>NC_132920.1:32622726-32937726 GCF_047675955.1 Chlorocebus sabaeus | reverse complement strand
ACCCACGAGTCCTCATCCTGGATGAGGCCACTAGTGCCCTGGATGTGCAGTGCGAGCAGGCCGTGAGTACCGTGAGAGGGGCAGGGGACAGTGGGGCCTGGGAGTGGGCACGCTGGGAGGATCAGCCTGTGCAGAATTGGGCAGAGGGAGGACGAAGGACCTACTAGTGGAAAGAGTCTGTGCCTTCTTGGGGTTGGGGAATGGAATCTGGTGGTGTGAAGGCAGCCCCGATTCCTCCTGGGCTCCCGTTCCTCCAGCTGTGGCAGTACAGCCAGGTGAGAAGGGCAGTCCAGGCCGTTATCTACTGCCCTTTCCTACCTTCTTTTATTTCACACCTTCTTTACCCTAAGTCCTAAGAGATGGTGCCCAGGTGGATGTGGTGTCCCGTCTCATTCCTGTCTGTCTGAGGCACTGTGATCACCCCCTCAGCTGCAGGACTGGAATTCCCGTGGGGATCGCACGGTGCTGGTGATCGCTCACAGGCTGCAGACAGTTCAGAGCGCCCACCAGATCCTCGTGCTCCAGGAGGGTGAGCTGCAGAAGCTTGCCCAGCTCCAAGAGGGGCAGGACTTCTATTCCCGCCTGGTGCAGCAGCGGCTGATGGACTGAGGCCCCAGGGATACTGGGCCGTCTTCTCAGGGGCATCTCCAGGACCCAGAGCTGTTCCTGCTTTGAGTTTCCCAGAGCTGTGTGGCCAGATAGTTGTTTCTGAGTTGCAGGCATGATGGAGATTTAAACCCTGTGTGCTTTTGGTGGGATGGAGGGGTGGGGTGGGGTTGGGTGGAGGCTGTCTATGTCCAGGAAACTTAATTCCTTGGTGACTAGAGCTTTGCCTGGTGATGAGGAGTATTTTGTGGCATAATAAATATATTTTAAAATATTTTCCTTCTTACATGAACTGTATACATTCATATAGAAAATTTAGACAATATAAAAAAGTAGAAAGAAGAAAAGTAAAAGTACCCGTTGTGTCACTTCCCAGAGATAACCATAGT
This sequence comes from Chlorocebus sabaeus, assembly GCF_047675955.1. Lineage (NCBI taxonomy): Eukaryota > Metazoa > Chordata > Mammalia > Primates > Cercopithecidae > Chlorocebus > Chlorocebus sabaeus. The sequence goes on along the minus strand of NC_132920.1, from coordinate 32,936,731 downwards.
TACTATTTTGCTGCCTTTCCCATCAGTTGTTTATCTCTTTTTTGAGATAGAAATTAACAAAAAATGACATAAATATTCATGAGATTGCCTTTCTGTATCCATCCCTGTTCCCACCAGTGTCTGCTATTTTGAAGAAGCTAGGGTATGGAGGGACAGAGAACAGTTCCCTGATTAACAGTATTAATAACGACATTGGTAACAGCTACCATTGATAGAGTTTTAATGTGAGTAGCAACTGTGCTAAGTGTTTTTAATGTACTATCGTTTTTAATCGTTATCCCCAACCCTATGAGGTTGGTTATTACCCCTGTTTTATAGACGAGGAGACTGAAGCTCACAGGGGTTAAATGACTTTCCCAAGGCGGTCGTAGTGGTGGACTTGGAGTTTGAACACAGGCCTGACCCTAGAGTCCACACCCTGACCCAATAAATGATATTGCATCTTGGGTCCATAAACCCTAATCCATAATCAGATTGAGAAAAGCTCAGCTGCTTTGAGCTCTAAATAATTCTGAATCTATTCTCTTCTGTCCGGTCCCATTGTTACAGTTTTCACCCATAGACTTAAGATAATCCCATCACCAGGGAGGTTTCTCTGCCATTAGCTTTCCTCTTCCAGCCATTCTTCACAAAGTCATTTTTCTAAATTGTATGTCACATACGATGATGGCATTTCTGAAAATTCCTTCAGGTGCTCTTGAGCCCTACTGCAGAGATCCTTTTCAGGGCACACAGTGTTCCAGCCCACCTGTCTCAGCCTTTCTTGTTGCATTCAGCTCCACAACAAACTTCTTGCCCTCCCCAATACCTTTGTGCCTTTGCATATGGTGTTTTCTTTCCCATTTTCTGCTTGACTCACCCCTGATTTTCAAGTTCAAGACTTAACTCAGTTTTCAGGTCTTCCAGGAAGCCTTCCTTACATCGTCAGTCTGGGCAAAGAGCCCTTTCCATGAGCTTCTATCACTGTGTGGTTACGTCTTTCACAGCCCTTTTAAAGTTCTATCTTCCCCTTCCCAGCTTTTTTGACCTTCCACTAGACCATGAACACCTGGACAGAAAGCCATATATCTTATGAAGCTTTGTATCTGCTACCTGGTCGAGGGCCAAATTCACAGTGGAGAATAAATAAAATGTCCGTTGAATAAATGAATAAATATCTCCTCCATGGTGCTCAATCTTAATCCTCCTTGCCCACTCCCACTACTGAAAGTGCAACATTGTACACATCACTGGTTGATGGGAGGGACTTAACTTGGAAGGTTGCTATTCTAGGAAACAGAAACCTTCATATTCCCGGAAACAGCAGGTACTTTCCAGTGCTGGTAACGGATTCCCCAGAACTGCTGTTCTGGATTTTTTCTTGCCTGGCGGCTGTTGGGAGCAGGGTGCAGTGAGGATGGGGTAAGAGTGGGCAGTTCTTGTGCAGATTTGCCTTTCTTTCATCCTGGGGCTGACTTGCAGCTCCACACCCATCCAACTCTCAAATTTCACAGATGGTAAAATAGGCCCTTGGAGAGAAAGAACTCTGGCCTGATTCCTTCCTCTCCCACAAATGTCCTTTATTCATAAAACAGGAATAATAATTCCCGTATCTCCCAACTTTATGGAAGCTGAAGCCCTCACGGAAGAAGATGATCTGAGAAATTCTGTGATTTCCTCAGTGCAGTTACACCCATGCATCATAATACTTTAAGCCTGGAAGGCATCTTAAAAATAATGTAACAATCAAATCTAATTTTACGGAGAAACTCACATGAAATCACACAGCTCATCATGATAAAGCTGGGTAGAAAACTTATCTTGATGGGCAGCACAGGAAGAAGCAGGAGACCTTAAGATGTCCTGAAAGTTTCTTATCTCAGGGGAAACTCCCAGGTAGGCTTTATGTCAGGGACACAGAAAAATGTTCTCTGAAAGTCATAATATTCGGGCTAGACAGACAAATCCTGTAAGTGTGGTGTGTCTAGGAACCACAGATGTCACTAATCCTGGTTTGCTCCAGAGTTCTTTTTGTTCACTCCTGCCCTCCATCACCATTTGATTGATCTCCTTACCCTATAATTTCCCCTTCTTGTCACTTACCTGCAGTATGTTTCCCACCTAGGCATGCCTTATTCTTTCTGAAGGAAAGTATGAATGGAGAGGGGAAAGCTTGGGAAACTGATAGATTTCCTTGGACGCCAAAACAACTCCATACCCTGTCTGCCCGGCCCTATGTGGAAACAGCGTTGAGTTTCAAGTCCTTTATGCCTCCACCCAGGGATGGCCACTTGGAATCCACATGGCAATTGTGAAACAAGAGGAGGAAATGTGGAATTGTCAGAATTTTGTGGGGGAAGGGACTAGGGAATAAGGAAAACAAAGATCTTCCTTGTGTTTTAGAGCTGTCAGCCAGAGGAGCACCTGCTTGAGTCTGATGCCATCTGATGGTCCCAGAAGACACTGGATTTTGAACCTAGAGTTCTGTGGACTCTTAGGAATTATACTATTAGTACTAAGCATTCACTGGTGCTTACTATGTGCTATTGCTGCGCTAAGTATCTGACACATATCTTCTTACCTTATTTTCAAGATAATTCTCTGTGGCAGGTATTACTGTCTCAATTCTAACAAGGAGAAAATGGAGTTTCAGAAACATTTACTAACTTGCCTAGGTCACATAGCTAAGGAAAAGGTGGACTTTGCCCAGCTTTGCAAAACAACTCCTCAAAAGAGTTGCCTATACTCCCTGATTCCACTTATCTTCCTACTATCCTCTTTTAAAAATATATTATTTATTTATTTAAATAAGCAATATATTAATGTGGTTTAAAACTCAAAAGACACAAAAAAATATACAGAGGAAACCCTCACTCTCAATCCTTCCCCAAGGTGGCTAATCCCTCTTGCACAGGCAATCTGTGCTTCCAGCTTTGTGTTTATCCTGCCAGAGAAGTTTACTGTGTATTAAGCAAATATGTGTATCTTTATTCTTGCTCAGTATTTTTGCAAACAGCAGCTCTCTAAGTTCACTGTTCTGAACTTTATTTTTTAAATTAAAAATATGTGGCTATGTAATATTCTATTTTATGGAAGTTCCATATTTTATTTTCCTGTTTCCTTTTACTGATGGCTAGTTAGGTTATTGGAAGTCTTTTGCTGTTGCTAGTTAGTCTTGTATAGATATGGTAATGCACATATGCAAAAATATGAGTATGATACAATCTTAAAGAGGAGTTGCTGAGTCCAATATATACATTATGAATATTGATATTGCAAAATTGCCTTCATAGATGTTATATTAATTTATCATTCCAGCAGCAACGTATGAGTTTATCTGTTTCTCCATATATATATAGATATACTTTTTATTTTTTTGGTATGTAACAGTTTATTTTCAAGAATGGTTTTTAAAAAAATTGTATCTGCATTGTTAAGGAAATCATCTTATTAAAAGATACTGAAATTAGATTGACTAGCTGTGCAACAGTGAATAAAGTACTTAGTTTTAGGAATTAGTTTCTTTTTCTTAATACTAAGTAAAAGCATGATTTCAAATTATCTCTGATTTGTTTGAAGTTCTAAAAGTCTGAGATTCAATGTAGCTTATTCTAGTATTTCAGTATTCTGGGTATTTCAAGGTTACACATACTATCTTCTGTCGATTGCTTTTTAATATAATGTTTCAAGAGCAAATTGATTCATGCTTTATGTACATTGCTACAGCTCAAACGTTTCCTTTCTATTTTCTTTTTTCTTTTTTTTAATTTTACTTTAAGTTCTAGGGTACATGTGCACAACGTGCAGGTTTGTTACATATGTGTACATGTGCCCTGTTGGTGTGCTGCACCCATTAACTCGTCATTTACATTAGGTATATCTCCTAATGCTATCCCTCCCCCCTCCCCTCACCCCACAACAGGCCTGGGTGTGTGATGTTCCCCTTCCTGTGTCCAAGTGATCTCATTGTTCAATTCCCACCTATTAGTGAGAACATGCGGTATTTGGTTTTCTGTTCTTGCGATAGTTTGCTGAGAATGATGGTTTCCAGCTGCATCCATGTCCCTACAAAGGACACGAATTCATCGTTTTTTATGGCTGCATAGTATTCCATGGTGTATATGTGCCACATTTTCTTAATCCAGTCTGTCACTGATGGGCATCTGGGTTGATTCCAAGTCTTTGCTATTGTGGATAGTGCCACAATAAACATACGTGTGCATGTGTCTTTATAGTAGCATGATTTACAATCCTTTGGGTATATCCCCAGTAATGGGAGGGCTGGGTCAAATGGTATTTCTAGTTCTAGATCCTTGAGGAATCGCCACACTGTTTTACACAATGGTTGAACTAGTTTACAGTCCCACCAACAGTGTAAAAGTGTTCCTATTTCTCCACATCCTCTCCAGCACCTGTTGTTTCCTGATTTTTTAATGATTGCCATTCTAACTGGTGTGAGATGGTATCTCATTGTGGTTTTGATTTGCATTTCTCCAATGGCAAGTGATGATGAGCATTTTTTCATGTGTCTGTTGGATGTATGAATGTCTTATTTTGAGAAGTGTCTGTTCATATCCTTTGCCCACTTTTTGATAGGGTTGTTTGTTTTTTTATTGTAAATTTGATTGGGTTCTTTATAGGTTCTGGATATTAGCCCTTTGTCAGATGAGTAGATTGCAAAAATTTTCTCCCATTCTGTAGGTTGCCTGTTCACTCTGATGGTAGTTTCTTTTGCTGTGCAGAAGCTCTTTAGTTTAATTAGATCCCATTTGTCAATTTTGGCTTTTGCTGCCATTGCTTTTGGTGTTTTAGACATGAAGTCCTTGCCCATGCCTATGTCCTGAATGGTACTACCTAGGTTTTCTTCTAGGGCTTTTATGGTATTAGGTCTAACATTTAAGTCTCTAATCCATCTTGAATTAATTTTCATATAAGGAGTAAGGAAAGGATCCAGTTTCAGCTTTCTACATATGGCTAGCCAATTTTCCCAGCACCATTTATTAAATAGGGAATCCTTTCCTCATTACTTGTTTCTCTCAGGTTTGTCAAAGATCAGATGGCTGTAGATGTGTGGTATTATTTCTGAGGACTCTGTTCTATTCCATTGGTCTATATCTCTGTTTTGGTACCAGTACTATGCTGCTTTGGTTACTGTAGCTTTGTAATATAGTTTGAAGTCAGGTAGCGTGATGCCTCCAGCTTTGTTATTTTGGCTTAGGATTGTCTTGACAATGTGGGCTCTTTTTTGGTTCCATATGAACTTTAAAGCAGTTTTTTCCAATTCTGTGAAGAAAGTCATTGGTAGCTTGATGGGAATGGCATTGAATCTATAAATTACCTTGGGCAGTATGGTCATTTTCACAATATTGATTCTTCCTATCCATGAACATGGTATGTTCTTCCATTTGTTTGTGTCTTCTTTTATTTCACTGAGCAGTGGTTTGTAGTTCTCCTTGAAGAGGTCCTTTACATCCCTTGTAAGTTGAGTTCCTAGGTATTTTATTCTCTTTGAAGCTATTGTGAATGGGAGTTCATTCATGATTTGGCTCTCTGTTTGTCTGTTCCTCGTGTATAAGAATGCTTGTGATTTTTGCACATTGATTTTGTATCCTGAGACTTTGCTGAAGTGGCTTATCAGCTTAAGGAGATTTTGGGCTGAGACGATGAGGTTTTCTAAATATACAATCTTGTCATCTGCAAACAGGGACAATTTGACTTCTTCTTTTCCTAACTGAATACCCTTGATTTCTTTCTCTTGCCTGATTGCCCTAGCCAGAACTTCCAACACTATGTTGAATAGGAGTGGCAAGAGGGCATCCCTGTCTTGTGCCAGTATTCAAAGGGAATGCTTCCAGTTTTTGCCCATTCAGTATGATATTGGCTGTGGGTTTGTCATAAATAGCTCTTATTATTTGGAGATACGTTCCATCAATACCTAATTTATTGAGAGTTTTTAGCATGAAGGGCTGTTGAATTTTGTCAAAGGCCTTTTCTGCATCTATTGAGATACTCATGTGGTTTTTGTCTTTGGTTCTGTTTATATGCTGGATTACGTTTATTGATTTGTGTATGTTGAACCAACCTTGCATCCCAGGGATGAAGCCAACTTGATCATGGTGGATAAGCTTTTTGATGTGCTGCTGGATTCGGTTTGCCAGTATTTTATTGAGGATTTTTGCATCGATGTTCATCAGGGATATTGGTCTAAAATTCTCTTTTTTTATTGTATCTCTGTCAGGCTTTGGTATCAGGATGATGTTGGCCTCGTAAAATGAGTTAGGGAAGATTCCCTCTTTTTCTATTGATTGGAATAGTTTCAGAAGGAATGGTACCAACTCCTCCTTGTACCTCTGGTAGAATTTGGCTGTGAATCCGTCTGGTCCTGGATTTTTTTTGGTTGGTAGGCTATTAATTATTGCCTGAATTTCAGAGCCTGTTATTGGTCTATTCAGGGATTCAACTTCTTCTTGGCTTAGTCTTGGGAGAGTGTAAGTGTCCAGGAAATTATCCATTTCTTCTAGGTTTTCTAGTTTATTTGCGTAGAGGTCTTTGTAGTATTCTCTGATGGTAGTTTGTATTTCTGTGGGGTCGGTGGTGATATCCCCTTTATCATTTTTTATTGCGTCTATTTGATTCTTCTCTCTTTTCTTCTTTATTAGTCTTGCTAGCGATCTATCGATTTTGTTGATCTTTTCAAAAAACCAGCTCCTGGATTCATTGATTTTTTGGAGGGTTTTTTGTGTCTCTATCTCCTTCAGTTCTGCTCTGATCTTAGTTATTTCTTGCCTTCTGCTTGCTTTTGAATGTGTTTGCTCTTGCTTCTCTAGTTCTTTCAATTGTGATGTTAGGGTGTCAATTTTAGATCTTTCCTGCTTACTCTTGTGGGAATTTAGTGCTATAAATTTCCCTCTGCACACTGCTTTAAATGTGTTCTAGAGATTCTAGTATGTTGTATCTTTGTTCTCATTGGTTTCAACGAACATCTTTATTTCTGCCTTCTTTTTGTTATGTACCCAGTAGTCATTCAGGAGGAGGTTGCTCAGTTTCCATGTAGTTGAGCAGTTTTGATTGAGTTTCTTAGTCCTGAGTTCTAGTTTGATTGCACTGTGGTCTGAGAGACAGTTTGTTATAATTTCTGTTCTTTTACATTTGCTGAGGTGTGCTTCACTTCCAACTATGTGGTCAATTTTGGAATAAGTGCGATGTGGTGCTGAGAAGAATGTATATTCTGTTGATTTGGGGTGGAGAGTTCTGTAGATGTTTATTAGGTCCGCTTGGTGCAGACTTGAGTTCAATTCCTGGATATCCTTGTTAACTTTCTGTCTCATTGATCTGTCTAATGTTGACAGTGGGGTGTTAAAGTCTCCTATTATTATTGTATGGGAGTCTAAGTCTCTTTGTAAGTCTCTAAGGACTTTCTTTATGAATCTGGGTGCTCCTGTATTGGGTGCATATATATTTAGGATAGTTAGCTCTTCCTGATGAATTGATCCCTTTACCATTATGTCTCTTCTGATCTTTGATGGTTTAAAGTCTGTTTTATCAGAGACTAGGATTGCAACCCCTGCTTTTTTTTTTTGTTTTCCATTTGCTTGGTAGATCTTCCTCCATCCCTTTATTTTGAGCCTATGTGTGTCTCTGCATGTGAGATGGGTCTCCGGAATACAGCAAACTGATGGGTCTTGACTCTTTATCCAATTTGCCAGTCTGTGTCTTTTAATTGGACCATTTAGTCCATTTACATTTAAGGTTAATATTGTTATGTGTGAACTTGATCCTGTCATTATGATATTAGCTGGTTATTTTGCTCGCTAGTTGATGCAGTTTCTTCCTAGCATCAATAGACTTTACATTTTGACATGTTTTTGCAATGGCTGGTACCGGTTGTTCCTTTCCATGTTTAGTGCTTCCTTCAGGATCTCTTGTAGGGCAAGCCTGGTAGTGACAATATCTCTAAGCATTTGCTTGTCTATAAAGGATTTTATTTCTCTTGCACTTATGAAACTTAGTTTGGCTGGACATGAAATTCTGGGTTGAAAAATCTTTTCTTTAAGAATGTTGAGTACTGGCCCCCACTCTCTTCTGGCTTGGAGAGTTTCTGCCAAGAGATCTGCTGTTAGTCTGATGGGCTTCCCTTTGTGTGTAACCCGACCTTTCTCTCTGGCTGTCCTTAACATTGTTTCCTTCATTTCAACTTTGATGAATCTGACAATTATGTGTCTTGACGTTGCTCTTCTCGAGGATTATCATTGTGGCATTCTCTGTATTTCCTGAATTTGAATGTTGGCCTGCCTTACTAGGTTGGGGAAGTTCTCCTGGATGATATCCTGTTTTCCAACTTGGTTCCATTTTCTCTGTCACTTTCAGGCACACCAATCAGACGTAGATTTGGTCTTTTCACATAATCTCATATTTCTTGGAGGCTTTGTTCATTTCTTTTTACTCTACACTTCTCTTCTCACTTCATTTCATTCATTTGATCTTCAATCACTGATACTCTTTCTTCCAGTTGATCGAGTCGGTTACTGAAGCTTGTGCATTTGTCATGTAGTGCTTGTGTTATGGTTTTCATCTCTATGAGTTCTTTTAAGGTCTTCTCTGCATTGATTATTCTAGTTATCCATTCATCCATTCTTTTTTCAAGGTTTTTAGTTTCTTTGCACTGGTTATGTAGTTCCTCCTTTAGCTCTGAGAAGTTTGATCGACTGAAGCCTTCTTCTCTCAACTCGTCAAAGTCATTCTCTGTCCAACTTTGTTCTGTTGCAGGTGATGAGCTCCGTTCCATTGGATGGGGAGATGTGCTCTGATTTTTTGAATTTCCAGCTTTTCTGCACTACTTTTTCCCCATCTTTGTGGTTTTATCTGCCTTTGGTCTTTGATGATGGTGATGTACTGATGGGGTTTTGGTGTGGGTGTCCTTTCTGTTTGTTAGTTTTCCTTCTAACAGTCAGGACCATCAGCTGTAGAGATGTTGGAGTTTGCTTAAGGTCCACTCCAGACCCTGTTTGCCTGGGTATCAGCAGCAGAGGCTGCAGAAGATAGAAGATTGCTGAAAAGTGAGTGTTGCTGTCTGATTCTTGCTCTGGAAGCTTCCTCTCAGGGTTGTACCCTGCCATGTGAGGTGTGAGGTGTCGGTCTGCACCTAGTGGTGGATGTCTCCCAGTTAGGCTACTCAGGGGTCAGGGACCCACTTGAGCAGGCAGTCTGTCCGTTCTTAGATCTCAACCTCCGTATTGGGAGATCCACTGCTCTCTTCAAAGCTGTCAGACAGGGGCATTTACCTCTGCCGAGGTTTCTGCTGCCTTTTGTTTAACTATGCCCTGTCCCCAGAGGTGGAGTCTACAGAGGCAGGCCAGCCTCCTTGAGCTGTGGTGGGCTCCACCCAATTCGAGCTTCCCGGCAACTTTGTTTACCTGCTTAAGCCTCAGCAATGGCGGGCACCCCTCCTCCAGCCTCACTGCCGCCTTGCATTTAGATCTCAGACTGTTGTGCTAACAATGAGGGAGGCTCTGTGGGCATGGGACCCTCTGGGCCAGGTGTGGGATATAATCTCCTGGTGTGCCGTTTGCTAAGACCCTTGGTAAAGCACAGTATTAGGGTGAGAGTTACCCGATTTTCCAGGTGTTGTGTGTCTCAATTTCCTTCGGCTAGGAAAAGGAATTCCCTTCCCCCTTGCGCTTCCCAGGTTAGGCAATGCCTCACCCTGCTTCAGCTCTTGCTGGTTGGGCTGCACCTGTGGACCAGCACCACCTGTCCGACATGCCCCAATGAGATGAACCTGGTACCTCAGTTGAAAATGCAGAAATCACCTGTCTTCTGTGTCACTCACACTGGGGGCTGGAGGCTGGAGCTGTTCCTATTCGGCCATCTTGGGCACGCACCCTATTTTTTTTTTAACAAACGGAGAGTGTTAATTTGTAAAATTTTGACAATCTTCTGGGTGAAAACAGCATTGTATTTTAGTTATCATTTGCTTTTTAATATTATCACATAAGTAACAGAGATACTAAACCCAGAGGGATAAGGGAGCAAAGATGAGAAAAATAAACACGCATATAAACAACAATAAGAAATCTGTCTAAAATATTGGAAAATCAGAATGAGAAATGAAATATGACTGTAATGATAAAAATCAGTAATAAAAATGAGTGTTAAATTTAAAAATAAGGCAGAGCAACCACAAATGACATGAGAATGAGGCAGACAAAGTTAAAGCACCTAAAGTCTTTGTCTTGTTTGAAAGGAGGATAGAGATATTGATTACCTTCAGATGCTGCCACATTTGATAAGCATGTTAAAAATGTAAGACTGACTTTTAACTAATGTAATTAGAATTTAAAACTCCTAAATCAGTAGGGGAAAATTAAAGAAGACTTTAAATAAAAAGTTAATTGATTTAATATAAGTGATGCAAGGAAAACAAAAGAAGCACAGTAAGACATAGTGAATACAAAGCACAATACATTGTAACAGAAACCAATGTAAATAGTACAGTGATCACAAGTATAAATAGCTTAAATATGGGGGTTAAAGGAAAGTTCTCAGATTAGATTAACAATATCGCAAAATCCAGTTACATGCCCTTCATAAGATCACAAAAAACCTAAAAACATGAAAATGTTAAATCAAAACCAGATAAAAGATATACAAAGCAAACACTAACAGGAGACAGAAAGACAGCTTATGTAGTTACAGACATATCTAAATGTATAGTCTAAAACCAAAGGCATTAGTAAAAACAAAGACAGCCATTACATAATGATAATGAAGTCACCAGAACATTATACTAAAACTGAATTAGTCTGCACCTAGCAATAAAACTACAAAACATGTAAGAAATATAGGAGAATTATAAGAAGAAATTAATTGACAAATTGAAACACATTTCTCAATGATTATAGAATAAGTGGAAAAAGGAATAAGAATATCAAATAAGCTTGTTGATGTTCTTGTCTGTAACATCTAGAAGTCAAAATATATTCTTTAAAACTAATAAATCAAGTGCACATATTTACATATTTAAGAGTACACAGGTAGACACACACACACACAAAGAAAGAGGAAGGGAGAGGATATGAGCTAGTTTTATGATTGTTCATTATAGAAGACGAACAGGAATTGTCTAAAGAAAGAGAGAACTAAGTGTATTATATACAAATAAACTTATCAAAATAACCTTGAAATATACATCTTCTTTAATATCTGAAAAGCTAAAATTTAAAAAATGGACAATAAAGACATAGTGAAAGGTTTTCAAAAATAAATACTCATGTAAACATTATATTTAACTGAAGTTAATATCTCCAAATTAGATTGAATCTATTTGCCATATGAATAATTATAAACGGGCTTCTTAACTGAACTTCATAAATGAAAATATTTTTAAATTAGATTAAGATAAAAACTATATTATTTGCAATATGCAAAAGACACCTAACATAAAGCCACTCAGAAAGATGTATTCATTACTTTCAACAAATAAGATGATGGGCAAAGGCATAACAAGAGAATGCAAACAAAAAGGAAGCAGAGGTCACATTCGTCTTACCAAACAAGATGAAATTCAGACACTCCTCACACACGTACACACACAAAAAAACAAAAAAGAAAAAACAACAACCAAAAAAATTGAGTGTGACAGGAAGGGCACTTGATAATATAAAGTATAAAATTCATATGAATACATGAGACGTATATTTAGGTTCTAAATACCAAATAGGTAGCTCTTATAAAGCAGAAGTTAAGGTAGATACAAGGAAAATATTCAGAAATGTACTATCAATAGAACACTTTAATTCCCTTTCCCTGGACTACACCAGTTAAATGGACAAAAAAATAGGCTGGGTGTGGTGGTTCATGCCTGTAATCTCAGCATTTTGGTAGGCCAAGGTGGGTGGATCACCTGAGGTCAGGAGTTCGAGACCAGCCTGGCCAACATGGTGAAACCCTGTCTCTACCAAAAATACAAAAATTAGCCAGGTGTGGTGGTGGGCGCCTGTCATCCCAGCTACTCGGGAGGCTGAGGCAGGAGAATCGCTTGAACCCAGGAGGCAAAGGTTGCAGTGAGCCAAGATCGTGCCATCACACTCCAGCCTGGGCAATAGAGTGAGACTCCGTTTCAAAAAAAAAAAAAAAAGTATGAACACAGAAGATAGAAGATATTACTATCAATAAAAAAATAGATATGCTACATCTATATTGAACTTTTACAATTGAAAATAGAGGCCGGGCGCAGTGGCTCACACCTATAATCCCAACACTTTGGGAGGCCAAAGCAGTTGGATCGCTTGAACTCAGGAGTTCGAGACCAATGTGGGCAACAGCGAAAACCTGTCTCTACAAAAAATACAAAAATTAGGCAGGTGTGGTGGCTCGTGCCTGTGGTTCCAACTACTTGGCTGAGGCGGGAGGATTGCTTGGGCCCAGGAGTTCAAGGCTGCAGTGAGCTATGATTGTGCCACTGCACTCCAGCCAGGGCAACAGAGTGAGGCCCTGTCTCTAAAACAAACAAACAAACAAACAAACAAATAAAAATCAAATGGCTCAATGGCATTGAAGAAAAATTTTTAATGAAGCAAGTATAATATTGATGTTAAACTAAGACGATGCTCAAAAATAAAAATTGTAGATGAATTTACTTATTGTATTGACACAAAAATCCTAAATAAAACATTGCAAACAGATTCTAGCACAGATTTAAAAACACCCATCAAGATCAAGGTTTTTTTTTTCTTTCTAGAAAACCTTTTGGAAGTTAATGATATTTTGAATTTCAATGGATATTTCCTAGGAATAATGAGTTCAAATGAATGAATATGTGGAACAAAGCATCACCAACATTTATTTTTTTCAGGATGAGGTGATGGACAAAACCATCATAGAGAAATTGAGGCAAATAGTACATATAAAACAATACTTTGGGTGAGTCCACCCATCCCAAAGGTATATCAAAGAAGTGACTGCAGATTGGAGCCCAAAGTCTTTGGTTCCTCAGTTTCCAAATGGATCCTCACTAGGTGGGATCATGAGTTTGCTTTGGACACCCCAAATTCTAGCTATTTATTTTGTTTCTCACATCCTTTCCTTCTTTCCCAGCCCCTTCCCCTCATGTTACACCTCTTGCTAGTTTGAGATGTCAGTCACCACTGAGAAAGAATTAAACCAGTATTTTGAGCTGGCAAAATTCTTAGCCTAGTACAATTCCTTCAATTAAACTGTAGCTCAACAATAGTGTTCTCTAAAAATACGATTTAATTTTCTATCTAGCAGCTCAGAATATTTTCCATAATTCCCCCAGGGCAGAGTGGATTATGTTGGCATGTTAGGAGGAAGTAGAAGGAAGAAAATGAATTGAGATGTACATTTTGCTTCCATGTTAAAGTCACCAAAACAGCAGTTGAAGGGATATTTGTGTCAGGCAGTAGGGAGAATAATAATTTTATACCGCCCTAAAAAAACAACCACACATACACCCAAATTCTCTCACTTCTCAGAGAACGAGGAAGGAAAGAAAAGAGAGAAGCAAAATATGAACTTGAGTGAAAAATCACAGGGGAGCCTGTAGCTATTTAGGGAGGGCTGCTGGCTGAAGTCAGACAGGAAGAAAAAGATCAAAACACCCTGCCCTATTTTTCAGGTTAATTAAAGTAGAAGACAAAAAACATAAATATGGGAGAAAGGAAGCAAGCCACATCTTTTTCCTCTTGTCTCCCCGGAACTGAACAGTGTCTCTGATAAGCCCAGGCCCTTCTATTGTAGACACTGACACTAAGCACAGAAAATGACCCAAAAACGTTTCTAATGGGGTGAATATGATGCTTCAGTTTATTTAAGATGTACCGGAGGCCATTGACGAAGGAGATCTGTAGCTTGCTAACTGAAGCTTATTGCTTTCTCTTCTTAGTTCCCATTGCCAGGCTCTATGCCATTCCTTGCTTGTGATGTGAGACCACTGATTTCCCTTTGTTAGGTAGGATATGACTTCCTGACAGAGATCTGTCCTGACACCAAATAGCTATGATGAAATTCCTTGGTTATTTTGCCTTTTTGTGTGCCTTATCATGACCGGAATGCTAAAGGTGTAGGAATAAAGTTTCCCTGGGTTCACAAGAAATACAGTGTGATGGAAAAAGTACAGCCTAGGGACTTACTAGTTATGTGACCTGTGGTTCATTCCATACTTACTTCATCTGTAAAAGGGAGATCATGATAGTATCTATTGCAAAGGGTTTTGTGATGATTCTCTCTCTTTCTTTCTCTCATCCTCTCACACACACACACAAGCACACATTCATATAGTACTTAGAAAATAAACTCATAATAAGCAATTGACAAATGTTATTATTATTATGTAGGCAGATCATATTTTAGATTTTGTGAGACTTAGACACATTTACACAGAAGAAAGAGCAGCCCTCCTAACTTTCTGGTCCAGTGCCATATCCTCCATTTCCTCCCCACCCTTTGCCATCTATCAACCCCCTCTCTCCTCTAAATCTAAATACAGGCCCCCATTTGATCCATATTGTCTAGGCCCTTCCTGTCCTCTCCACATGGCCCTTCCTTCAGCTCTGAGGGAAGCTGCAGAAGCCCAGCCATGGTGCTGTCTACAAAGAAGGGGACACACGCCTCTTCCACCCGCTCATGCTGTTACTGCAGCTGATCATCTCCGCGCCATGTCCTCATTCACTTAGCCTAAGTTGGGTGTCTGTCTCCATTTCCAAATGCAATAAAACATTTGGGAAAGACTAAGGTAGGTGTGGGCAGGAAAAAGGGACGAAGTTAGAGCCAGTGGCTTGACCACCCTCTGATGCCTCCTTATCCTCAGCTCCACACAAGCCCTCACCAGTGTGAGCTCCACAGCCATGCACCTGGAGGAGAAGTACTCACAACCAGGGTCAAATGCCTTGGGTCTACCAGTAAGCCTGTGGCCAGTCTTCCACTTCATGAATCATCACATTTACATGAGAGATGTGGAGAGAGAGGTGTCAGCCTCCTAGCTCCTGTCCTGTAGCGGTTAAGTCAAGGCAGGCCAGGCTGTGGTAACCAACAACCTCCAGGGCTTTCATTAAAGAACAGTTGTTTCTCATTCATAAAGTGTGTTGTAGGTGTGAGTGATTCCCTGGGGCAGCTGCTCTTCCTGGTGACTCAGCTAATTAGACTGCTTTTCTACTGGGATTGTGCCATCTCAACACAAGACTGTCTTGGTTGACTTGGTAGGGGAAGAGGAGAAGAGTCTTGTGCGGGGAGTTAAATTCTTTGACCAGGAACCTTTTGTTCACTTTCCATTGGTGAGAACGAGTCACACAGCTCCAGGAGAGTAGGAAGTCTAGTTTCTTGTTTTCCATGGGCCTAGAAATTAAAGGATGAACATTAGCGATGTCTTCCACGTCTTCTCTCTTTTTCTTTACCTGTTATAATCTCCCATGGGGAAGAAATTATTTTTCTGATTGGTCTGATCCAGGCCTCTAACCAAGGCCATGTTTACTAAGGGTCATAGAATAGTAAAAGTTTGCACAATTGCATTTCACTTCTCTTTTCTGAATCCTGCTTAATTAACTTTAAAAACTCACTTACAAACCACTTCTTGCTCTTCTTATATCAAATATATTTTCTTTCAACTCCTTTTTGACAGATCTTGTCTTGTTCTCAGCTGAGTCCATCACAACCATCTAAATGGAACTCCCTCATTCCCCTCTCTCCCCTGCTAATCATCCTGTCTTTGTTCTTTTATCTGAAGAAGTGTACCTTTCTTCCCCCAAGCCTTATGCTCGCTATCTTAGTCCATTTGTGTTACTGTAACAAGATACACGAGACAGGGTAATTTATGAAGAGAAATTTATTTCTCACAGTTCTGGAAGTTAGAAGTTCAATGTCATAGCTCTGGAAGATTTGATGCCTTGGCCATCGACTTGAAAAAAAGAAAAAGTCATTACAGTGAGCTTGTGGTTGCCATGATATCCTGGGTTCATTCTTAATGTGCACAGTATAGGCAAATCAGGGCCACATTTCATGCTGAAAGATGATGTGAAATGTTGAGTAAACATTGCCCTGTAAATAATAATAACATAGATGGTGAATTACAATTTGCACTTTTGGTTTCATTTGCTTAAAGATAGTGTTTTACTGTCTAGGTTTTACTGAAAGAATACTTAACTAAACACTTCAGTCAAATCATTCCAATGTAACAGTCCTCACAAGGGAGAAGGCAGAAGGGCAAAAGTGCCAAGGTATTCCCTCCAGACCTTCTATTTTTATTGATTGATTGATTGATTGATTAAGACAGGGCCTTGCTCTGTTACCCATGCTGGAGTGCAGTGGTGCATTCATGGCTCGCTGCAACTTTGAACTTTTGGGCTTAAGCAGTCCTCCTACCTCAGCCTCCAAAGTAGCTAAGACCACAGGTGCATGCCACCATATTTTTTTCTTTAATATTTTAAAATTTTATGTAGACACAGGGGTCTCACTATGTTTTCCAGGTTGGTCTCTAACTCCTGGTCTCAAGCAATCTTCCTCCTCAGCCTCCCAAAGTGCTGGGATTATGGGCATGAGCCATCATCACTGCTGTCTCTAGCCCTTTTTAAGTCTCTAATCCCATTCAGGAGGCCTCTGCATTCATGACTTAATCACCCCCTAAAGGGCCCACCTTTTGATACTATCACATTGGTGATTAAGTTGCAACACATGAATTTTGAGTGACATTCAGATCACAGCATTTTGAAGAAAATTGTCCCTTTCTTTTCTTTTTTATCTTCAGTTCCTCTTTTCTACAGATGCCTTCCACTTCACTTGGAACCTTGTTAAGATCTCTCCTGTCTTAAAAGTTTCTTTTTGCAGAACACCAAAACTCATTCCTTCTGTCTAACGGTAACTTTGTACTCGTTACCAACCTCTACCCATTTCTACCCCTGACTCCCCAGTCTCTGGTAACTACTAATGTACTCTTTACTTCGATGAGGCCAACTTTTTTAGATTTCACATGAGTGAAATCACGTAATATTGTCCTTCTGTTCTTGGTTTATTTCACTTCACATAGGGCCCTCCAGGTTCACCCATGTTGTTGCAAATGACAGGATTTCATGCTTTTTTATGGCTGAATAGTATTCCATCATGTATATATATCACATACTAATTACCCTGCTTTAATCACTACACAATGTATATGTGTGCTGAAACATCATGCTGTACCCCCTAAATATGTACAATTATTATGTGTCAATTTAAAAAAACCCAAGAAAAGGATTTTTTCTTGGTGTTGTTTTTTCTCAAGTGTATCCCATTTTTCTTTGTTTTCACTTTCAAAATTCTTGAAAGACTCTTTTAATCTGCTCCCTTTGTTTTCTTGTTTCCAATTCACTCTTTTGAAATATGGCTTCTACCTTTAACACTCTGCTGTCCTCTTGAAGGTTATTGGTGCCCTACTAATCATAAAACACATCAATGCTCTCTTATATTGTATCCTGGTGAGCCTTTTTGCAGAATTTTATTATTTGAGAATTCTCTTTCCGTGTTTTTTTTTAAAATTTATTTTATTTTTTTGTGGTCCTTTTGGCTTATAGGAAACTGTACTCTCCAAATGTTCTCTATGTCTTCTATTTCTTCTCTGATAATCCCTTTACTAAATCCTCTTGAGGCATATGCTTCAGAATGCTTAATTTACATACTCTTAATTCCTTCTTAATTTATACCCTGCCTGTTGGAAATGTCAACACCCCATAGGGAGGGAGGCCTATTGGTCAGAACAGGCCAGGGAATAGAACAATACATAACAAACAGTCTGCTTAGTTCTTCTAGGGCCCCATAATGTGTGGAATATGTATTTTTACTTCTTCTTCCAGCCCATTTTTAATATACTTAAATTGCTATCAGTGTTTCTGCAGGCAAACTGGTTGAGTGGTATGACACAACTTTGTGAAAGTATCCTACCCGGTACCTGATGATGCAAAACTCTTCTATCTTGATTGGTTGTCAATCCGAGGAGTTTCCAATCCTGGGGAAGCCAGAAAAACACCTATTTATACTCTTAATGAGTACTTTTTGAAACCATTCTGAAGAGGCTGACGATTTTACTATCTCATTTTTTTGCTTTCTCCAGAATGGGTTCTGGGTGGGTCCCCTGGGTGGTGGCTCTGCTAGTGAATCTGACCACACTGGATTCCTCCATGACTCAAGGCACAGACTCTCCAGGTAAGAACAGAGCAATTATTTTTTTCCAGTGTTTATGCAAGAATTGGCATGGGGGAGTGATGCCTTTCCTTATAAGTCCAGGCCACAGATCAGACTGGAAGTGGCTTTTGGTTTCAAAGAGCAGTGTTCCGCCCTTTGGCAGAAAAGTACATCTTCCCTCTTTGCATGGGATGGACTTCATATACCAGAGCCACCTATTAAAGAGGGGTAGGGAGGCAGAAAGAGGGAAACATTGTGTTTTGTTTAGGGTCCTTATTGTGTATATCAACCTCAGTCAGAGACTGGGCGTGTTCAAGACCTTGGCCTGGGTTTGAGCCTGCTGGGAAAAACCTGCAGTTGGCTGGGTCACAGAGGCATTCTGTGAGTTTTCGGTCAGGACACGGAAAGAAACCACAGTTGGGGTATATGTGGACAAGTGAAACTGGAAACAAAGGTTGCCCCTTCTGTCATTTATTAAGCTGCTATTATATGGTCAGAATTGTACTAAACAGTTTTGGAAAGTAAGAGAAGTTGAATAGAATACATTGTCTTTGTCCTCAGGCTACCAGGTACAAGTTACTTGTCACTGTTATTTTTCTAGCACAGGTGACAGACGATACAACCATGAAGCAATGTGAGACCATGAAAGCACATATTAATGAGCAGAAACAGGATGTAATGTGCTAAGAACAGAATCCACTTTGCATGTTAGTTTCATTAAATACAAAACAGGAACAAACCTGGCTGGGGGAGATTATCATTCTTAGAGAAGAGAAACCGCCCTGAGTCTATAATGTCCATTAAACAATACAACTGAAAAAAAAATCAGCACAGATTTTAAATGATGATGAAAAATTCGTATTTCCCCCTCTGGTTTAGACTACTAGAGGAAATAGAGGAGAATATACATGCTGAGAAACTGCAGGCTGTAACTTCATCTGACATTAGGTACTGAGTGAGGGATAAGTGGGGTTCACCCAGGAAGGTCATTCTTATGGCTCAGTTCAGAGTTGGAGGAGGCTTCTGAACTTAGGAATGAAAGTAAATTTACAACCCAACATTAATAGCAATTATCCTTCAAGTCTTGACTTAGATGCAGTTTCTTCGGGAAGTCCTTCCTGACTTACCTACATTATTAACCCCATTTGAATTTCCTTTTTATTGTAGTTGTTGTTGTTAAGTGCATAGAATTGGTTTAATTTTACCCAGTGAGTTACAGCACATTGTAATTATTGGCAGTAGTACAAGACTCTCTCTTCTCTTCCCTTGCCTCCATTCTCATTCTCTCCCCTCCCTAGAGAATCCATTTTAAACATGTCTGGTATGTCTCTAAGTATGAGAGTGGCCTTTACAAATATGTAGCATTATTTCCCTTTATGTAATTTTAAAATTTAGTAAATATCATTGTGTGTTGAATCACATTCTGTTTCTTTTCTCACTTGACACTGTGCTTTTTGAGCATTCTGAGGTCAAAAGCCTCCTCTTAGATCCATGTAGTCTGACATAATTTACCAGGCATGGGTTTTCCCAGAGGAGGGGGCTGGTTCATGTCCCTGTTTTGGTTTTCCAGAAGATTTTGTGATTCAGGCAAAGGCTGACTGTTACTTCACCAATGGGACAGAAAAGGTGCAGTTTGTGGTCAGATTCATCTTTAACTTGGAGGAGTATGTACGTTTCGACAGTGATGTGGGGATGTTTGTGGCATTGACGAAGCTGGGGCAGCCAGATGCTGAGCAGTGGAACAGCCGGCTGGATCTCTTGGAGAGGAGCAGAGAGGCTGTGGATGGGGTCTGTAGACACAACTACAGACTGGGTGCACCCTTCACTGTGGGGAGAAAAGGTGAGCTGGAAGGTGAGGTCTGGCGGGGCTCAGGAATGTCCCCCATGTGAACCTGGCCACGGTTCTTCTTCCTTGTAAGCAATTTTCTGCTTTAGGATAAATGGTTGTCTGTATAGCTGTTCTGGCCCCAGCTGTGATGCATTATCCTCACAAGTCAGCCACTGTGATCTTGGTCTCAGACCCCCAGGGTTCTCAGGGACTTCGAGGGCTAGTGTCCCCTCAAAGAGAAGCAGTAATGGTGGGAGTACCTCAGAAAGTCTAAATCCTCCTGGCAGACACTGACATACCCCGTTACTGAGCCTGGGGGCTGAGACTTGCCCATACTTTGTGTTCGCCTGGGTGATCTGGGAAAGAGATTGACATAGTGATGGTCCCTAAAGACTCTCCTGTCCCAGCTTGGTGGTTTTCTTCCACAATGTCTCATTTTTTTCTCCCTTCCTAGTGCAACCAGAGGTGACAGTGTACCCAGAGAGGACCGCACTCCTGCACCAGCATAATCTGCTGCACTGCTCTGTGACGGGCTTCTATCCAGGGGACATCAAGATCAGGTGGTTCCTGAACGGGCAGGAGGAGAGAGCTGGGGTCATGTCCACTGGCCTTATCGGGAATGGAGACTGGACCTTTCAGACCGTGGTGATACTAGAAATGACTCCTGAACTTGGAGATGTCTACACCTGCCTTGTCCATCACTCTAGCCTGCTGAGCCCTGTTTCTGTGGAGTGGAGTGAGAATTAGTTTCTAGTACTCTCTGGGCCTGACTCAGGACTATACTGACTCAATACAGAGCCTGTGTCACTTCTGCATTTATCTTGGTCACAGCATGAATTATTCTTTCCCTTGATCTGAGACAGTTACAGAAACCAGAGTCCTTGGGTTAGGGTGGGAGAAAACATGGTAGATATTTATCCTCATATCTTCCAAGAAACGAGGAGGTCTAATCACCTCATTATGTGCTTCCAACCCTATGAACTGGTGGCCTCCAATTCTTTGGTCTTAGTATTCAGGAGGCATTCTTACGGGCTGTAAGAATTAGTAACAGATGGCTGGTAACTCCATGGGTGCCAACTTTGGTTTCAAAGAACCATTTTAAAATTTATTTATTTTTCTCTAGCTAGCATTGGATTTGGTGTCTAGTACAGATTCTGGGATTTCAAGAAGATGCTTTAAATATTGGGATGTTTTTACTAATTTAAGACCTGTTTTCCATAGGAGTTCAGTCTGAATATTCTTGGAGAAAGATACTGAGTGGCATTGCAGCCTTCCTACTTGGGCTAATCTTCCTTCTGGTGGGAATCGTCATCCAGTTTAGGGCTCAGAAAGGTAATGAGCCTGTGAGGAGTGCCCTGCCACCTGTCCCAGACCTTCCCCACTCCCACCTTCCCTAACGTCAATGATCTGAGGCAAGGAAAGCTGATTGTACCTCTCAGGGATCACTGGGATAATTTTTTCTGAAGCTAGAAACAGAGGATAAGCAGGAAGAGTGCTGACATTGCCAGTCATTTGTTCTTCCCTCGGGATAATCATATTGGGTCCTAATTGGGGCAATCCATTCTTTTCTCGATTTCTTTCCAGGATATGTGAGGACACAGATGTCCAGTGATGAGGTAATGTCTCTTTTCCCTTGTCTTTGAGTGGCAGATCATTCTCCCGGTTCTTTGGCCAGAAGGAGATGCCATGGGGGTAGGGAGGAGTAAGGTTGGTGCTGTCTGGACGGGACTGTCTCCTGAGTCTCTGGAACGGCTGTGGGGAGTGGTGAGGCTGCCTGCTGAGACCCTCATCACTGTTCCTCCAGGTCTCAAGAGCTGTTCTGCTCCCTCAGCCATGCTAAGGTCCTCACTGAAGCTTCTCTCCCCGGAGCCTGAAGTAGTGATGAGTAGTCTGGGCCCTGGGCGAGGTAAAGGACATCCATGAGGTCAATGTTCTGGGAATAACCCTCTTCCCTGATCCTTGGAGGAGCCTAAACTGATTCTGGAGCTCTGTGTTCTGAGATCATGCATCTCCCACCCATCTGCCCTTCTCCCTTCTACGTGTATATCATTAATCCCCATTGCCAAGGACACTGTCCGGAAACTCCCCTAAGACCTTACTCCTTCCAGCTCCAAATCATTTACTTTTCTGTGGTCCAGCCGTATTCCTATAAGTCATGATCTCCAAAGCTTTCTGTCTTCCAACTGCAGTCTCCACAGTCTTCAGAAGACAAATGCTCAGGTAGTCATTGTTTCCTTTTCACTGTTTTTAAAAACCTCTTTGTTGTCAAATAAAATGGAGATACAAAAAATGTACAGTTTAGTGAATTATTGAAAGAAAACCCCTGTAATCAAGTCAAGGAACAGGACTTTGTCAGCTCCAGCAGAAGTCTCTGTGTACGTCAGGCCAATCATAGCCTCTCCCTCCCCTCAAAAGTGACAATATGCTGACTTTATTGTAACCTCTTTCTTGTCTTTGTAGTCTATTCCCCCAGGTATGTGTTCCTGGACGCCAGAGCTTAGTTGTCTTTTACGTCTCTTGTACTTCACTGGTTTCTCCCCCATCAACCTTTCTTCCCCCTTATGATTAATCTGTTGAAAAGCTTGAGCCATTTGACCTGTAGAGTTTCCCACACTCTGGACTTTGCTGGCTGCGTACACACGGTGTGGTGTAACACGTCTTCTGCCCTCTGGGCCTCCTGCAAATTGGCATCTGGATGCAGAGCCTAGATCAGTCTCTGGTTCGATCTTCTCCTTTGGAAAATCTGTACATGGTGTTGTGGACTTTCACCATGAGACCATAATTTCCAGCTGTTTCTTTTTGTGATGTTATCAACCATTGATACTAATTGCTTAGTCTGTTAATTTATTGGGGATTGCTGAATGGTGATATTCTGTCATTTTTTCTTCATTTATATGCTTTATTAATGCTACAAAAAGACAGTTCCCTTCATTTACTAGTTGGCTACTCAGTGGCACAGCGGAAAGGCAGGATCAGTGTTTGACTCTCCTTTTATTTACCAATTTTCAAATTAACAAATTGGCTTCCCACTACTAATAAAATCTATAGATGGCCAATCAGGTTTTACTTTTCATTCTTAAAATAATTATAAACAGAAGGATTTAAATGTTTGATAGGTTTTACTCTATTGCAATTTTTATGCTTGTTAAAGCTTATTGCTATATTTTTGGTGAGTGAAAACTTCTTCAAGTGGCTAAAAATGAAACTGAGTTCTTTTGACACAAAGTTCTTTTGATAATTTCTTTGTTATCTGGGATGACAAGATGTTTCTGGTTCATCCTGTTCATGTCTTGCCCAGACCTTGAGGCAGCCATTTTTCCAGAAATCCCTGGTTTAGTTTAGTGGGAAATTACATTTAAGACTATAATCCAGCGTTAGGGTGTTTTGTTCCACTGAACCTGCTGCTGGAGTCACCTCAAAAGTGGTGTCAAGGGAGTTGCCACAAGGAAGTGCCTCAAACCATCCTGAGGTGGTGTGGGTTAAGACTCAGAAAGAAGCACTAAATGCCAGGGTGATCAGTCCAAAGCATTTATTTGGGGAATTCACCTTCAGAGGGCTTTAGGAGTCCTCACAGACAGCAAAAGAAAGGGAGTGTTCTGCCTAGGTATGTCTGCGGTGAGGGGGTCAGCGTTGGAGTTTATATGAAGGTTTAGGGCATCTGGCTTAGGGCTGGGACAAAGTTTCAGTGTTTAGAGTAACAACCTAAATACGTTTATCAGTGCCTGGGCGTGTTCAAGGCCTTGGCTTGGGTTCGAGTCTGCTGGGAAAAACCTGCAGTTAGCTGGATCACAGAGGCATTCTGTGATTTTTTGGTCAGGACATGGAAAGAAAGCAGGGAGAGGGGCAGTGGGGGAGCCTAAATAGATAGGAGTGGTCATTGTGTCTGGCCTGATCAATGGAAATAAAACATTTATACATGTATATATTTTTAAAAAATCAGTCGTCCAGGCACGGTGGCTCATACCTGTAATCCCAGCACTTTGGGAGACCGAGGCAGGTGAATCACGAGGTCAAGAGATTGAGAACATCCTGGGCGACACGGTGAAACCCCATCTCTACTAAAAATACAAAAATTATCCAGGTGTGGTGGCAGGTGCCTGTAGTCCCAGCTACTTGGGAGGCTGAGGCAGGAGAATCGCTTGAACCTGGGAGGCGTAGGTTACAGTGAGCCAAGATCGTGCCACTGCACTCCAGCCTGGTGACAGAGCAATACTCCGTCAAAAAAAAAAAAAAAAAAAAAAAAAAAAATCAGTCATTTCTATATTAAATCTGCATCTCCTTTCTTTTACACCAAGAACTCTGGTTTCCAAGGACACAGGGAATGTCCATACTTATTTGCTTTTCCTGGGTTAACATAGACAGCAGTCTAAGGATAATAACACTCATACTAAAACCACCAAAATCGCTACTGAAAAAGGTTGAAATTCTTTTTCCCTACTTTTTCCCTATTACCTGTGTTCTCCCTTTTTACCTATGTTCTCCCCCCGTTTCTAATTGAACTGTATCTATCCTAATTGATCCTGTACCACTGCATAGACTACTTGCTCCCTTATTAGTCTTAGTTCTGTGAGTAGAGAGGTGTTTAACGCTCACCATCATTCCTTATGTAGATATCCCTGTCATGTGGTGGTTTTCAAGGTGTGGTCTGTGGATCCCTGGAGGTCCCTGGGACCCTTCAAGGGGCCTATGAAGTGACGCTACTTTTGTAATAATACTAAGATGTTATTTGCCTTTTTCACTGTATTATTTACATAGTGGTACAGAAGTCTATGGTGGTCACGTGAAACTGTTAGTGCCTGAGCACAAATCAAGGCGGTGACACCAACCTGTACAGGTAGTCATGTTCTTCACTGCCATAAGCTTACGGTAAAACAGAAAAACAAACAAAAAGCAAAAGCCAGTGACCTTGATGAAGCAATAAAATCATTAGTTTACTATGTTTTAAACCTCAAGCACACACCTGTTTAATAGTCAGTGTGAGAAAATAGGCAGCATTTCTGGTGCATACTGATGGAAAGGCAGTTGTCCTATGGAAAAGCTATTGTGTAATTGCATGAGCTGTGAGTGAAGTTAAACATTTTTTTTTTTAAAGTGGGTCATCATTTTCCTTGAAAGAATGATCGAAAGGCACACTGTGATTATTCAGACTTGGGTATTTGGTAGAAATTTTCTCAAAAATGAACAAAATGAGCCTATCCCATCAAAGAAAATAATATTGACAGTGGAAATTGGAATTTCAAGAGAAAATTAAAAGTTTGGAAAACTTATGTGTGCCACAGCTTCTCACTACCTAAATATTTTTCTGATGAGCTTGGTGGTGATATTAACAAATATGGTTTAAAAATATTTTAATAAAATATGTCAACACTTTAAAGATCTGCATAACCCTATGAACCAACAATTTACAAATAATCAATGCATGATATTGCAAAGTCATGCATAGAGGAAAAGATCCATTTAAAGATAGACTAGTGAATTTTAACATAATAGAATATGAAAAGTTAATTGATAAGGTTTCAGATTCCACACAGCAACTAACCTGTAAGAATCTGCCATTTCTTGAGTTTTGGTGTCTTATCAAGGAAGAACAGTTGCAATAGCTGAAATGGCTATTGAAACTTTCCTTCTTTTTCCAACTGTGTATCAGAGTGAGGCCAGATTTTTTTCTTGTAGTTTAGCCAAAACAACATATTGTTACAGCTTGAATGTAGAAGAATATATAACCAAGCTAGCTTTATTAAGCCAGACATTAAAGAGATTTTTACAAATGTAAAATAATTCCTTTTTTTCACTATTTTTTTTTGTGCTGGAAAAGACAGCTATTTTCCATAAAAGTATGTTGTTTATGTTAACCTGTAATGGGTTTGTCATTGTTATTTAATAACAAATAAATTAATATAAATGTCACTTTATATGACCCACGTAAACTAAAGTTTCTTGGTGTTCTCAACAATTTTATGAATAAAAAGGAATCCTGATCCAAAAGACTTATAAACTACTGATGTAGTCATCGTGATTGTTTGAAACTATTTCTGCTAGGTGCCTCAGGAAGGCTTAGGAAAGTGTCTTAGTTTGTATGAGCTGCTATAACAAACTACCAGAGATTGGATGCCTTAAAAACAGCAGAAATGTATTTTTCACAGTTCTGGAGGCTGGAGGTCTGAGATCAGTGTGTCAACTGGCAGGGATCTGGTGAAGGCCTGCTGGCAGCATCTTCTCACTAAGACCTCACGTGGCAGAAGGAAAGGCAGCTCTCTGGAGTCTCCCTTATAAGGGCCCTAATCCCATTCATAAGGGCTGCACCCTCATGACCTAATCACCTTCCAAAGGCATCATCTCCTGATACCATCACCTTGGGTGTTAAGATTTCATCACATGAATTTTGGGAAGGTACATTCAATCTACACCAGAAAGTTCTTGCACTTCATAGTTGAAAGTCAGTTTTGTGGTTATAAAAATCTTGATTCTATTTTCTGCTGAGTATCTTAAAAAGTTACTATATTTTCACATAACTGCTCTCAAAAAATCTGATGATAATCTAATTATTAATAAGTCATTGCTACTTTTGCTGAGTATCCAGATGGCATTTTCTTTTTCTTTAGTATCCACAAACTTTATTGAAATGTATCTTGGTCGGGAGGAGGGCAAGATGGTCGACTAGATGCAGCCAGTTGGAACAGTTCTCAACGAGGAACCCAGATGACTGGCATGCTCCTAACAGATGTTCAGACAGAAGGCACCTAGAGTGGACAGAGGGAAGACACAGAAGCTGGGCTGAAGGGGGAGAAAGCTGTGAACCCTACATGGGGCTACAGCACATCCGGACTCATTCCTGTCCTCCAGTGACTCCAGGGAAATGGGTGAGTTGAACTGGCAAGGAGCAACCCACTGTCACCATGATCTCTGGAACCATGGCAGGAGGAGACTCATTGACCACCGTGGACACTTGAGTTGGCAGGGAGAACTGCTTAGAGAAGTGCTAGGGGCAGCAAGCCAGCTGGTGTGGAGCCTAGAGGATTCAGTGCAGGAGCATCTGCAGTGGAGCATGGCCAGGGATGGCCATTTCCCTAGGCTCAACTTACTCCCACAGGAAACATTAACCCTAGGGGAACTGTTGGTCCTGAAATCTATAGGGTGGTCTTGCCCATCAGATGGGTCTGGTTCTATCTGAGCACCCCTTGGTCTTCTGGCCTCTCCTGGGGCCCCAGCCTGGCCATATGTGCTTGCAGGGCAGCCTCAGGTGTCCTGTGGGCCTGCACCATAGCTTCTACACTGGTAGACCATGCCTGATCAGTGAGTGGAGAGCTCCAACGAGGACGCCCCTATGACCAGGCACCAGCCTGCATGCTCCCTCCCAACACTGCAGCTTCCTCTGGGCCCACAGCAACTCCCCGCATCACTTCACTGGTACATGTCTGCTGGGTAGATTTTGTTTTCCTTGCTTCACCAGCATATAGGAGTGCAATTCACCCCTCACCACTCTCCTGATGACCACCATTGTAGACAGAGCCTTGGTGGGCACAGAGTCAACCAGCCCCACTCCCTCCATCGTCCCACCCTGTGCTAACACTGTGCAGAGAACAGCAGATCCTCCCCAACCTGAGTGACCACTCCTGCACAGAAAAGGCACGCAGACCTGCATTTGCCAATGCCCTACGCGTGAGTCAACACCACCTCCTGTGTGACCACACACACAGTTGCCAGCAGGGGCCCCTCTTCCCTTCCTACAGCTGCATTGCCTCTGCCACTGTGGTGGATGCCTGCAGGGAGGCGGGCACCTAGTACTCTGCTGCAGCTGCCACTACTACTGCTGCTGGCACTCTCAAACAAGGACAGATCCTGCTGTCACTGTACTGTGAAACATTTTGGCTGACACCACTCATTGGAGTGTGGTGACCAGCGGTCTGGGAGCACTTTGGACTGCACCACTCCCGCTGCACCCCCAACCCCCTCATCACAGCAGATTCCTAATTCTGAGGAAACACAGAACAAAGTCAGGGCCCCATATAAGTCCCAAAGAATTACAGCATGCAGTCCAGGAGTTGGGAGTGGAATATTGGCCAAATAAAATCTTCCAGAAATGAGGCCAGTTGGCTGAATCCACCTTATACCACAATCAGACCCTCAAAGTCATCAAATAGGATAAGTAAAAAAGGTCAGCAATCTCAAAGATTAAAGGAAAATAAGCCCATAAATGAGAAAGAATCAGGGCAAGAACCTTGATGACTCAAAAAGCCGAGTGCCTTCTTTTCTCCACACAACCACATCATCTCTCAAGCAAGGATTCTGAATTGGGCTGAGATGGCTGAAATAACAGAAATATAATTCAGAATAAGGAGAGAAATGAAGATCATTGAGCTACAGAAGTACATTGAAACCCAATCCAAGGTAGCTAAAAACCATGATAATACAATGCAGGAGCTGATAGATAAAATAGCCAGTATAGATAAGAACATAACCAACTTGATAGAGCTGAAAAACACACTACAAGAATTTCATAATGCAATCACAACTATTAATAGCAGAATAGACCCAGTGGAAAAAAGAATCTCCATGCTTCAAGACTGGCTTTCTGAAATAAGACAGTCAGACAAGAATAGAGAAAAAAGAATGAAAAGGAAGGAAGAAAACTTCTGAAAAATATGAGATTATGTAAAGAGACCAAATCTATGACTCATTGGTGTTCCTGAGAGAGATGGAAAGAATGAAACCAACTTGGAAAATGTATTTCAGTGTATCATCCATGAGCATGTCCCCAGCCTAGCTGGAGAGACCAACATTCAAATACAGGAAATGCAGAGAACCCCAGTAAGATACTTCACAAGAAGATCATTCCAAAGGCATAAATTATCAGATTCTCCAAGGTTGAAATGAAAGAAAAACAGTTGGCAGCTCGAGAGAAATGCCAGGTCACCTACAATGAAAAGTACATCAGACTAACAGTGGACCTGTCAGCAGAATCTCTACAAGCCAGAAGAGACTGGGGGCCAACATTCAGTATTCTTAAAGAAAATAAATTTCAACCCAGAATTTCATATGTGGCCAAACTAAGCTTCAAAAGTGAAGGAGAAATAAGAACCTTTTCAGAGAAGGAAATGCTGAGGGAATTCATTACCACTAGACTTGTCTTACAAGAGCTCCTGAAGGAAACACTAAATATGGAAAGGAAAGACTGTTACTAGCCACTACAAAAACACACTGAAGTACAGAGACCAGTGACACTATAAAGCAACCACATAAACAAGTCTGCAAAATAATCAGCTAACATCATGATGACAGGAGCAAATCCACACATATCAATACTAATCTTAAATGTAAATAGGCTAGTGCCCCAATTAAAAGGCAGAGTGGTAATCTGGATAAAGGACCAAGGCCTATTGGTATGCTGTCTTCAAGAGACCCATCTCACATACAATGACACACATAGGGTCAAAATAAACAGATGGAGAAAAATCTACTAAGCAAATGGAAAACAGAAAAAAGCAGGCGTTGCAATACTAGTTTCAGACAAAACAGGTTTTAAACCAACAAAGGTTAAAAAAGACAAAGAAGGGCATTACATAATGGTAAAGGGTTCAATTCAACAAAAGATCTAACTATCCTAAAAATATGTACCTCCAAAAGAGGAGCACCCAGATTCATTAAGCAAGTTCTTAGCGACCTACAAAGAGGCTTAGACTCCCACACAGTAATAGTGGGAGACTTTAACACCCCACTGACAATATTAGATAGATCATCAAGACAGAAAATTAACAAAGATATTCAGGACCTGAACTCAGCTCTGGATCAAATGAACCTGATAGGTATCTGTAGAACTTTCCACCCAAAAAAGACAGAATATACATTTTTCTTATTGCCACATGGCACATACTCTAAAACCAATCACATAATTAGAAGTAAAACACTCCTCAGCAAATGCAAAAGAACATGACAAACAATCTCTTGGACCACAGCACAATCAAATTAGAAATCAAGACTAAAAGTTCACTCAAAACCATACAATTACATGGAAATTAAATAACCTGCTCCTGAATGACTTATGGGTAAATAATGAAATTCAGGCAGAAATCAAGAAGCTCTTTGACATGAATGAGAACAAAGATACAACCCACCAGAAGCTCTGGGACACAACTAAGGCAGTATTAAGAGGGAAATTTATAGCACTAAATTCCCACATCAAAAAGTTAGAAAGATCTCAATTTAACAACCTAACAAAATAACTAAAAGAACCAGAGTACCAAGAGTCAACCAATCTCAAGGCTAGCAGAAGACAAGAAATAACCAAAATCAGAGCTGAGTGGAAGGAGACTGAGACACAAAAATGATTCAAAAGATCAATGAATCCAGGAGCTGGTTTTATGAAAAAATTAATGAAATAGATTGAGTGCTAGCTAGACTAACAAAGAAGAAAAGAGAGAAGATTCAAATAAACACAATTAGAAGTGACAAAGGAGATATTACTACTGATCCCACAGAAATACATACAACCATCAGAGAATATTATGAATACCTCTGTGACATAAAGTAGAACATCTAGAAGAAATGGATAAATTCAGGGACACATACACCCCCCCAAGACTGAACCAGGAAGAAATTGAATGAATGAACAAACAAACTAATAGTGAGCTCTGGAATTGAGTCAGTAATAAATAGCCTGCCAACCAAAAAAAAAAAAAAAAAAAGAAGCCCAGGACCAAATGGATTCATAGCTGAATTCTGTCAGGTGTACGAAGAAGAAATGGTACCATTTCTGCTAAAACTATTCCAAAAAATTGAGGAGGAGAGACTCCTACCTAACTCATTCTATAAAGCTAGCATCATCTAAATACCAAAACCTGGCAGAGACACAACAAAAGAAGAAAACTTCAGGCCAATATCCTTGATAAACATTGATGCAAAAAATTCTCAGCAAAATACTGGCAAACCAAATCCAGCAGCACATCCAAAAGCCCATCTACCATGATCAAGTAGGCTTTATCCCTGGGATATGAGGTTTGTTCAACATATAAAAATCAATAAATGTGATTCATCACATAAATAGAACTAAAGAAAAAACCCACGATTATCTCAATAGATGCAGAAAAGTCTTCTCATAAAATTCAACAGTCCTTCATGTTAAAAACTCTCAATAAACTAGGTATTGAAGGAACATACTTCAAAATAATAAGAGCATCTTATTATTACCTATTAATAATCAATAATTAATCAATAGGTAATTAATTATTAATATTAAAGAATATTAAAAATATTAAAAATTTTAATAATATTAAAATAATATTTAATAATATAATTTTATTATATTATTCAATAATAATATTTATTATTATTGAATAATATTTAATATTAAATAAATATTTAATAATAATAAATAAAATTAATTAATAATATTAAAAATAATAACCAATAATACTTAATGGGTAATTAATTCTTAATTATTAATTAAATATTATTAATTATTAAAAATTAATTAATAATTAATAATTATCTATTAATAAGAACATCATATTAATATCTATGACAAACCCACAGCCAAAATCATACTGAATGGGCAAAAGCTGGAAGCACTCCCCTTGAAAACTGGCAGAAGACAGGAATGCCCCCTCTCATTACTCCTATTCAACATAGCACTCGAAGTCCTTGCCAGGGCAATCAGGAAAGAGAAAAGAGCAGCCAAATAGGAAAAGAGGAAGTCAAAGTATTCCTGTTTGCGGATGACATGATCCTGTATCTAGAAAACCCCATCATCTCAGCCCAAAAGCTTCTTAAGCTGATAAACAACTTCAGCAAGGTCTCAGGATACAAAATCAATGTGCAAAAATTACTAACATTTCTATACACCAACAACAGTCAAGTCTAGAGCAAAATTAGGAATGCAATCCCATTCACAATTGCCACAAACAGAATAAAATACCTAGGAATACAGCTAAGCAGGGAGGTGAAAGATCTCCACAAGAAGAACTAAAAAGCACTGCTCAAAAAAATAAGAAATGACACAAACAAATGGAAAAACATTGCATGCTCATGGATAGGAAGAAACAATATCATTAAAATGGCCATACTGCCCAAAGCAATTTATAATTAAATGTTATTCCTATTAAACTACCACTGAGATGCTTCACAGAACTAGTAAAAACTATTTTAAAATGCATATGGAACCAAAAAGGATACATAGATACAAAATAAGGACATGAAAACATGTGCAATGTCATTAGCCATTAGAGAATTACAAACTAAAACCACAATGAGATTTTACTATATACCTATCATGATGGCTAAAATAAAAAGTAGGCACAATACCAAATGCTGGTGAGCATGCAGAGAAAATAGATCACTCACATTTGGCTGCTGGGAATGTAATATAGTACAGTCACACTGGAAAATAGTTTGGCATTTTCTTTGAAAGCAAAACATGCAACTACCACACAACCCAGCAATTGTACTCCTGAGCATTTATCCCAGAGAAATGAAGACTTACGTTCAGAGAAAAATCTGCACATGTATGCTCATAGCAGCTTTATTCAGACAAAAACTGGAAACAAACTGTAGTATATCCATACTAGGAAATACTACTTAGCAATAAAAAGAAACAAACTGGATATAGGCACCGCGACCTGGATGAATCACTAGGGAATTATACTGAGTGAAAAAAAATTGCAAAATGTTGTCTACTAAATGATTCCACTTATATAACAGTCCTGAAATGCCAAAGCAATAGAAATGGAAATTAATAGTTGCTGTGTTAATGAAGAAGTGGACACGGGAGGGAAGTGGCTGTGGCTACAAAAGGGTAAAATGAGGGATATCATAGTGACGAAAACGTTCTTTATTTTAATTATATCAATGTCAATATCCAGACTGATAATTTACTGTAGTTTACAAGATGTTATCATTAGGGGAAACTAGGTAAAATGTACATGAGGTATCTCTGCAATATTTCTTAAAAGTGCCTGTGAATCAAACATTGTATCAAAATAAAAAGTATAATTTAATACAACATCTTAACATTTTCAACAAAACTAAGTGTCAAAGTATCCCCATAAACCTCAAATACAAATTGGTGGAGACAAACCACTAATAGTTGCACGTTATTAATTTTTCCTGTTTTGGATTATGTCTTTGGTGTCAAGTCTAAAAACTTTTTGCTTAACCCTAGATCCTGAAGATTTTCTCCTGATAGTTTTATGACTTTATGTTTTACATGTTAGTCTTTGATCCATTTTTATTTCTTCCTTTGAAATCTGCACAGCTTTTTTTTCTTGCCCATTACACTGTCTAGAACTTCCAACACTATGTTGAATAAGCATGGCGAGAGTGGACATCATTGCTTTGTCCCCGATCTTTGGGGGAAAAATTTCAGTCTTTCACCACTGTGTTAGCTGTAAGACTTTTTGCAGATGCTCTTTATCAAGTTGAGGCAGCTCCTCTCTATTTGCATTTTTCTGAGCATTTTATCATGAATGGCCATTGAATTGTGTATTCTAAAACCTCATATATGTACATCATTAACTTGGATTACACTTTTTAAAATAACTGCCTTTTCTACTGGTTGTCAAATGAGTGTATTCTTTCTATTTAATGCCTACATGAAATCTTTAAATATGGACTCTATGTCATATATTTAGTCCCTTTCAGGTTTCCAACATAAAGTGATACTATTTCAGTGATTTAAGCACTTATTTCGGCTTTATGCTTCATGTAGTTTAGATTTGTTATGAGTTTGCACTTACATTTGATTCCTTTGTATACTCCTAAGTCTTTTTTTCTTAAACAAGTAGCTTACATATTTGGACTCACAATATTTATACATCCTCTGTCAACAGGTGTACATGTCCTTATGTCTTAAAGCACCTGCTTCAGAGTCCTGTCGTGTTACACATTTCCTCTAAAACAAACCCTCCATGTCATTTGAGAGCCAACCCCGCTTTTCAAGTTATTTAGGCTGCTGTAACTTCCATTAATAAAAGATTCAAAAGTCATAATTGTGTGATTCTTTAGGAATTATCCAAAAAGGCAATCTGATTTATTTTCCAAATATCCTGAATCTGAAATAATCTATCAGAGTTTATTTCTGTGCTTGGAAATCTTCCTTTGATGTCAGCATTTGCAATTTTCTTACTTAGCTTGTATAGCTAAGTAAGAAATGAATTGCTTTTGTTGATTTCTTAGTACATTCTGTCCATCAAGTACATTGAGTTGTTTAGAATTGTTTTGAGTCAACAGTGTAACGAGCATCCAAAATCTTGTATAGTCAATTTTCTTTGACTATTGTGCAAGAAGGTCAATTTCTATTTCCTCTGTTGACAATATCCTGAGCATTATACAATCGCAGTGATAATTCAGCAGAAGAGTGTTAACATTTTAACCTAAAATAATTGATTTTGTATTAAACAAATTCTGATGTAGGAATATATTTAATATTAATTGTACAGAATTCTCTATAAATCTCATAAACATAGTAGCTTTTTGAAGGGGATTAAAAATTAAATTATCAAAATTTTCATTTTAGAAAATAAAAATGTAAGTCTTTTTTTTTCAAAATTTTCCTATTTTAATATTTAAGATTATTTTTCAATTTTTCAAAAAAGTATATGTGACATGGTTTAAAACATCAAATACAGATGGCCCCTGACTTATGATGGTTCCAGTTAAGATTGTTCAGCTATGATGGTGTGAAAGCAGTACACATTATGGAGGAAATGTACTTCAAATTTAAAGTGTCGATCTTTCTCTGGGCTAGTGATAAGTGTTATAACACTCTTGCCTGACGCTGAGCAGCAGCAGTGAGCCACAGCTCCCAGTCAGCCACGCTAGTGTAAGTGTTCTGAGCATGTTGAAGGTAGGCTGGGCTAAACTATGACGTTTGATAGGTTAGGGGTATTGAATGCATTTTCAACTTGCAGTGGATTTATCAGGACACAACCCCATCTTAAGTCAGGGAGCATCCGTATTTCTGCAAGGCTTGCTATGCAAAACAGCTGACCACACTGCCTCCCCATTCCTCTTTCCAGACAGAAATGTTAGTAAATAGTCCCATTTTACAAGTGAGAAAATGGAGGCTTAGGGAGGTTAATTAACACACCCAAGTTCATATGGGTAGGAAGTGATAGAGCTATGATAAGAACTCAAATCCATATGGCCCCCAAGCCTGAGCTTTGAGTTATACTGCTTCTTACTTACAGGATATATTAGTTTCCTATCGGTGCTGTAACAAATTACCACAATTTAGTCTCTTAAAACCACAAAAATTTATTGTTGGACAGTTCTGGAAATTATAAGCCTAAAATGGGTCCTATTAAATTAAATTATTTGGCCTAAAACTGTCTTTGTACTTTGAATTCCTACATAGTGTACTGAAATCTAACTTAGTGTGTAAGAAAATTGTACCCTAACTTTAGGACATATTCTTGTAATAAATAGCTGAGTCTCAGGCAAACACAGCAACCAAGCTTCAGGCAATCACAGGTGGCCAACTGATCAGACCATGATCAAATAAGGCAAACACTGCGATATAAACAATCAAGGTGCTTCTGTATACCACTTCCCTTTTCTCTATATAAATATTGCCTGCCCCTGTTGTGGAGCGGAGCTCTCTGTACCTCTTCTGGTCCTGTATGCTGCTCAATTCATGAATTGTGCTTTGCTCTAATAAATGGTGCTGAATTGAATTTGTTCAAAGTTTTTCTTTTAACACTTGTACAGGGCTAATCATGGTGTTAGCATGTCTGTGCTCCTCTTCTGAAGGCTTTAGAAGATAATCTATTTTTTGCCTTTCCAGCTTGCAGTGACTGGCTGCATTCCTTGGCTTGTGACCCCTTCCAGCAGTCACTTTCCTCTGATTTTTGCTTCTAATATCACATCTCCTTCTTCTATTCTCCTGCCTTTTTCTTTCACTTCAAAGGACCCATGTGATTACATCAAGACCACTTGGCTAATCTAGAATAATCTCCCCATCTCAAGATCCTTAATCTAATCACTAATGCAAAGTCCCTCTTGCCATGTAAGGTAACAGATTCACAGGTTTCATAGATGCAGATCTGTTGGGGGTGGTAGTGGGGGACATTATTCCATCTACCACACAGAGTAAAGTTTCATCTGGATGACCCATAGGCCCTATAAATACAAAATGTCTAATGTGGAATGTTCTCTTAAGCTGTCCCTTCTCGATGACTGGAATTACTAACCACTTGGTCTCCCAAGTATCTTCTGCTCTCGCCTTCTCCTCTCTCCCATATACAATGGATGAGGACACATCATGCTGCATCTGCTCCCTCACATGTCTCTGATCCTCTCTCTAGATCCCTGATCCTACTTTCATTTGAGCCCCATCATGTCTGGTCTGTGTTACTCTAACAGTCACCCACCTGCTTTCTCTGCTTCGATTTTGTGCTCCTCTAACCCACTCTTCCCACCAGAGGAGTCTTCCTAAAACATGAAGCTGCCCATGACCCTTTCCTTACTATCGGTCTGCATGCTGGTCCTACTGACTGCAGGTCAAAGACCCAAGGCCTTAGCCTGGTGTGTGAGGCATCTGTCCCTAGCCCTCTGCTTCATCTGTCCCCCACCCATTT
This sequence comes from Chlorocebus sabaeus, assembly GCF_047675955.1. Classification (NCBI taxonomy): domain Eukaryota; kingdom Metazoa; phylum Chordata; class Mammalia; order Primates; family Cercopithecidae; genus Chlorocebus; species Chlorocebus sabaeus. The sequence goes on along the minus strand of NC_132920.1, from coordinate 32,900,191 downwards.
TACCAATTCCGAATGACTTTCACTTCCCTTGAAGCCTGTCCAGGTGTCCAAGCCTCTCATGCTTTGTTAGACTTGGAAGCCATTCTCCATATGCCCTCGATCAGCTTGAATGTCATTTCCTCTAGAAAATTTTCCTAATTGTTTGTGACTTCAATGTCTCAATTTTATACACATTTCTGCTGAGCCCCTTTGTTTGCTAATATGTCTCCTGGGTGGTAAGCATGACTCCACGTCTTATTAATTTTTTCCATCTCCGGAATTCAGCCACTTTCTGTCACACAAGTGCATAACGAGTTACTATACCAATATTATACAGCCATGTCCCCTGTACAGCAGTTCCCTGGATCTCATGGCTTCTTTTTTGATTTGCCTTGTTTGTTACCAACTTCCATCAGTAAGACAATCTATCCAATCCTTGTCCCCTTTGCCACATCACATCCTCAGGGCAATAACAAAGTTGTTAAGCTTATGCACCTTCTCCACTTGGAGCAAGGCCTCACCATGTCAGGCCTCCCCCTGATTCTCCTCCCTGCCTGGGATGGCCGATTTTGCTCTAGTGAGTCTCCAGGCCATGAGGTCTCCTGCCTTTTATGTTCTGATCTGGGTGGTGAGCTGCAGCTGTAGTCCTTACTTGTCTCTGCTGGCCTTTAGAGACTTTGTACTCAATTTGGAGGAACTACTCTTGATGGATTGTAAGTGAGAGGATTTCCTGGTCTCCCTCTGGTGTCCACCAGAAAACCACATTCTCTGCTTTTCAGCGTTGACTGCTCCTGCTTATGTGATTTCTAAGAGTAAGATCCTATGGACCGTCCCTCGCAGCAGAGAATTCGCTCAGGATTTTGCCTGAAGCTGCACTTCCAGGGTCTCGCTTCATCAGAAGACTTCTTCGTTTTCATCACTGGCCCAGCGATGCACAGGTAACTCTTAGGGTTTGACTCCAGAATGTGCTGGGGGAGGGGAGGGTAAAGTAACGGGGGAGGGAGTCAGAGTTGTAGGTCATCTGTGGCTGGAGTTTTGCATCCCTAATAAACGGGAAATGAACTGAAGGAAGACTGGGTTTTCACGTCAACATGAAGGACACCATTACGATGCTAGGTTAATCATCAAATAAAATTCCAGATGGAAAAAGTTCAGAAACTTAATTTGGAATTTGAACCCCGCTCTATTGTACAACGTTCCCAGCCATTGCTCCGAGGATGTAACGTGGACTTTCACCACCAGATGGCGACCGAGACCGTAATTTAAGTTGGTTTTCTCCACTTCCTCTCGCCTGAATCCCCGTGAAAATCCCCAGTTTAACGAGGGGCTTTCCTCGCGTAACCTTTGCTTCTGCTTCCTCTCTCACATCACCTCAACCTGCGAGACTCTGAAAGGGATAATGCGGGTTGGGGGGAATACGGAAATTCAGGGAAGGGAGAAAGGGTGGTGTGAAGCTTTCCAGACCAGCCAGACAGAAATAGCATACCAACAGTGGTTTAGAGCACAGACGCCAGAGCCTGAATGAGTAATTTAAACAGCCCTACTATGTAATCGTTGTGTGCATATGCATCTCTCTCTCTCTCTTTCGTCTGAGACAGGGTCTCACTTACTCTGCCCCACATCCTGGAGTGCAGTGGTGCAATCATGGTTCACTGTAGTCTCAACCTCCTGGGCTCCAGTGATCTTCCCACCTCAGCCTCTGAAACCACAGGGTCTTGAACTCCTGGGCTCAAGTGATCTTCCTGCCTCGACCTCCTAAAGTGCTGGGGTTACAGGCGTGGGCCACCCTGCCTGTCTGCTGTTTAAGTGCGTAGAAGAATGCCTGGCACTCAGTAAGTGTTAAATATTTATAAAATAAATTAAAATTTTATAACACTACACACATGTTGTTTAGTATGCTATAAATGGAGACATATTTAATGAGATGTCAACATATATCATGTTAATGGATTAAGTCAGTTTGAGAATATTAGAGAAGAATGATAATAGATCAACGAAGGAGGCTGGGCGCAGTGGCCCACACCTGTAATCCCAGTACTTTTGGAAGCCGAGGCAGGCAGATCACTTGAGGTCATGAGTTCGACAGCAGCCTGGCCAACATGGTGAAACTCCATCTCTACTAAAAATACGAAAAGAAATTAGCCGGGTGTGGTGGTGTGCAACTGTAATCCATGCTAATGGGGAGGCTGAGGCACGAGAATCGCTTGAACCTAGGAGGTGGAGGTTGCAGTGTGAGGAGATCGCGCCACTGCACTCCAGCCTGGGCGACAAAGCAAGACTCTGTCTCAAACAAACAAACAAAACAGACGAAATAGGGTTTGAGTATGTAGTCTGTTCTCAACATGAGATAGTAAAAAGTCTTTGCTTCCCTTATATTCTGCTAATTAACTCATTTGGTACACATCAATGTATCAAGCCTTTAACTTCTATTTATTCTTTTCCTTGAAAAGCATGCAGAATGCCTTCTCAGGACTCTCCCATTTTTTATTTGTGAACACCCACTGGCGTTCCTGGATAAGAGCCTGCAAGAAGGTGTGAAGCCCCCTATACCTGTGAGCCCCTGGGGCTCCGCACTCTTTCCAGCCCACATTTGACCTCAGTCAAGTTTTAAATGATTCCAGCTGAATTCTTCTTACCAGTGCCCAGCTGTACCCGCCTTAGGTAAGCAAGCACTCAGGTGACAACTCTCCTAGATTTCAAGCCAGTTGGAAGCTCAACCTCAGCTCTGTGATGGGTTCAAAAAAATTGCAATCTTGCAATTTGTCTGATTTCTTTCTTGTTGCAAGGGAGCATCATTGTTTCCAGTTCTCTGCATCCCCAAGCAGAAACCAGAACGCTGTATAAATGTGTTTAAATGGAGACATTGAGAAAAAGTGCCTGAGAAACCAATGAGATCCAGGAAGAATGCTTCCAGCACTAACATGAATGGGGCTTGGCCATACAGATAGAAGGGTTGGAAACTCTTACATCTTGATTTACACTCTCTATGCATATTCTGAGCACACTGGGCAATGCACTACTACTAGGCTTGATTTGGATTCATGGCTACTACCTCCCATAAAATGATAGGTCTTCTATTTTAGTACGTGAGATCAATCTTATTGCCTCAATCAATCTTATTGCTGCTATTTCTGTTAAGCATAAACAATGATTTGGGTCATGAATTTTAATGGAGCTTAAATTCCTTTGTGCATCCCAACATGTAATCCTCTTACTTCTGGCTATGAACTTGCTACTGCCAAGATGGATGCCATGAAAAAAAGAGATCTCATCAAAATTGTCACAGAGAGATGGAGGACCTCTGAGTAGATGGCAGGGTGGTGGTGGCCATGTAACTAGCTGCGCGATGAGGAGCAGCCCTTGGGGAGAGCCCAGGTAGCCCCAGGAGAAGCAGAAATAGAGAAAAGTGAAAGGCTGAGGTGGAAAGAACATGACAGACAAGAGCTCTGCATGGCCACATCACCAGCAGTCTTGTTATTACAATGAGGACGAAGGGACTGAAAAGAGGGGAAGAGATGGAATTCATTAAAGAACAGTGCTCATTCACACAGGGCAAGCATACGTGTGGCCTTTTCTATCTCTATCTGAAGACATGGCTTACTGTAACGGGAACTATCAGGGGCATTGGATGGCTCTCTCACAGTGATCCCATCCTCCTCTACATCCCAAACTTTGTTTTGAATGCATTTCTGTGTTTCAACTTCCTCTCTCCCCAAAGTTCTTCTTAACTTCTGAGTATGACTTAGCTTCCGTATTCTTTGACATATTTGAAACCTCTAACTTCCTCTCCTCTGTGGTGTAACTCACATGGCTTCTTGATACCAGGAGGCACTGCCTGAGTACAACCTCATATTGTGAGGATGAAATGACCATGAATCCTATCAATCTGACAACAACCAGCATTTGTCTTCTCTGACAAAATACAGGTGCCACATATTCTGTAGGAAAAGGTGGTGTTGAGGTCAGAACTTCCCTGTCTCTCTGTCTCTCCCTCTGGTTCTGGAAATGTTGAGAATATGAGTGAAGGGAAAAAGGTGGGCACCATGTGGAGGCAATTTCCTGGTGGTATGGAACAATTTTGGGGGCATGAATGCCATGGGCAGGACATCGGGGCCCCAAAAGGGAAATACACAGTAGTTTCTTTGGACTTCAGTGCTCTCTGTTATAGTTATGGAAGCCACAAGTGCAGAGGAAGGGGAGCTGATTCTGTAAAAAGAAGTTTATTCCTACTTTAAAAGATGCTTTTCTGACTATCTTCCCACAATAGAGCTGGAGGATCACAGGGGAAAGCTATGGTCCTCAATTACAGAAAATGATGTTGGGTGCATCTAGCATCACAGAAGCTTTAAAGGACACAGTCATCTCAGGTACCTACAGATAAGGAAGAAGTACCGTTGAGAGTACCTACTCGTATTCTTATTCGTGGAAGCAAATCCCTTCAGGAACCAAATCATTAGCTGCTGGTAGAATGTTTCTTTTGGCTCCTGTCCTGAGCTCTCAAATACAGACTTTTTTGTGTGTGCCTCTGCTTTTGGGACCTCTGCGCCAAGAATAAGACTATATGTGTGTAGGTGAGTTTGCTAGGTCAGGGATTCCTTATACAGGGAGATGGCGAATCACTGAGCAGGACACAGAGGCATGGGTTGAAGGGGTGAGATATACCTTAGTTTAAAGGGAGGTCACAGGAGCTCATGGACCATTATTAGATAAACTCAAAATTAGAGAAAAGAACCACATTTCTCTTTTGATAGTCACATAAAAATTGGAGCCATACTCATTCTAATAAAAAGTAACATGTATAGCTCTTCATTGCAAAGCTCATCTATGATTCCTAACAGGCCTCTAGGGTCTATATCATTTTTACAGAAGTGGAAATAGCATGCAACTAATAATTTAGTTTATTCATTAGTTTTCCAAAAGTGAAAAAAAGAATTTTCCCTTTGACTTCCTACCTGGTGATTTGAAAGAGATAAATTTGTGACTAAAAAAGGAGTACTTCACATCATACACAAATAATTAACGCAACTGATTGACTCAAGCTAGTGTGTATGATATTGTGATATAATAGGAAGTATATATTTGGTCTCTGACCCTGGTTCCTGCCCTTCAGCTCCTAAAACCCTTGGAATCTCCAGAGTGATAAGAGTGTCTTTTGTATGCTAATGAGGTGACTGGTGGCTGGGGCTGGCCACCAGAAAGACCAAGGCAGGATTAGAGAGTTGGGATTTTCAGCCCACTCACAATCTCTGGGGAGAAGGGAGGGGCTGAAGGTTGAGTTGACTGCCCATGGCCAATGGTTTAATCAACCCATCATGCTGACATAACAAAGCCTCCACTTAAACCCAAAAGGACAGAGTTTGGAGAATTTCCAGATAGCAGAACACAGAAAGATGCCTGGAGGGTAGGCTCTTGAAGAAGGCATGGAAGCTCCGCACTCTTTCCCCCATAATTTGTCCTATGTGTTTTGCATTTCTTTATCAATCTGTTCATCTGTATGCTTTGTCTTATCCTATGTAATAAACCAGTGTATGTAAGTAAGTGTTTCCCTGAGTTCTGTGGGCTGCTCTAGCAAATTAATTGAACCTGAGGAGAGGTTTGTGGGAACCTCCAGTCTATAACTGGATGGCCAGAAGTACAGGTGAGAGCCTACTAGCAATTGGCATCTGAAGTTGGCGGTGGGGGGTGAGAGGTAGCAGTTTTGCATGTTGCATGACTGAGCCCTCAATCTGGGGGATCTGACGCTATTTTTAGGTAAATAGTGTCAGAACTGAACTGAATTAGAGGATACCCAACTGGTGTCTGCTGGAGAATTGCTTGGTGTGTGGGGTGGTAATTCTCCACATACCTGATGTCAGAAGTAACTGTGTAAGACAGTAGGAAAAGTGCTTTGGAGTTCCCCCTGACACCCATCTCTATATAGGTTAAAAATGTGGCTGGGTGCATGCCTGTGATCTGAGCACTTTGGAAGGCCCAGTGGGAGGATCACTAGAGGTCAGGAGTTCAAGACCAGCCTAGGCAACACAGTGAGACTCCTGTCTCTAACAAACAAACAAACAAACAAACTAATAAATCAATCAATCAGTACAAGCCTCAAAATCCATTATGAAAGTGTCAGAGTGATGAAGGCCATGGGCATAGTTAGTAACAGTTAATAAAGAAAATCATGTGTTGGAGGAATATTTAAGATAACTGAGGCTGCTACAAGCAAAACTACAGAATAATTTCATCATATACATTTTTTGTTTGTTTCCAAATTAGATACAAGATGAAATTTTGGGTCTCTCTGGCAGTAGAGGGCCATTCTGATATTCACATATAACTACCCACAGGGCATGGACTCTGAGAGATGCTGATAAAAAAAAGTTGGTGTCTTCTTGGCATTTGTCCCCAAGGATCTTCCAATACCCAGATAATCTGCATTTACACAGATCATGCTCCCTTGGGAGCTTCTCTTGACTGCCCCCCACACCCTCATTTGCGGTTTTTCCTCTTTGGTCTCCCACTTCAGTCCTCACACCTGTCAACACTGTGCTTATTGCCACGTGGAGTGGAGTGGTTAGAAGATCCTCTCCCAGAGTCAAGACATTTCCAGGGTCACCCTTCTCTTAGGCATTTCTTGGTATGACTGTCCTAAATAAAGGAAAGGAGGTGAGGGTGATGTTGAGAAGCATCTAGAGGGCTGGAGTCAGCTGGAACCGGCTGAGGCTGTTGGATCAAGTTTCAGCCATTGGTAAAAGATCTCCAAGCTGCGAATCTGTTGCCGTTTGTGTAAAGTCGCCTCTGAGTTTAGAATATGCCAAAGACTGAAGAAAGAGGTCTAGGTAGCACAAAGTCATCGCGTAATTGAAGTTTCTTCTGTTCCCAATGACAGGAAGCATGCAAATGGCTCTGCGTTCTCAGTAGGGGTGGGGCTAAGAGGTGAGCCTGCAAGTGGTAGTTTGGGCGAAGACTTGTGTGATCCATGCGGGGACTCAAATTTAGTGTACTCTGAACACAAATACCCTCTGTGATCTGGGTTAGGTATCGCTCCTATGAACGTTCAAAGAACACCTTATATTCCGGGGGGACACCATTTATCATCAGATCACTGTTGGTGAAAACCGGCTGACAGCTTTGTATTTCGTGTTTTCCACTTTAGTAATGTAAAAATAGAAGTTATTTATCCATTTCTCCAATGTAGGATTTTTTTTTTTTTTTTGACAGAGTCTCTGTCACCCAGGCTGGAGTGTGGTGACGCAAACACAGCTCCCTACATCCTTGACCTCTTGGGTTCAGGTGATCCTCCTGCCTCAGCCTCCTTCGTAGCTGGGACCACAGGCACATTCCACCAGCCTGGCTAATTTCCTTTTAAAGTTTTTGTAGAGGTAGGGCTCTCACTCTGTTGCCCAGACTGGTCTTGAACTCCTGAGCTCAAGCGATTCTCTCACCTTGGCTTCCCAAAGTGTTGGGATTACAAGCGTGAGCCCCCAAGCCCAGCCCAATGCAGGAATGTTTCATTCCTCCACTTGCTATCAAAGAAAACTACTAACTTTCTTATTTCCTAATTTCTCTTTTTCTGATTTGCTTCTCCTTAGGTTCTGCTCTTGGATGCTGTCTCCTTAGTTTTGAGAATATGAAGGTTTGTTTAGAAAAAAAAAAGAAAAAATTCACTGGAAGATTTCACATTTGTATATGTCTTTATGAATGTGACAATCAAGTGTTAGGGTGGAGATATTCTATCTGATTACCATTAGGTTAAAATCAAATCTCCTTACCATGTCTTACATGTGTACCTGTCCAACCTTGTCTCCTACAATTATCCAACCAACCCATTCTGTTCCAGCCTCACTGGCCTTCTTCTTATTTCAGGAAGCTCATGCTCTCCTCTAGAGCCTTGCACTCTCTTTTACCTGGAATGCTCTCCCAGATCTTAACATGATAGGAAAACAAAAGACAACTGTTTGTCATGTCTACTAGAATCTCAGCCCCATGAGCGGAGTCCATGCCCGTTTTCCTTGCCTGTAATATTCCTGGCACCTAGAGAGTAACTGATGCATACTGGCTGGTAAAATATTTGATTAAAAAAAAAAAATTTAGCGTATTTCCTCCTCCAAAATAAACATACACAACAGAGGCAGTTATTTTATCTAAATCTGTAGCATATTTTAGGCATTTAGTAAATTTCTGTTGCATCCATATGGAATTCTTCAGATTGATCTGTGAATACTTTAGGTTTGAAAAACCAGAAAATCATAAAACTAAGGGTAATAGGGAGAGAGCAAAACCAAAGGCAGACATGGGAAGATTCTCATTATACAAAATACTTTTTCCATGTCTATAATAAACCCCCAAATTATCTGGATACTTACAATGATGGTAGCAAGGGAATGTCTCGTCAATGCAGGTTCTCTATTCTCCTCAATTAATTTCAGGTCCTTAATTGTACATGACATATGAAACATAAAGGGTGTTTATTTGCTAATCACCAGCATCAATTAATTGAGAAACTTACCTGAGATTCTGTTTGTGTAATAAAAATTAAAAAGATTACTCAGTAATCCATTTGGAGAGGTGCAACTGGGGCATTAAAATACCAATGTGTGTCTAATTTTCAAACATCATAAGTATTTTGAAAGCACTTATACAGAATCAACTAATATACGTTGTTAACTAAATTCATATTTAGTAATATGTGATATAAATTAGTGTTTTGTATTAATTTCAAGACAGTTGTAAAGAGAAGGTCACAATCACTCTTTTGATTCAATCAACAGTCCTTAGACTGGTTCCTTGTAATGTATTTAATGGGTTAATAAAAGCTGTATTATTTGAAATTATGTAATTTTGTTTTTTTAATATTTTGCTCAAACACTTTTCTTATTAGTGTAAATGACTGAAGTATTATGTAAATTTCAAAACTGATTATCTAAGGTATATCATTAAAACAAATTGTGAGTTGTGCTCTTGGGCAAGGTACTCAAACTGAAGGATGTTTTCCTTATCTGAAAATTTAGATAATAATAATTACCTCATAGTCTGTTAAGAAAAGTACATGTGATAATATATTTTAATGTACAATGTGTCTGGCACATATTAAGGTCTAAAAAAGATAACTGTTACTGTTATACCAATAAGTATAATAATTTTGATAAATATAATGTAATTTAAATATATTTTTTCCAACTTTTAAGTTCAGGGGTACGTGTGCAAGATGTGCAGGTTTGTTACATAGGTAAATGTGTGCCATGGTGGTTTGCTGCACAGATCATCCCATCACTTAGGTGTTAAGCCCGGTATCCATTAGCTATTCTTCCTGATGCTCTCCCTCCTCCCATCCCCTACCCTCCAACAGGGCCTGGTGTGTGTTGTTCCCCTCCATGTGTCCATGTGTTCTTATCATTCAGCTCCCACCTATAATGAGAATTATGAACTCATCATTCAGCTCCCACCTATAAAAGAGAACATATGATATTTGGTTTTCTGTTCCTGTGTTAGTTTGCTAAGGATAATGGCCTCCAGCTCCATCCATGTCCCTGCAAAGAACATGATCTTTTTCCTTTTCATGGCTGCATAATGCACCATATTTTCTTTATTTAGTCTACCATTGATGAGCATTTGGGTTGAATCCATGTCTTTTGTATTGTGAATAGTGTTGCAATGAACATATGCATGCATATGTCTTTATAATAGAGTAATTTATATTCCTTTGGTTATATACCCAGTAATAAGATTGTTGGATCAAACGGTATTTCTGTCTCTAGGTCTCTGAGGAATTGCCACACTGTCTTCCATAATGGTTGAACTAATTTACACTCCCACCAGCACAACCTCTCCAGCATCTGTTGTTTTTTTTACTTTTTAATGATAGCCATTGTTACTGGTGTGAGATATATCTCATTGCAGTTTTGGTTTGCATTTCTCTAATGATCAGTGATATTGAGCTTTTTTCATATGTTTCATGGCCACATGTATGTTTTCTTTTGAGAAGTATATGTTCATGTCCTTCGCCCACTTTTTTTTTTTTTTTTTGAGACAGAGTCTCGCTCTGTCACCCAGGCTGCAGTGCAGTGGTGCAATCTCGGCTCACTGCAAGCTCCGCCTCCCGGATTCACGCTGTTCTCCTGCCTCAGCCTCCCGAGTAGCTGGGACTACAGGCGCCCGCCACCATGCCCGGCTAATTTTTTTGTATTTTTAGTAGAGACGGGGTTTCACCGTGTTAGCCAGGATGGTCTGGATCTCCCGACCTTGTGATCCACCCACCTCGGCCTCCCAAAGTGCTGGGATTACAGGCGTGAGCCACCATGCCCACTTTTTAATGGGGTTGTTTTCTTCTTGTAAATTTAAGTTCCTTATAGATGCTGAATCATAGATCTTTGTCAGATACATAGATTGAAAAATTCTCTCCCATTCTGTAGGTTATCTTTTTACTGTGTTGATAGTTTCTTTTGCTGTGTAGAAGCTCTTTACTTTAATTAGATCCCATTTGTCAATTTTTGCTTTTGTTGCAATTGTTTTTGGCATCTTCATCGTGAAATCTTTGCCCATGCCTATGTCCTGAATGGTATTGCCTAGGTTTTCTTCTAGGGTCTTTATAGTTTTGAGCTTTACATTTAAGTGTTTAATCCAGCTTGAGTTGATTTTTGTATATGGTGTAAGAAGAGGTCCAGTTTCAATCTTCTGCATATTGCTAGCCAGTTCTCCCAGCACCATTTATTAAAGAGGGAATCTTTTCCCCATTGCTTGTTTTTGTCAGATTTGTTGAAGATCAGATGGTAGTAGGTGTGTGGTCTTATTTCTGGGTTCTGTATTCTGTTCCACTGGTCTATGTGTCTGTTCTTGTACCAGTACCATACCATTTTAGTTACTGTAGCTCTGTAGTATAGTTTGAAATTGGGTAGTGTGATGCCTCCAGCTTTGTTCTTTTTGCTTAGAATTGCCTTGGCTCTTCGGGCTCTTTTTTTGGTTCCATGTGAATTTTAAAATAGTTTTTTCTAATTCTGTGAAGAATGTCAATGGTAGTTTAATGGGAATAGCATTAAATCTATAAATTGCTTTGGGCAGTATGGCCTTTTTTGTGATATTGATTATTCCTATCCATGAGCATGGAATATTTTTCCCTCTGTTCGTGTCATCTCTAATTTCTTTGAACAGTGATTTGCAGTTTTCCTTGAAGAGGTTCTTCACTTCCCTTGTTATCTATATTCCTAGATATTTTATTCTATTTATGACAATTGTGAATGGGAGATAATTTGTGGGTAATTTAAAATTTTTAAATGAAGTATTTTACCACTCATTATCCTTTATTCTTCTCTGGGATAGATAGAGATTTCCCAGAACTCTGATAACCTTTATTTTAACCTATACTTCTGATTAATCTATTTTACCTTCCAGTTGTTACTGTAGTAACTGGGGTTATTAATAGTCTCAGAGCTACCAAGTCTTCTCTGTAAAACTGATTATCTTTTTCAGGATCGCATCCTCTAAATGGTTATGCAAGATTTATGTGTTAAGAATGGAGGTAGCTGATTAAATAATTCAATGAGCTTTATTCAACTATCTACTTCTCACAGCCTCTATTTTGTCCCCTGTGGAAGCTCATAACAGGGCTTAGTTTTGGTGTTGTAACTCTTTGTCTGCAATTAGAATCTGCAATTAGTAGGTCTCATATATAAAGTTTTATTTCATCTTAATATTAATCCCACCAAATGGAAGCTACCTAAACTTTAAAGTTAAAAATGACTGAGGCTAACAGAGAATATGTCATTTGTTGAGGGTCACAAACTTAATAAACTCTCCAACTATGGGACAAATGCATTTTTCTCAAAATCTGTTACCCTTTATATTATATCCCAGTGTCTCATAGTGTCAAGACAAGGAAAAAATGAACAATTCTTAGATAATTATCTTCTTTTCCAGGGAATATCTTTCCATTTTCTTTCTCCCATCCCTCTCCCACCCTCCCCCAGCTACAGTCAAACTTCAAATATAAGAACCCGAGAATTTAAATACATATCACAAGAAGAAATATGCTGAATCATGTTCTTCTTCTGGTTTCTGAAACTTCCAAACATATCTTCAGCGTTATCACAAAGTTCAGTGATACTTAGGAATTACCTAGTGCTGGACACCAACTAGATGATCAATGAATAATTTTTGTATTTTTAGTAGAGAAGGGGTTTCACAATGTTGGCCAGAGTGGTCTCCAACTCCTGACCTCAGGTGATCCACACGCTTCGGCCTCCCAAAGTGCTGGAATTATAGGCATGAGCCACCACGCCCGGCCCAGAAACGAATTTCTTATCTGAAATATCAAAAGGCAGACAACAAGAGGGAAAAAAGGCTGCTAACTTAACGCATGGGGAAGCAGGGTGTTGGCAGAAAATGCAGGGTAAGAGAGGAGATTTGTATATGGCGATGGAAGAGACAAGGGAGAGAAGAATCTGAGCAGAAGCTGTGAAGAGTAGATAGATACTGGGGGAAGGGACTGCTAATTATGGTGTTATTTTAAAACTAGCTTTGTGTTTAAAATTCTCATTGCAACACCCTCAAAGACCTCCACTGCATTGCAAAAATCTTGGATTTATATTTTGTTTATCTTCTGGTGTAAAACTGAGCTGAAGCACACTGATTCTACTAGAAGTCAATGTCCTAGGAAGACATTGACAGCTATAGGGACGTTAACTGGGTCATGTTCACTAGTAGGTGTGGACATTGCATTTTAAAAATTCAAAGGAGCTGCTGCTTTCCCTTCTCTCCCGGCCCCTTGGCAGGTCTGGATTTGAGAGGTCAGCATTCCTTGAGGGTGGTAACCCAGCCACTCTTATTTCCCTTATTCTTCCTTTCATGTGTTCAAAATATGATGCAATCTGAGATGCGGCTGTGGATGTTTGAGAAGCAATGAAGCAGGACTGGAGCAGGAGTTAAAGTCTGCTTTTGTTTGAGAACTGAAGAGCTCAGTCTTTTACACGCTCTCACAAGTAAGAGATTGGCACTATAAAATTACATGCTTAAAACAAACTTCGCTGGTGTCATTCTAGTGCAAGCCACTATCCTTTTTCACATTGAGCATTCTGCCACCATCTGCAGCATTCTTGATATTTCAGTAAGAATTAAATTTTATTTTACAATTTTAAATTTATCAGAACACTTGTATGTAGTTTGAGGATTAAACAATAGAGATGTATTTTAATGAAAAGAAAACAAGAGCCCTTCTTGCCATTCTTTTCCTCCACTGGCATTATCCCCAGCTCAATGACTTTTAATGGTAATATGCATATCTTTGTGTATGTGGGGTATTAATTTAGACATCAGTTACCTAATTATCTGAAAGCAGATATTTTAGACCACCAAAAATTATATGTCTCTGGCATCTTTCTTGCAATTTTATTATATTGCTATGCTTAGTTCCTCTGTAGGTAATCCCTCAAAAAAAAACACACACAAAAAACCTACACCTAAGTATATTATATTTAAACTTTAAAAAAAGTTGAAATACATAAATACTGCTTAGAAAAGCAAAGAGGGATGAGAAAAGTACAAGTTATCACATTTTAGTATATTTCTTAAAAAAGGATATAACAGGTAGATATTTGTTAGTATGCATTACAAAATTTGGGCAACATAGCTGTGAAGTATATTTGGATATTTTTCAAAGTACTACTCAAATCAATGGATTAAATAACCTAGTTGAAATATTGGAAAGTAGATGAACAGTAATTCAAAGAAGAAATTCAAATGGAAAATAGCATATGCAAAGATGGCCACCTTTCTCTATAATATTTGACACAGTAACATTACATCATTTAAGTTTAAATAAAATTATACATCGATAAAAATGTGAAATCACGTCTTTGAGGGGTTACTAAAAAACCATCTAGAAGCATTGTTCTAAAAGCTGACGTGGTTTTGGAAGATCAAGTGTGAATATCCAAAGGCACTTCCATTTGTTGAATAAAACGCCAAGTGGAGAAATTGAAGATCCCTGATTGTGAAATTATCCAAGTGTTTAGAACTCAGCTGAAATCCTGAATGATCTTTCTCTGCATGTAGCAGGAGGAGTAAGTGACTAGAGGAAATAATGGGTTTATTTAAATAAAGACAGCCTGTATTTGGACATCAAATTCATCAATGAATGTATCCATTGATTTGTCAAATAATTATTTAGTTCTTACTAAGTGCTACATGCTATTCCAGATAAAATAGTCAAAAAGGCAAATGTGTCCCTACCTTTATGAGCTTTAATTCCAGCAGGAAATAAAAAAGTCACATAATAAACAGACATAACATGCAGTGTTAGGTTGTGATTCTTGCTAAGAAGCTACAAATGAAGAAAACTGAGTAAGGGGATAAAGAAAGAAGTGCTTATCAGTAGTGAATTTCCATGCAGGTCATGACAGACTCATTTCAAAAGAAGCATAAATATTTTATTATTTTTCCTTGGGTTATTAGTGTCACATGTAAGAATAGTGCATTAGATTTACTACCACGTATTTTTATACTTATACTTATTTTGAATAAAATAGCAATGTCCAGACAGTTCCTTTCCTCCTGCAAGAACTAAGTGTATGTAAGTCCTCTTTTGTAACCTAGTTTATTTTTTTCACATGTGAGGATCCTAGATATTATTAGGGTGCCTTCACTGCTAATTGGATCTTGGAAAATATACTTTCTTGCTTAACAAAATATATTTCCTTTTAAGCTCTCAGAGTAAATTTTGAAATGATCTACACATAGATTAGTCCTCTGATATTAACTAGTGTCATTATTCTAGCTGTAAAGGACATCTTTTCAAACTGTGTACAGGTGAGATTATCCAGGAGGTATAGTTTAGAGCACCCCTATAATTTTCAATAGACTATGTGATTTTACAAGAATCTATCAAGTTAATATTTCAAGAATATTGATAATTACTTTTAGAGGTTTTGCTGAAAAAATACAAATAGAATCAGTAATTCTTATGTGAAGGAGGATGCCAGAAATGAGCAACCTAAACCTTAACAGAGTCTGAAAACACATCTCAAGGTAGAGGTTAAAATGAATCCACCTGCCATCCCAGCCTGATACACATGCTAGAATGGGTTATAGAAATGGACTAACAGGAAAAAAGTCATTGAAATCATGGAAAAGACTGAAATGAAAAATTGAGATAATATAAAGGTCCATATATGTTATTAATTTCAGTAAAATGCAAGTAGACTTGACTTGTGATTAAAAGACAGAGATTGACAAATTGAATGCAAAAATACAAATTCAGGTTATACTGTTTACAAGACATATGTCTAAAGCATAAAAGTCATTTCAGAGATTGAGTGTAAAAGATAGAAAGGACATATCATGCAACTACTAATTTTGAAAAATGATATCGATTTATTAATGTAAAAAAATGTTAAGGAAAAAAGGCATTGTAGATTTTTCTCCATCTCTTTATTTTGAGCCTATGTGTGTCGTTGCATGTGAGATGAGTCTCTTGAAGACAGCATACCAATACATCTTGGTTCTTTATCCAGCCTGCCACTCTGTGTCTTTTAATTGGGGCATTTAGCTCATTTACATTTAAGGTTAGTATTGACATATGTGGATTTGCTCCTGTCATCATGATGTTAGCTGGTTAATTTGCAGACTTGTTTATGTGGTTGCTTTATAGTGTCACTGGTCTGTGTACTTCAGTGTGTTTTTGTAGTGACTGGTAACAGTCTTTCCGTTTCATATTTAGTGCTTCCTTCAGAAGCTCTTTTAAGGTAGGTCTGGTAGTAATGAATTCACTCAGCATTTGCCTGTCTGAAAAGGATCTTATTTCTCCTTCAATATGAGGCTTCATTTGGCCAATTATGAAACTCTGAGTTGGAATTTCTTTTCTTTATGAATATTGAATATTGGCCTCCATTCTCTTCTGCTTGTAGGGTTTTAGCTGAGAAGTCTGCTGTTAGTCTGATTGACTTCCCTTTGAGGTGACCTGATCTTTGTCTCTAGCTGTTTTTTTTTTTTTTTTTTTTACATTTTTTCTTTCATTTTGACCTTGGGGAAACTGATGATTTTGTGTCTTGGGGATAATCTTCTTGTGAAGTATCTTATTGGGGTTCAATACATTTCCTGAATTTGAATGTTGGCCTCTCTAGCTAGGTTTGGGGAAGTTCTCATGGGTGATATCCTGAAATATGTTTTCCAAGTTGGTTCCATTCTCTCCCTCTCTTTCAGGTACACCAGTCAGTCATAGATTTGGTCTCTTTACATAATCCCATATTTTTCAGAGGTTTTGTTCATCATTGTGGAAGACAGTGTGGAGATTCTTCAAATACCTAAAGATAGAAATACCATTCAACCCATCAATCTTATTACTGGGTATACACCCAAAGGAATATAAATCTTTCTATTATAAAGGCACATGCATGTGTATGTTCATTGCAGCCCTATTCACAATAGCAAAGACATGGAATCAACCTAAATACCCATCAATGATAGACTAGATAAAGAAAATGTGGTACATATATACCATGGAATACTATGCAGCCATAAAAAGAAAAACAAAATCATGCCGTTTGCAGAGACATGGATGAAGCTGAAAGTCATTATCCTTAGCAAACTAATGGGGGAACAGAAAACTGAATACTGTATGTTTTCACTTATAGATAGGAGCTAAATTATGAGAACACATGAATTCATAAAGGGAAACAACACACACTGGGGCCTGTCAGAGGGTGGAGGGTGGGAAGAGGGAGAGGATCAGAAAAAATAACTAATAGGTACTAGGCTTTATACCTGTTTGACAAAATAATCTGTACAACAAACCTCCATGACGCAGTTTACCTATGTAACAAAACTGCACTTGTACCCTGAACTTAAAATAGTAGTTAAGAAAAGAAAACAAACAAACAAAAAACAAATTAAAAATAAAAGCTATGGTTGAATCAATGATAACAGTGAGGATTAAAACAAGCATTAGGATCATGAGATTACTACAAAGCCATTCATGAGGGATCTGCCCCCATGGTCTAAACACCTCCCATTAGGCCCTACCTCCAACATTGGGGATCAAATTTCAACATGAGATTTGGAGTGGACAAATATCCAAACTGTGGATGGGAAAGTATGTGGAAGAAATACTTAATACAATTGCATTTAAAAAGTAGAGAGGGTAAAATATGCTAATGGTACTAGAGGTATGGACTCTATGCTTCACTCAAAGTAGTAAAACATCAATACTAGTAGACCGTGATAAGTTATATGTATATATTGTAATAAGTACAACTACCACCAAGAAAGCTATATGAAGCAATGTACTAAAAAGGATTAAAAAGTATGAGTGTAGATACAAAAGTTCTTCCTGAGAACTTCAAATAAGATAGATATGCATATGGTGAGTAGGGCTGAAGTCTTGACTTCTATGCCTGAAAGTAGGCATTATTGACTGGGAATTTAATTCCTACATGGGGAAGAAACCAAAAGTGCTCCATGGAGGAAAGAGAGCCAAATTTTGACTTTCTGCTTCTGGCTAGGAGCTGAGGCTGGGCTCCCCATGATTTTAAAGGAGGTTGAGGAGAATGTTTTCAAACACTTGTATGCTATAGATATAGGGAAGTGGGAGGACACAGAATAACTTTCTCAAAAGGAGTTGAAGCAAATAAAAAAAAAAAAACTGTCCTGAGAAGATTGTTATTGTTCCAGATATTACAACAGGACAATAAATCTGAATGACCATTGAAGAACTGGGATTTTGATTGGAAGCCTGATGGGCTGAGGTGGAGTGGCTAAATAAAACCTCTTGACAGGGAGAGTGGAGTACAGAAAGGAAGAGGAGGGAGGAGAGTAAAAGAGATGGACAATGCTATGGTTTGAATGTTTATTTTCTCTGAAACTCATATTGAAACTTAATCTCCATTGAAATAGTATTAAGAGGGCTGTAAATCCAACTATGGTATTTGAGAGGTGGCACCTTTGGGAAGTAACTAGGATTAGATGAGGTCATGAGGGTGGGGCATTAAGAGCTTTTTGAGAGGAGAAAAAGAGACCTTGAGCTATAAGAGCTTTTTGAGAGGAGAAAAGGAGACCTTGAGCTATACCCCTTCGCCCCCTTGTCACACGATGCTCTGCACCTCATCAGAACTCTGCTGAGAGCCCACCAGTAAGAAGACTCTCACCAGATACAGACACCATGCTCTGGGACTTCTCATCCTCCAGAACTATAATAAATAAATTTTGTTTCTTCATAAATTATCCAATTTTTGACATTCTGTTACAAGCAACGAGAAACAGACTAAGGCAGAAAATTGGTACTAAAATGTTGGGCCGTTGCTAATAACAAATATCTGAAAATGTGGAAGCAGCTGTGGGACTGGGTAATGGGTAGAGGTTAAAATAACTTAAAGGGGCAGGCTAGAAAAGGCCTGTATTGCCTTAAATGTCAATTCTGGTGATAAAGGGTGATTTTGGTGAGGGCTCAGAAGAAGTCAAGAAGACTAGGAAAGTTTGGAACTCTTTTGCAATGGCTTGAGTGGTCAAGACCAGAATGTCAATAGAAATATTGATGATAAAGGCTGCTCTGCTGAGGTCTCAGATCTGAGGAACAAGGAATTGGAAACTGGAGTAAAGGCCATCCTTGTTATAAATGGGTGAAAAACTTGGCTCTGAATTCTGTCTATATCTGAGAGTTTTATTAGGCTATATGACAGAAGAAATATCTAAGCAGCAAAGCAGTCAGGCAGTTGCATGGCTACTTTTAACTGCTTACATTAAAGCTGTGAGAGGTAAAAATAACTTAAAGGTGGAATTTATAATTAAAAGGGAAGCTATGTGGAAAGATTGGGAAAATTTGCAGCCTGGCCTTGAAAGAGCATTTTCAACAGAGGAAACCAAGGGTGTGTCTGAAAGAATGATTGATAAGGAGGGATTGACTGATAAGGATAATTGTATGAATAGAATAAAGCCAGAAGATATTCATCAAGACAATGGGAGACAAACACTGAGCGCACTTTAGAGATCTTCAAGGCTACCCTTACCGTCACAGGCCCAGAGCTCTAGGAGGGTAGAATGGTTTCAGGGGGCAGGCCTGGGGTGCCCTCCATGGGCTTCCTGCCCAATGCCACCTCAGGACAGTGCTTCCCTCATCCTGGTTGCTCCAGCCATAGCTCAAGTGGTCCCAGATGTGACTCATATGGTAGCTACAGCGGGCACAAGCAGTAAGCCTGGGCAGTGTCCACATGCATGTGGTGTGCTAATTCTGCAGGTCTTCAGAATGCAAGACTAGTGGGAAGGCATAGAAACCTCCACATAGATTTCAAAGGATGTATCGGACTGCCTGGGAACCCAGGGAGAAACCTGCCACAGAGGCAGGGTCACCACCAAGAGCCTCTACTAGGGCAATGCTGAGAGGAACTGTGGGGTTGGAACTGCTGCAGGGAGTCCTCCCCAGTGGTGCTGTGAGAGTGGGACTGCCACCAAGACTCCAAAACTGTGGAGCTACCAGCGTGCAATGCTAGCTTGGAAAAGCCAAGGCACCTGACTCCAACCCATGAGGACAGTCATATGTGGGCTGCAACTAGCAAAGCCACGAGGGCAAGATTGCCTGAGGTCTTGGGGGCCCAACTCCTGCTCCAGTGTGCTCAGGGTGAGGGACATGGAGTCAAAAGACATTATTTCCAGCCTTAAAATTTAATGTCTACCCTGTTGAGTTTCAGACTTCCTTGAGGCCTATTACTTCTTTCTTCTGGGCCATTTCTCCGGTCCCAGCATTGTATCTTGGAGGTAGATAATTGGCTTTAGTTTCTCAGGCTCACGGATAGAGACTTTGGACTTTTGAGTTGGTACTAGAGAAAGTTAAGACTTTGGGGCTCTGGGGATAAAATGAATGTATTTGAATGTGAGAAGAATATGAGTTTTGGAGCTGTACAGGTGAAATGCTATAGTTTGAATGTTTGCTCCTCTAAACTTTATGTAGAATCTTAATCCCTATTGTAACAGTATAAGAGGATATGAAAACAGACCATGATATTTCAGGGGTGGGACATGTGAGAGTAATCAGTATTAGATGAGGTCATGAGAATGGGGCAATGTTTGATAAGAGGAGAAAGAGATACTTGAGCTAGCCCTCTCAGGCTCCTTCCTATGTGATGCCTTGCACCACAATGGGACTCTGCAGAGGGTCCCCACTAGCAAGGAGGCTCTTACCAGATGCTGGCACCTTGCTCTTGGACTTCCCAGTCTCCAGAAATAAATTTCGATTCTTTATAAATTACCCAGTTTCAGGTATTCTATTGCAATCATCAGGAAATTAATTAACACAGCAAAATCAACATCTAGAACATGAAATAATCGCAGCACTCTGGGAGGCCGAGGTGGGCAAATTACCTAAGGTCAGGAGTTCGAGACCAGCCTGACCAACATGAGGAAACCCTGTCTCTACTAAATATACAAAAATTATCAAGGTGTGGTGGCACATGGCTGTAATCCCAGCTACTCGGGAGACTGAGGCAGGAGAATCACTTCAACCCAGGAGACGGAGGTTGCAGAGTGAGCTGAGATCGTGCCACTGCACTCCAGCCTGGGCAACGGAGTGAGACTCTGTCTCAAAAAAAAAAAAAAAAAAAAAAAAAAAAGAATATACAATAATTGGAGATGAAATTAATTTTAGTGTTCTGGTATATAGTATGTAAGTATATGAAGTATAAATAAGTAGAGTGCAGATGACACCAATAATGACTTCACTTTAGTTCTGTCTTGGTGGAGAAAGAGTCCTGTAGGTATGATTAATTATTCTTTTAGGTCTGCATTCTCAATGTCAGCAAAGTTAGGTGTGGGTTAACAAAATGCCACCTAGTCTTTTTTGTTAAGTGACTGTAAATATCATCAGATCCCTGTGCTTCCCTGTCTTTATCCCTAGGAATTCAATGGCATTTATACACTTGGTTCCCAGGTAAGATTTGAATTAATAAACTCATCTCATGACTCTGTCAGCAATTATAATTGGATATTCTGTCAAATTCCTAATTCTCACATCTTCATGTCCTATAATTTGGTATGAAGGGGTTGAGAATTTGGACTTTGAGCTAACAAGATTTAGACAGGATATTGGACTTGATCTGATGCTGTAATGGAATGAGACTTTGGGGGTCCCTTGAAAAGGGGTTAATGTATTTTACATTTGAGAGGGACATGAATTATAGGTAGCCAGAGGACTGAAGAGGTCAGAAGGAAAGCAGAATTCTAAGATGGCCCCCAGGAATATCTATCACCCCCTGTTGTACATACCCTTATAAAATTCTGTTCCTTTGAGTGTGGGTGGAACCAGCAAATTTAACGGTATGATCACTACTGTAATTGGGTTATGTTTTGACTGCAATTAGCCTTATGAAAAGGAAATTATTGTAGGTGAGCATGAACTAATAAAGTGAGCCCTTGAAAGGGACTGAACTTTTCTTGAAGAGGGAGATTAAACACAAGAAAGACTCTCTATTACTGACTTTGAAGATGTAGAGGGCCATGTGGCAAGGAACTAAGAGTGGTCACCGGGAGCTGATACTGATCCCTGGCTGATAGTCAGCTTGAAAACATGGACCTCAGTCATACGTGGAAATAAATTCTGTCAACAGGCAGTGAGCTTGGAAGAGGACTCCATACTCAGGTGAGAATTATGATGTCAGCTTGTGACTTCAGTCTTGTGAGATCCTAAGCAGAGAGCCCTGTTGAGCTTTGCCTAGACTTCTGACCTAGAAAACTGAGATAATAAATGGGTGTTGTTTTAAGCTGCAAAGTTTCTACTAATTTGTTATGACAGTGGCTAGAAAATTACTACAATATGCTTTGCTTATTTAAGTTTTACATACCGCACCATAAGCACCTTTTGACATAAACAGAATGCTTAAAATTGATATACCTTTCACATATTAATTCTTTAGTCTTTCTTAGCATAGTCTAAGAGTACTTTCCTGTATGGTTTCTTTCTTTGTTTTGTTATTTAAAGTAATCTCATCACTTTTTAATAAAATAACTATTTACTTACTTTTTTATATATTTTTGTTGACAGCTTTCATGAAACTTCAGCTCTTGTCTTCTTAGTCTAAAAGAATTTAAACAAGAGACACACAGCGAAGGAGATGCAGTATAGAGTAATTTATTGCAAAGGAGAAAGGATACGCTGAAAGTTAGGTGCAGAATCAACGGTACACCCCAAGAGGCGATTTAGGGCAGGCTGCTTGTGAGGGTGACACAGTGTTGAATGTTACTGGGGAAACTCCCTTTATGGGAGTCTTACATGATTATTCATAAGAGGGTGGGAAGAGGTGTTACTAGCAAGCATGTTCTGGGTGGTTCCTCCTCAGTTTTGAGTTCCTTCTCATTTAGCCTTTTAATGTGCCTCAATATAATCTCTGTATGTGTGTATGTATGGGCTGTTTTTACTATCCCACTAACTCACTAATTGACCCAACACTATTTTTAGTAATTTTTCCTATTCCACAGGATTAAAAGTTTGCTTTTATTATGTACTACATTCTTAATTTACCCAACATAAATGCAGGATGATTTGTTCTATCCTTGAAAGCAGTCCCAGTGTGACATTCTTTAAAGAGGCCAGAGTAAATTTCCCGGTACTCCATTTCAAACACTTCAAATTATTATTGCAACCTCTTGAAAAATATCAAATTAGGATTGTATTTTAAGAAAAATGATTTAAAATTCTTTTAAAATAGCTTCTTGCCCTAAAAATCTCACCATAATTTCCTCATCACTATGCTACTTTCTCTTTCATTCGGTCTCACTGGTTCCTTTCTAAAAGCTTCCTCCATTAAGAGGGTCAGAGCCTCGGCCTCCTTGCCTTCTAGTCACAATTTCCTTTGTTTTGGGGGATTTTTAACTTAGGGTGCTTAAGGACTTAAAGAAATGGGAGGGAAGAGGATATAACCCCAATTAAACTACATGTGTCATTTTCCTTTGGGGTGAGAGAGTGGTTGTTTAACAAGACCTTTCTCTGTGTAACTTCCTTTTGTAGGACCTCGAAGGCCTCCATCAGCAGGTAATATTTCAGCTGTGATACAGACGGGGGAGAGGGCACAGGCATAAGAGGGAAGAGCCATGGTGAAACCCCATCTCTACTAAAAATACAAAAATCAGCTGGGCGTGGTGGCGTGCATCTGTAATCCTGGCTACTTGGGAGGTTGAGGCAAGAGAATCGCTTGAACCTGGGAAGCAGAGGTTGCAGTGAGCCAAGATAGCGCTACTGCACTCCAGTCTGGGTCACAAAGCTAGACTCCATCTCACAAAAAAAAAAAAAAAAAAAAAAAAAGAAGGGAAGAGCATGAGTGGAATGTTCCAGGGCACAGTGGTCTCTGTTCATGGCCTATTTGCTGCTATGAGGGTTAAGACTTGGGGAGAGGTTTGCCAATTTCTAGGAATCTCCAGAGATTGTTTCCCAGAACCAGGCCTTAACTTTGGTGGCATCTTTTCGTGAAATGTGGGGACAGAGCCACATCTTGAATGTTAGATAGTAGGGTGATGCCCACTTTGTGCCACATTTTGTTAGCTACTGCCTGTAGGCATTTTCAGTGACTGAAAGAGGCTGCTAGTGGTGGAAATGAAGTGTCTCCAATTTACTAAAAAGACCAAACCCTTCATATTACCCAGAAGGGTGACTGCTGTTCCCCTACCTCCACATATCTGCATCAAGCTGAAGTTCTGTGTCCTCATGAACTGATTTTACCTTTACACAGATCTTGGGGAATGTGATGATGATATGCCCTGGACCTCAGCATCCTCTGTTTGATGCTGCAGAGGAACCTGAGGAGTGGGGGAGAGGGTGTGTCCCTGTGCTGACCATGCCTGTGGGTACCCTGTGCTGATCATACCTCGTTTCTCTTCTCCAGGGCTCCTGCACTGACTCCTAAAGACTTTTGTCTGGGATTGGTTATCACTCTTCTGTAATGCCCACCTGCCCCTGCCCAGAATTCCTAGCTGCCTGTGTCACCCTGTCCCACCGAGGTCAGAATCCTACAGTGGCTCTCACGCAGCCACCAGGTCACCTCCTGTGATCCCCACCCCAAGGCACTGGCTGTGACTCTGCTTTCTGCACTGACCCAGAGCCTCTGCCTGTGCACTGCAAGCTGTGTCTACTCAGGTCCCAAGGGGCTTCTCTGTTTCCATTCTCCCCCGACAGACCTGTCAAGAGAAGCACGACACAATCATTTACCTGAATTTAGTGCTTTTTTCCATAATTAAACATGATTCTGAGTTATCTGTATTTGGAACTTCCTTAACTGAGCAGAGGTAGGAAATCACTGCCAAGTGAAGGAACATACCTTAAGGTGACCCAGCCAAACCGTAGCTAGAAAGAGGGTTGTACCTTGAAAAGACACTGAAAGCATCTTGGGGTGCAAAGTAAGGGTAGGCAGAGGAGGTAGAAAATCAATTCAGTCATCATATCATTCATGGTTCTTTAATAGTGATGTTCACTGCAATGGCCTTAGGACATCCCAGCCTCTCTTCCGGTTTGGTGAGTGTTGTCTAAGTAAGCATGGTGGAATTGTTTGGGGACACCTATAGTGATTGATGTTTCAAATACATTCTGGCTGGCAAGTCACAGCACTCAAAACTAATTTTTATTTTTAACAAAGCATAACCAGCAATGAAAGTACTATTTTTGGTTCCAAATGATAGACACCCAACCCAAAGATATTTGATTCATGTTACAAGGAAGGTTGGTTTCAGAAGTGACTAGTTTCAGATATTCAATGAGATCTTCATCTCTCTCTTCTCTTTCTGTTATAGTTCCATCTGTGCATCCTCCTCGCTATGTGTCTCTTTGTCCCTGTGTAGTTCTTTTTGTGTGTCTCTCTCCAGTTTTGTCTTTGTTCCCTTCTTGTGTCTTTTTCACTGCATTGTTGCCTTTCTCTATTTTTATAATCCTTTGTCACTATTTATCTGCATTTCTTTCTCTTTTTCTTTTTGCATCTCTCTATTTTCTGTGCACAGGATGCTGCCAGCCAGCATGCTCATCCTTCTTATTAGGAAGGAGGACTGGATTTTCCAGATCCTTCTGATGCTGGACATGACTTCCAGTTCAACATTGTCACACTGAACACATTCTGGAAGATTCTTTAGTTATGAGAGGATCAAAGTCTTTTTCCCTTTCTTCCACTGACAGTTTCATAGAAACAATTATTTTTTGCACCCAGATTTCATTGGGTAGTATAATCTTTAGTTGATAATTAAAGTAACAGGTACATTTTTTATGAATATGTTTGCTAACAAGAATAATTTAGTCTTAGCAGGTATATAACTTGGAGGAAAGTGCATGGGTGTTCTAGAGAACAACCTGCCAGTTGTGAGCATTTGTTCTTACCTTAGGAAATATCAGTATATCTTTCAGAGACAACGGTGCTTGCCAATATGCGATAAGGTTCTTTACATTTCCCAGTCTTTTCTGCTGTTAGGTTGGGATCATTTGACTAATACTAGCCAATGAAACTTGCAAGTAGATGCACGATGAGACATCGGAAACTCCTTGTAACCTGAGTCACTTGAAAACCTGTAGAATTAAGTCTCCTTATTGAGTGACACCACTGAGATTTGCTTTTTACTGTGGGCTAAGATCTTACTGCACGTTAACTTTGCCCTTCCCGATAATCATGGAATGTTTAACTTCAGAAGAGAGTTCATAAGTTAATAGGGTGAATCAATTGAGTTAACGGAAATTGAGATGATTGAGATGATATTTTTAAACAAAAAAAGTTTTTGAAAACAAAGAACAGAAAACTTTATTTCAACAAGAAAAAGTTAAGAATGTTACATTTCAAAAAATTTAAATTATTTTTAATTGACAAATAATTATGAGTATTTATAAGGTACAATGTGACATTTTGATATAGGTAGGTATACACTATGAAATGATTAAATCAAGCTAATTAACATATCGATCACTTCACATACTCATTTTTTCATGTGGTGTGAGTATTTAAACTCTTAGCAATTTTCAAATATACAATACTGCTGGCCCTCTGTATTTGTGGGTTCTGCATCATAATACACAATACAACATAAAAATAATACAGCTTAAAAGACAATACAGTATAACAACTATTTGCATAGCATTTATATTGCATTAAGTATTATAAGTAATCTAAACATGATATAAAGTATATGGGAAAATATACTTAGGTGTGTACAAAAACTAAGCCATTTTTAATAAGATACTTGAGCATTCTTAGATTTTGGTATCCAGGAAGGGTCCTAAAACCAATCCCTCATGGATGCTAGGGAACGACTGTATGGTATTATTGACTATAGTCACCATGCTGCACAATTGATCTTCAGTACTTATTCTTCCTCTCTAACTGAAACTTGTACCTTTTGACCAACATCTCATTCTTTTTCTTCCTCTCCCCACACCCCACCCCTTCCATAACTTTGACTTTTTAAGATTCTGCATATAAGTGAGGTCATGTGGTATTTGTCTTTCTGTGCCTGGCTTATTTCACTTAGCATAATGTCCAGTGGGTCCATCCGTGTTATAAATGACAAGATTTCCTTCTTTTATAAGGCTGAATAGTATTCCATCATGTATATGCACCACATTTTTTTTATCCACTCACCTGCTGATGGATAGTTAGGTTGGTTCCATCTCTTGGCCATTGTGAATAGTGCTGCAGTAAACACGGGAGTGCAGATATCTCTTTGATACAGATTTCATTTTCTTTGTGTATGTACCCAGAAGTGGAACTGCTGGATCATGTGGTAGTTCTATTTGTAATTTTTAATAGATGCTGAATTTTAAAAACTTTTATCTGTTTGTTTTCTTCCACATGAATGTATATGTATTCCCAGGAACTAGAACAGTGTTTCTGTTGTGGGTGCTGTTCCATTGTATCTAAACTCCTCCCTTTGAGACTGAATGATTTATTCTCTCATTTGCTGGGAATGTTGCTGACTGACTGCCCTCAGCTGTCAGTCATGCCCTGGAATTGCCTTAGGTGATGAAAGCTGCCTCATTGGATTTTACTCCACTTCCCAGGAGGAACTCACTTATAATGATTGCTCAGTGTAGGGGTATAAAAGCCTTAAACTCTGCTCTAATTTGGACCAACTCTGAGGGGCTCTTGCAGCTTCCAAATAGCTTAGTTAGGCCAAAGAATAACAGTCCATTTTTTTTTTTTTTGTAACTGAAATAATAGTCCAATTTCTAAAACCTTGCTCTAATTCATGAGTCATTTTACATACTTTTTTCCAGTTGTGATTGTAATTTAAATATATTGATCTTTGTGACTTCTGTAAGTATGGGCCATGTCTCTTCCCCTCCTTCTTGGAAGATGAAGTTATTGGCATTGTTGCCCTCCCTTTCCCCCCTCCTTTATGCTTCCACTCGCCAAAATGAGGTATTTACATCTTTTTTTCAATATTGTCAAAGCTGAAAATATTGACATTGTGCTGTAACAATAAGATTCCTTGGGCTTTGCTCACAGCTTAATTCTAAATTTGAAAAAAAAAGTTTATTGCTTTCTAAATATCACTTATGTAGTCAGGTATTCTTTGCTTGCCAAGAAACTGCTGTAGTAGGATCCCTTTTCAGTGAGATCCTGGGTTAAACCCATTTTCCTGGATTCCTTACCTTCCCATTTCCTGATTAACAATCTCAATTGGTCATATCCTTAGTCACCTTCTAGTAAAACTTTGCATGGTAGGTAAATTTTATGTCCTTTCACATCCTCAGGTATTTTTATTATTTCTCTATGCCTGACTGTGACTTTGAAAAGGTCTGCATTTATTAATAAAGAATAATTTCCCTTTGGAACTTCAAGGACTTTCTCACTATCTTAATAATAGAAGTGTTTTGTCTGTTGTCAGCTTGTTTCATTTTGGTTTCCCCCACTGGAAAATTTTATGACCTTTCTATAACACCTGAAGTTCTGAAATTTTGAAAATGAGGTATTTAGAAGTGAGTCTGTTAATTTTGCTAAATACCTGACAAGACTATTCTATGGAAGAATTAAATTCTTTATATCTGGAAAATTTTTCCTTGTTATTTGTTCTGATCATTTTCTCCCTTCATCTTCCCTGTTGGTCTCTCTAGCTGTCACTTGATGTTGGACTTCCTTGGTCTGTTCTCCATCTTATTTTTTCTACCATGTATTACATTTTTTTTGCCTTTTAAATTACTGTGAGATTTTCTTGATTTAATTTTCCAAACTTTCTATTAAATTTTCCATTTTTAGCATTCTGTTATTACTTTTACAGATCAAGAATTATAATTAGAATGACTTTAAACTTGTTTGCTGTTACACGAACTTTCTCTATTCAATCTGTGATTAATTTCATGTTATTTTATTCTCATCTTCTCTTTCATATTGTAAGAGTTTCTCAAACATTTGCTCTGCCCTCTTCGACCTTGTGCTTTACATACTATATACTATCTTATTTCATCTCAAGATACATTTCTTCAAGCCACCTCTAAACTCCCCCGAATTATACCTGGTGCCTGTGCAACGTTCTCTCATTTTACCTCATTCTTTTTCTTTATAAATGTTTCAGACCTTGTAACTATGTTTGTGGAATTATGTAATATATGTATTTTTCTCCCACTGGAGTGTAAGTTCTATGAAGATAATGAATGTAATTGTTTTCACATTATTTTAATAACACTCAACAAAGTATGAGTAGTTATTACAGCACTGCTACTCAATGATCGTTTTTGCATTTTGATGAATCAGTGAATATATAAACAAGCCTCCAAGGGAAACAGATCATAGAAGAAAGAAGCTGCTAGTATTCCAGAGTGCCTAGTGACTGAGAATTCCATGAGAATGGAGATGCAGTAGCCCTCACCGGGCTCTGAACTAGGGGAGTGTGGGTTCTCAAAGAATTCATGAAAATGTTCACAATAGAGTCTTCTTATGCCTCTGTTTTCTGTAGAACATTCTTTAGAGTTGCCCTCCTGAGAGGTTCTTATAGTCTTGGGTGGGATTTGGACAGGGTTTCCTAAGTGTGATAAAAATGAGAAAAACTTTCTGAAAAACTAATATAACTTTCCCTTACTTTTGGTCTATGTCGATTGCCAAGGAAACATGAATTCCCTCTGGAATATCCGGGAAAAATTCTGGAATATTCTGAAAAGTTTCTGCTGGAAACTTCAGGGATTATTCCTTAGAATAAGACCCAACCTGTGGCATCAGTCATTCAGTGAGGCTTGGATGATGCCCCCATGTCCCCAAATTGCAGAGAGTACTGCTGAACTTGGTAGTAGGTGAGATGAGAGGGAATTACAGTTGTTACCATTCCAGTTAGTCCATGACCTGTGTATCACCAAAGCATTTAGACATCCTCTTCTGCCTTCCACTGGCCCCTTCAAGCTGATGTTTTGTGTTCACTTTAACATACTAAAGTGCACTTCAGATGTTTTAGTTCCAGAGAGCACTGAAATAAAGTCAAACATATCTTTTGGTTTCCCAGTGCATATAAAAGTCATGTTTACAATATACAGCAGTCTATTCAGTGCAAAATGGTATTATGTCCAAAAAAGTGCATACCCTAATTAAAATATTTTATGGCTAAAGATACTAATGATCCTCTGAGCCTTTAGTGAGTTATAACCTTTTTGCTGATAGACGGTTCTTTCCTTGATGTTGATGGCTGCTGCTGACGTTTGAGGTGGCTCTGATAATTTCTTAAAATGAAAGAACAATGAAGTTTGCTGCATAGATTGACTTTTCTTTTCACGAAATATTTTTTTGTAGCATGTGATGATGTTTGATAGCATTTTACCCACAGTAGACCTTCTTTCAAAATTGTAGTCCATCTTCTCAAACCCTGCTGCTACTTTCTCAACTAAGTTATGTAATATTCTAAATCATTTGTTGCCACTTCAACAACATTCATAGCATCTTCACTAGGGGTAGATTCCATCTCAAGAAACCACTTTCTTTGCTCATCCTGTAAGCAGCAGTTCCTCATCCATTCAAGTTCTATCGTAAGATTGCAGCAATTTAGTTACATCTTCCAGTTCCACTTCTAATTCAAGTTCCTTACTATTTCCACGACATCTATAGTTCCTTCATCCACTGAAGTCTTAAATATCTCAAAGTCATCCATGAGGGTTGGAATCAGCTTCTCCCAATCTCCTGTTAATGTTGATATTTTGATCTTCTCCCATGAATCATGAATGTTCCCAATGACATCTAGAATGGTGAAGGCTTTTCAGAAGGTTTTCAATTTGCTTTCCCCAGATCCACCAGAGGAATCACCGTCTCTGACGGCAATAGCTTTACATAATGTATTAAATAATAAGACTTGAAAGTTTAAATTACCCCTTGATCCATGGGTTGCAGAATGGATATTGCATTAGCAGGCATGAAAACAACATTCATCTCCTTGTACACCTCCATCAGAGCTCTTGGATGACTAGGTACCTTGTCAATGAGCAGTAATATTTTGAGAGGAATATTTTTGTCTGGGCAATGGGTCCCAACAATAGGCTTAAAATATTCAGCCAACTATATTTTAAACAGATGTGCTTTTTACTAGGCTTTGTTGTTTCATTTATAGAGCACAGGCAGAGTAGATTTAGCATAATCCTTAAGGGCCCTAGTATTTTTGAAATGATAAATGAGCACTGGCTTCAATTTAAAGGCACCAGCAGCATTAGTCCCCAGCAAGAGAGTCAGCCTGATCTTTGAAGTTTTGAAGCCAGGCATTGACTTCTCTCTAACTCTGAAAATCCTAGAAGACACCTTCTTCCAACAGAAGACTGTTTCATCTCTACTGAAAATCTATCATTTAATGTAGCCACCGTCATCAGTGATCTTACCTACATCTTCTGGATAAATTGCTATAACTTCTATATTAGCACTTGCTACATCATCTTGTACTTTGATATTATGAAGGTGACTTTTTTCCTTAAGCCTCATGAATCAACCTCTGCTAGATTCAGGATTTTTTCCTGCAGCTTTCTCACATCTTTCAGCCTTCGTAGAACCAAAGAAAGGTAGGGCCTTTCTCTGGATTAGAGTTTGGCTTAAGGGAATGTTGTGGCTGGTTTGATCTATCCAGATCACTCAAACTTTTTCCACATCTGCAGTAAGACTGTTTTACTTTCTTATAATTTGCATGTTCACTTGAGTAGCACTTTTAATTTCTTTCCTTCATTCACAACTTGACTAATTGTTGAAAGCAAGAGACCTAGCTTTCAGCCCATCTTGGCTTTGACATGTCTTCTTCACTAAGCTTAATCATGTCTAGCTTTTGATTTAAGGTGAGAGACAAGTGACTTTACTTAGAGGCCATTGTAGGGTTACTAATTGACCCAATTTTATTGTTCTTGTGTTCTCAGGGAATAGCGAGGCCTGAGGAGAGGGAGAAAGAGAGGGAGGATGGCTGGTCAGTGGATCAGTCTGAACATACACAACATCTAACAATAAAGTTCATTATCTTATATGGGTTCAGTTCGTGGTGCCCCAAAACAATTACAACAGTAACATCAAACATCACTGATCACAGATCGGCATGTAATAGTAATGAAAACGTGAAATATTGCAAAAATTACCAAAATATGACACAGAGACACAAAGTGAGGACATGCTATTTTTGAAATGGTGCTGATAGACTTGCTTGATGCAACCCTTCAATTTTTAAAAAACCACAATGTTTAAGAAGCACAACAAAGCAAAGCACAATAAAATGAGGCATTCTTGTTACCATCTCTACTCAGTTACCAGGAAAGGTAACGAGGAGCAGATGTTGACATAAGCTCAACTTTAGTATCCTGACAACTGCAGAGAGACCTCAAAGGAGGAAGGCGCTGTGTTTCTTCAGGGGTTAGTGTGATTGTTTCTTCTCTCCCCTAGAGGGCTCACACACTGACTGCAAACATCTTTCTTTCTGGGATCTGTTACCTGTTTCTTGTCCTGTCTTGGCTTTACTCTTGTCTGTAATTCCCAGTCCCCCTTCTGTCAGGCCTGTGAGCAAGCCATTTCTGCCAGCTGTGTCACCTCATCAGGACATGACTCCCACGGTGACTGAGAACTGGCTGCCATGTTGTCACTTGTTCTTGTCATTCCTAAATTCCTGCCTGCAAGAAATTTCCTAAATATTTTGCTCATTACCATGATAATGAGAGCTCTGCTGTCTGCTGTCTGCTGTCCCTGTTTGGACCATAAATACTTTCATAAGCTCTTACGACCTTCTTCTCTTTCTGAAGACTGATCATGAACTAAATATCAAACTTCTTATAATTCAATAATTAGTTTTTCAAAATTAAATAGATTTGTGAGTCACTTGTGTTTCTAATTCTGATTGAGTAGGGTAGTGGTGTTGGTGGGAAACACTGAACTAAGAAAGAGATCAGATTCTAGAACTCTAGTTCAGTTATGACCTCCAAAGAGGACAATGTCCAGGCAAGGACACTGAAAAATCATGAGTCCTCCGGCGGGGGGGCGTGCCCAAGATGGCCGAATAGGAACAGTTTCAGCCTCCAGCTCCCAGTGTGAGTGACACAGAAGACAGGTGATTTCTGCTTTTTCAACTGAGGTACCGGGTTCATCTCACTGGGGCGTGTCGGACAGTTGGCACTGGTCTTTCCTGCCAACACCCTGCTTCCCCATGTATGAAGCTGGCAGCCTTTTTTCCCTCTCATTGTTTTCCGGCTTCTGATATTTCAGATAAGAAATCTGATTCCAGTCTGGTTCGTGTCTTTTTATGTGTAAACTGTGTATTTCCTTCTTGGAAGCCATTAGATCATTTTTATTACCATTTTATTTTCTGATTTTGTAGTAAAAATTTTCATCCCTATAGCTACATAACTATTTGTATATTTTCATGATTCCACTTGATTCCTTTAAATTGCATGAATCTTATCTAGCCAAAGACTAAAGTCTTCCTTACCTTCAGAAAAAAAAATCTTTGATTTTTTTTATTGTATCCTATATCCTTTCGATTTTCTGGAACACCTATTATACAGCAGTTGGAGATGGCTGTATAGAACTTTCTCAACATATTTTTCACAATTTTATGTGTTCCAAGGTAGTTAAAACAGGAATCCGGTTTCTTTTGTAGTCTCTTTCCCACCCTCCTATTTTTTTTTACGACTCGGAACCACTACTTGAACACTCTAATTGATAACTGCTTAGCTATTTCTCACCTGCTTTAAAGAGTGTTTCTTCATTATGCTCAACAATGAGAGCAATTTAAAATGAAACAATT
This sequence comes from Chlorocebus sabaeus, assembly GCF_047675955.1. Classification (NCBI taxonomy): domain Eukaryota; kingdom Metazoa; phylum Chordata; class Mammalia; order Primates; family Cercopithecidae; genus Chlorocebus; species Chlorocebus sabaeus. Next base: position 32,867,065 of record NC_132920.1, on the reverse strand, counting down.
TTAACTTGTCTCCTCAGAGACAAGTTTTGTTGGCTTCCTTTTTTCCTATGTATGTGTTGGTAAAATTTTCCAGTTTCTTTGCACATCTTGTAATTTTTGTTTGATACTGATATTTTAGATAATGTAATGTATTAGCTGAATTCGAATTCCCCAGTCCCTAAGAGTAAGTGCTCTTGCTGTTTGTTGTTTGTGTTAGCGACTTGCTAGGGCAAGTTCTTCGAAGTCTGTTTCCCCCTAGTATGCAGCCTATGGTCTCTCTGCTAAGGTTGCTTGATAATTTTTGTTTTCATTATTAAGCCTGATTTCCTAGGGTCACCCCAGTCATCATAGCTTAATGTCAGCCTATGATGACGAAAAGTTCTGCTTAAACACCTTGAGTCAGGAAGGCTTCCACACTTTGCCACTGAAGTGAGTGTGGCTTGGAAAACGCTTTCAAAGTTCTGGGACTTTACACGTATGTCCCAGTTTTTACCTTCTGCCTTCACATGGCCTTATATTCAGCCAGGTCTCTCCTGAACAGGCTTAACCAAGTTGATGCAGACAACTTTCCACACCACTGGGGATAAATGAGATTTTAGCAAGGCGATTTTTGACTATCTCGTTCTCTGGATCTCCCTGTTAAAAATTCCTGACTGGCCTGCCATCATGACTTCAAGCTAGTTGAGATGTTAACTTTCCGTAATCATTTGTCCTGAGATCTATGCTGTTTTCTACAAAACGCCAAGACATTATTTTGAGGGTGTGTGTGTGTGTGTGTGTGTGCGCGCGTGTGTGCATGTGTGAACGCTTTTTCCAAACAATGTGAGCTCCCTCTGGCAGGTTAGAAGAGCTGTCTAATCCCATGGCCTGTCTTCCCACACAGGAGAAATTCTGCACCATAAGTTGGGGTGAAGGAAGTTGGTGAACGCATACTGTGGCCAAAATAATATTGATTTTGCTGTTTTTATTAAGATTCAATTTAGATTCTCTTAAACTAAATGCTTCTTAATGTTCATATCCTTTAGTCAATTTCCAGAGTCTTTAAATGATTATTTTTGGCAACTTTGTCCGGCTTTTCAAATTCGTTGAAATGTTTTAATGTCAATATATGTGGTATATTTTTATGTACTTTCTATGTGAATTTGAAAATAATCTGTATTTAGCATTTGGTACATACACACTTAGGAGTATACGTCTTCTTGATGTATTGACTCTTTTTCATTATGAAAAATTTATCTCCAGTAATATTCCTTATTTGTAAAGTTTTCTTTATCTGATATTAATGTAGCCACTGCAGCTTTCTTGCCCAGTGTATATTTTTTCATCCTTACATTTTTAACCTATGTTTTCATACTTAAAATGCAATGATCCACCCGCCTCAGCCTCCCAAAATGCTGGGATTGCAGGAGTGAGCCACTGCACCTGGCCCCTAAGAAGCCTTTACTGTGCTGTACCCCACCACACCCCACTCCACATGTCTCCACACCTGTTATGCTTTAGGTGACTGGGATACAGGAGAAACACAATAGACAGCAATTCTGCTTATCACGTATCTTTCTACATTTCTGGTTAGCTCTATTCTAAAAAAAAAAAAAATCTCTACTAATAGGAGCCAAGGAACATCTTATTTTCTCTTCTTCTGTACTTTCAATTAAGCGAGTTCTTCACTTGTATTCCTAAAAGCCCCAGAATTTTAAACGTCTATATTTTCCAAATGCTTAAAAATGTGTAATGTCATATAGAGTTGTAACATCATGTAGAACCATCCATGTTAACCATTCATACACCCTTTTCTTCATCCTGATTTTTTCTGCTTGGCGCGCTTCTTATGATCTGTGCCTGGTGCTATCTATGTTCAGTGGAAGTTTGTGGAAATGATGTATATCCGTGAGAATTGTGTCAATTAATGATAAAGTGATAAACATATGAAGTTTCTGATGGTCTTCACTGTTCCTCCAGCATGCCCTTCTATGAACATGGAGGTGTTTTCCTCCTCATTGCATTCAGAATCTGCTATAGCCTCCAACTTTCTGCACAACAAACTGCAGGATTTTCCTCACACCATTCTAATCTACCTCCTATCTTGCAGAAATCTCTTGAGATTCCAACAGCAAACTGACCACTTATTTTTGCGATTCCATTAGATTTTGCCTATTATTACTTTAAAATATTTATTTATAAATTCATTTGGTAGGCTGTGGTTTTTCACCCATAGGATCAGAACACCATCAGACAGTGAGAGCCTAGCTTCAGAGCTCAGATTCAGTTGAAGACTAGTCCAGGCAAAGTCCTGCTACTAGATAATGGGTGTGTGTGTGTGTGTGTGTGTGTGTGTGTGTGTGTGTGTTGTGTATGCAGTCTCTGCAAGGTTTGGGGAGACTTGGTATACTGACTTTCAGCCTGCCTTCGATCTCACCTACGCATTACACATTTGACTACTTCCTAGTTGGTTTTGAGCCTAGTATGCTAGCTTTACATGTAGCAATGCAAAATTATTAGTACATTGACTCATATGAGAGGAATGAGTATCATTTTGACACTGAATTACATGAGATTTTCTTCTGTCTGCTAAAGAAAACAAAATGTTTCTCCTGGTAATTTAATGGAAAAGATGCAAGGTTAAATCATGTAAATTTCCTAATAATCTGCTAGTATTCTAAAATACTTGGAAACATATTTTGATAATGCTATTTAGTATAAATACTGTAATTAGGTTGACTAGTCTGCTAAGTGATCATTATTTATATGAATGCAGGTTTTCTGAGAAAAACATTCCATGGAAAGCATTCAAATGAGTCGTAGTCAACATATATAACAGAAAAATCTGTAGTTTGTTCAAGGGTTTTGCATTTTATTATCAGTTCCATGGCCTCTTTATGGTCTCAAAATCCAACAGTGGTTAAAGTTCCATCATAATAACAGAGACTGGATGGAACTTGCAGAAAGTGCATCGATTTCATGATAACAAAAACTGGAATTTAAATACGTGTTCTCGTTTACATTAATCAGTTGTACCACCTTGGACAATTGATGTATGTCATTTTTACCCACCAATTTTCTCTGTGAAATGGAAATGGTCTTACTTCATAATCCGTTAGTATGCTAAAACTAAATTATATATGTAAATGCAGTTGTTGAATTAGTCTGCATAGTTATTCCCAGTATCTCTTTTTATCCCTTCAGTGTCTCAAGCATTTGTAATGACAGTCCTATTCTCCTTTTTTAACTGGTAATTTCTGTTTCTCTCTTCTTTCCTAGGAGTTTATCAATTTTATTAATCTTTCCGAAGAACCATCTTTGGCTTTCTGTTTTTTTGTTTTGTTTTGTTTTTAAGAGACAGAGTCTCACTCTGTCGCCCAGGTGGTAGTGCAGTGGCGTGATCCTAGCTCACTGCAGTCTCGACTCCTGGACTCAAGCTATCCTCCCGCTTCAGCCTCTGGAGTAGCTGGGACTACAGACGTGTTTCACTGTGCCTGGGCAATTTTTGCATTTTTTTGTATAGAGGAGGTGTCACTGTGTTGCCCAGGCTGGTCTCCAACTCTTGGCTTCAAATGATCCTCCCTCTTCATCCTTCCAAAGTGCTGGGATTACAGGTGTGAGCCACCACACCCAGCCCAGCTTTGTTAATTTTTCTGTTTGCTGGTTTTCTGTTTCATTGTTGTCTGGTTTTGTTTTCATTAATTTCTTCTTTCTTTTTTTTTGTTGTTGCAATATTTAATCATGTCTTTTTAAAAAAATTTTACTTTAAGTTCTGGGATACATGTGCTGAACATGCAGGTCTGTTACGTAGGTATACATCCACTACGGTTCGCTGTATCTATCAACCTGTCATCTAGGTTTTAGGCCCTGCATGCATTAGGTATATGTCCTAATGCTCTCCCTCCCCTTTCCCTCCACTCCCCAACTGGCCCCGGTGTGTGATGTTCCCCTCCCTGTGTCCATATGTTCTCCTTGTTCAACTCCCACTTATGAGTGAGAACATGTAGTGTTTGGTTTTCTGTTCCTGTGTTAGTTTGCCGAGGATGATTGTTTCCAACTTCATCCGTCTCCCTGCAAAGGACATGAACTCATTCTTTTTATGGCTGAGAGTATTCCATGGTGTATTTGTGCCACATTTTCTTTATCCAGTCTATCATCGACGGGTCAAGTCTTTGCTTTTTAATTCCTTCTTTCTACCTTCTTCTATCTTCTTTAGGTTTAGTTTGCTTTCCTTTTTCTACCTTGTTAAGGTAGAAGCTCACACCATTAATTTTAAACTTCTCTTCAGTTCTGATGTATACATTTAAAGAAGTTAATTTCCCTTCAAGCACTCTTTCAGCTTTATCTTCTGCATTTTGATATAATGAACTTTATGATCATTCACTTAAAATATTCTCTAATTTCCTTTGTAATTTCCTCTGAGACCTGTGGCTTATTTGGTAGTATGTTGATTAATTTCTGTATCTTTAGGGGATTTTCTAGTTATTAGTCTGGTACTGCTTTCTAATTTAGTTGAGGGTTTTTTTTTGTCATAGAACATACTCTACCCAATTTTAATACTGTTGAATTTCTTGAGACTAAATTTATATCCAGTATGTTGTTTATCTTGATGAATATTTCATGTACACCTGAAAATAATATGTATTTTGCCATCGCATATTCTAATGTCTTATAAGTGTCAATTAGGCTGATTTAATTATTAGTGCTATTCAATTGTTTAATATATTTTCCTGACTTTTTGTTTATTTCTTTTACCAATTATTGAGAGAAGCATTTAAGATCTCTATGATTGCAAATTTATCTATATTTTCATTTCTGTCAATTTTTGTATCATTTATTTTTTATTTTATTTATTTATTTATTTATTTATTTATTTATTTATTTAAGATGGAGTCTTGCTCTGTCGCCCAGGCTGGAGTGCAGTGGCATGATCTTGGCTCACTGCAAGCTCCGCCCCCCGGGTTCACGCCATTCTTCTGCCTTAGCCTCCTGAGTAGCTGGGACTACAGGCGCCCGCCAGTACGCCTGGCTAATTTTTTTGTATTTTTATTACAGATGGGGTTTCACCATGTTAGTCAGGATGGTCTCAGTCTCCTGACCTCCTAACCCGCCCGTCTCGGCCTCCCAAAGTGTTGGGATTACAGGCGTGAGCCACCGTGCCCGGCCCGTATCATTTATTTTTAAGTCATATTATCAGATGCATACATATTTAGAAAAGTTATGTTCTTCTTACAGTTTTTCCATTATGACTCAAGTTTTATTTTTATTTCTGGTAAAACATATTTTTAGGCCAGGCGCGGTGGCTCACGCCTATAATGTCAACACTTTGGGAGGCCGAGGCGGGTGGATCACAAGGTCAGCAGATCGAGATCATCCTGGCCAACGCGGTGAAACGCCGTCTCTACTGAAAAAAAAAAAATATATATATATATATATACAAAAAATTAGCCAGGCGTGTAGTCCCTGCTACTGGGGAGCCTGAGGCAGGAGAATGGCGTGAATTCGGGAGGTGGAGCTTGCAGTGAGCTGAGATCTTGCCACTGCACTCCAGCCTGGGCGACAGAGCGAGACTCTGTCTCAAAAAAAAAAAAAAAAAAAAAAAAAAAAAAAAGAAGAAGAAAACATTTTTAATGAAGATTATTTTGTTTGTTATTAATATGATCATACTGAATTTATTGTTATTTAGGTATTTGCAGTATGCATTCTTTCTTCCAGTTATTTTCTCCCTGTCTGTGTAAAGAGCACGTATCTACCATTCTTCTTTGAACACATTCTTAATCTCTGACACCTGACACGTATTCACCATTCTTAAAATATCCTTACTTTCTATAATCATCTTTTTTTTTTTTTTTCTCAAGCTCTAGAATCTGTCATAGCTCTGGTTCCTCTTAGAAGAGTCTGGTTAAAAAGTTACATCAAGATCTATGTGTTAGGTGTGCTCATTGCTATGGGAAGGTCAAAAATCTAAGATCCTATTTGTGGACATACACGTAAACATCTATATGTTTATTTCTATAGCTACTTACTTATATTAAAAACCTTATATCTACATCTAGCCTTCCTAGAAACAAAAATTATGAAATCTATAAAAATGACTTAAAAGTTTGCATTCATTGGAGATCTTTTGAAGCATGCAGAATACATGAGGAGATAAATATTGAGAAAAGGAAAGTAACTAGGTGAGTTCAACATTTGCTGTAAGTTTCCCCTGAGAGTACTTTTCAGTCTAAAGCAGTGGACGGTAGAACAAAGCTCAAGCAGAAAGTTGCAGTCTTACCAGGAAGAGAAGACGGAGGTTGCAGTTTGGTGCTGAAAGAATGAGTTGCTATTGAGGAGAAAAATCCCCCTAAAAGATGAAAACTCAGAGAGGGACCCCTATTCTGCATGCAAATTTCTCTCAAATGCAGAATTTTGGGCTTCCCTCTGTGGTATTCTTATTTAGGATTTTCCACTCAAGTTCTACAAATTTTGCGCCACTGCACTCCAGTTTGGGCAACAGAGCAAGACTCTTTCTCAAATAAAATAAAATAAAATAACATATTTTTTAAAGTTCCACAAATCTTAAAGATCTAAGTTCTGACATCTCTCTACTCAGTTAACATTAGGAGAGAGAAAAATATACTAAGAAAGGCAAGTAAAGAGGAATAAAAGGAAAAGAATAGATGGGCCCAAAACAAAAAGCAGCAAGGTGGTAGACTTAAATCCAGTACTTCAGTAATTACATTAAATGCATATTTCTAAACTGGATAAATAAGCAAAACTTTTGACCCTGTCCATAAGCAATGCATTTTAAGTATGAAAACATAGATTAAAAATATAAGGATGAAAAAATATACACTGGGCAAGAAAGCTGCAGTGGCTATATTAATATCAGATAAAGAAAACTTTACAAATAAGTAATATTACTGGAGATAAATTTTTCATAATGAAAAAGAGTCAACACATCAAAAAGACGTATACTCCTAAGCGTGTATGTACCAAATGCTATATACAAATTATTTTCAAATTCACATAGAAAGTACATAAAAATATACCACATATATTGACATTAAAACATTTCAACGAATCTGAAAAGCAATGATAACACTGGACACAGTTGCCAAAAACAATCGTTTAAAGACTCTGGAAACTGACCAAAGGATATGAACATTAAGAAGCATTTAGTTAAGAGAATCTAAATTGAATCTTAATAAAAACAACAAAATCGGTATTATTTTGGCCACAGTATGTGTTCACCAACTTCCTTCACCCCAACTTATGGTGCAGAATTTCTCCTGTGTGGGAGGACAGGCCATGGGATTAGACAGCTCTTCTAACCTGCCAGAGGGAGCTCACATTGTTTGGAAAAGAGCGTTCACACATGCACACGCACGCACACACATACACACACACACCCTCAAAATAATGTCTTGGTGTTTTGTAGAAAACAGCATAGATCTCAGGACAAAAAATTATGGAAAATTAACATCTCAACTAGCTTGAAGTCATGATGGCAGGCCAGTCAGGAATTTTAACAGGGAGATCCAGAGAACGAGATAGTCAAAAATAGCCTTGCTAAAATCTCATTTATCCCCAGTGATGTGGAAAGCTGTCTGCATCAGCTTGGTTAAGCCTGTTCAGGAGAGACCTGGCTGAATATAAGGCCATGTGAAGGCAGAAGGTAAAAACAGGGATATACATGTAAAGTCCCGGAACTTTGAAAGCGTTTTCCAAGCCACACTCACTTCAGTGGCAAAGTGTGGAAGCCTTCCTGACTCAAGGTGTTTAAGCAGAACTTTTCGTCAATCATAGGCTGACATTAAGCTATGATGACCGGGGTGACCCTAGGAAATCAGGCTTAATAATGAAAACAAAAATTATCAAGCAACCTTAGCAGAGAGACCATAGGCTGCATACTAGGGGGAAAGAGACTTCGAAGAACTTGCCCTAGCAAGTCACTAACACAAACAACAAACAGCAAGAGCACTTACTCTTAGGGACTGGGGAATCCGAATTCAGCAAATACATTACATTATCTAAAATATCAGTATCAAATAAAAATTACAAGATGTGCAAAGAAACTGGAAAATTTTACCAACACACAATACATAGGAAAAAAAGAAGCCAACAAAACTTGTCTCTGAGGAGACAGGTTAAAATTGTTTCACTTTAAATTGCTCTCATTGTTGAGCATAATGAAGAAACACTCTTTAAAGCAGGTGAGAAATAGCTAAGCAGTTATCAATTAGAGCGTTCAAGTAGTGGTTCTGAGTCATAAAAAAAAATAGGAGGGTGGGAAAGAGACTACAAAAGAAACCGGATTCCTGTTTTAACTACCTTGGAACACATAAAATTGTGAAAATATGTTGAGAAAGTTCTATACAGCCATCTCCAACTGCTGTGTAATTGGTGTTCCAGAAAAATCGAAAGGATATAGGATACAATAAAAAAATTGAAGATTTTTTTTTTTTTTCCTGAAGGAAAGGAAGACTTTAGCCTCTGGCTAGATAAGATTCATGCAATTTAAAGGAATCAAGTGGAATCATGAAAATATACAAATAGTTATGTAGCTATAGGGATGAAAATTTTTACTACAAAATCAGAAAATGAAATGGCAATAAAAATGATCTAATGGCTTCCAAGAAGGAAATACAAAGTTTACACATAAAAAGACAAGAACCAGACTGGAATCAGATTTCTTATCTGAAGTATCAGAAGCCAGAAAGAAATGAGAGGGAAAAAAGGCTGCCAGCTTCATACATGGGGAAGCAGGGTGTTGGCAGGAAAGACAGTTTAAGAGAGGAGATTTGTACAGGGAGATGGAAGATACAATGGAGAGAAGACAATCTGAGCAGAAGCTGTGAGAGTAGATAGATACTAGGGAAAGGGAATGCTAACGATGGTGTTATTTTAAAACTAACCTTGTGTGGCATGTTTTAAAATTCTCGTTCCTACACTTTCATTGCATTGTAAAATTTTTTGATTAATATTTTGTTTATCTTTTGGTGTAGAACTGTGCTAAAGGACACGGATTCTACTACTGGAAGAAGTTCAAGGTTCTTATTTTAGGAGGACACGGACAGCTCTAGGGATGTTAATCAGGTCATGTACATGAGTAGGTGGGGACATTGCACTTCAGAAATTCAAGGGAGCTGCCGCTTTTCCCTTTCTTCCTTGACCCTTGGCAGGTCTGGATTTGAGAGGTCAGGATCCCTTGAGGGTGGTAACCCAGCTACTCTTATTTCCCGTACTCGTCCTTCCATGCGTTCAGAATATGATGCAATCTGAGATGCAGTTTTGGATGTTTGAGAAGCAGAGAAGCACAACAAGAGCAAGAGTTAAAATCTGCTTTTGTTTGAGAACTGAGGAGCTCAGTCTTTTACACGCTCTCACAGGTGAGAGATTGGCACTATAAAATTATATGGTTACACCAAACTTCACTGCTGTCATTCCATTGCAAGCCACTATGCTTTTTCACACTGAACATTCTGCCACCATCTCAGCATTCTTGATATTTCAGTAAGAATTATATTTTACTTTACAATTACTATTTTAAATTTATCAGGATACCAGTATACAGTTTGAAGGTTAAACAATAGAGATGTATTTTAATGAAAACAAGAGCCCTTCATGCCATTCCTTTCCTCCACTGACACTATCCCCAACTCAGTGACTTTTAACAGTAATATGCGTATCTTTGTGTATGTCGGGGTATTAATTTAGACATCCATTGACTTCCTGTTATGAAACTAGATAATTTAGACCACCAACAATTATGTCTCTGACATTTTTCTTGTGATTTAATTATCTTACTCTGTTTAGTTCCTCTGTAGGCAATCCCTGCATTTTTAAACACAGTACTCTATTACTCTATCAGTTATATTCAAGATCTCTTAAGTTTTCTCCTTGTAGATGAAGATACTGCTAACCTTATTCTTTCCTATTCTACTTTTTTTCCCTATTTCATATCCCAACTTCTGGCATTTATAATTTATATTTTAATATTTTCAAACCTGATAGTATTTATGGTTTGTTTGTAACCATGTATTTTTTAACCATGTTCATGCTCACTATTGAGAATATATTTCCTTTGTTGGTCATCTTTTAATTTTTATGAAGGTTCTATTTGCAATTTCTTTTCCCTCATATATATATATATATATATATATATATATATATATATATATATAAACTCTACTTTTTAATCACATCCCCAGATATTTTGAATATCTCAACAATACTGTAAAATTTATGGGATCATACTTATCGTGTTTGTCCACTTCCCAGTGCCCTTAGTTCTCTAGTTTCCATCTAAAAGAAGATTTCCAGGATTGCTGAACAGATGTCATCTTGGGATTCTCTTCATTGTTTTCTTTGGTGGAAGACACTGTTTCAGGTATCTGATATCTTCCTCTTACTTGCTTTGACTACCTAATTTTGCTAAAACACACCTTCTGTTAATATCCAAAAAAGGATACACTGGAAGCAAATTTTTCTAATCTTTGCATGTCTGAGAATCATTTTTGTTCTAGATTCATGCCTGAATGAAATTTTATGGATTTATAAGTCTGGGTCTAGTCAGGAAAGAGGAAATCACACAGTAATGTGAAATGAGAAAGATTAATATAAAGAAATATGAACTGTAACAAAGGATTTGAGTAATGAGAGATTGGCTAGAAAGAAGTAAAGAGAACTCTAAATAATATAGCAGTCACAGATATAATAGTGTATAATATAATATAATATGAAATGGCTACTTCCCTAGTGTATTAGTCAGGGTTCTCTAGAGGGATAGAACTAATAGGATAGATATATGTGTAAAGGGGAGTTTATTAAGGCATATTGATCACAAGGTGAAGTCCCACAAGAGACCATCTGCAATCTGAGGAGCAAGGAAGCCAGTGTGCATCCCAAAACCTCAAAAGCAGGGAAGCTGACAGTGCAGCTTTCGGTCTGTGGTCCAAGGTCTGAGAGCCCCTGGCAAGCTAGAAAGATGAAGGGTGGAAGACAGCTAGTTTAGTCCTTCTATGGTCCTCTGCCTGTTTTTATCCTAGCGGTGCTGGCAGCTGATTAGATGGTGCCCACCCAGTTGAGGGTGGGTCTTGCCTCTCCCAGTCCACTGACTCAGATGTTCATCTCCTTTGGCAACACCTTTACAGACACACCCAGGAGCAATACTTTGCATCTTTCGATTCAATCAAGTTGACACTCAATATTAACCCATCACCTAGGTTAAGATAGAGCACCCAAGAAGGAGCCTTCTCCAGTTTTCTTTCCAAGGGTGAGGTCAGACCTTGTTAGGGAGGCATGTCCTTGGCTCAGTGAATGGAGAGAGGTAGCTGTTGTGCTGCTGCTCCAGCAGGAGTTTGCTGGAATCCACCCTCTGGGACTTGTCAGAAATCCTTCCTGTAGGGTGCTGGGGAAAGTTGTTCCTGTAGGGTTCGTGGAAGTGGGGTGGTGGTGGTCACTCTCCGCTGTAAGACTGCTAAAGGGGATGTGCCTGCCTGACGAAGCTGTGGGTGTTGCTGGTTGCCCTACTCTGCAAAAGCTGGGTGCTGAGGAAGCTGCAAGAGTCTGATGTTGTAGAAACCAGGTGAGAACTTGCCAAAATTAATAAGAGACAACGAATCACAGATTACAAATCTCAGAGAACACCAAGTAGGATTAAAAAACAAAACAACCCACACTTATGTACATTATATTTAAACTGTAAAGTAAAAGTTGAAATACATAAATACTATTTAGAAAAGCAAAGACGGATGAGACAAGTACAAGTTATTACATTTTATGTATTTCTTAAAAATAGATATAACAGGTAGATATTTGTTAATATGTATTACAAAAGTTGGACAACATAGTCATGAAATATATTTAGATATTTTAAATACATACATTACACAAGGAAAGAAATAAAGTACTACTCAGATCAATAAGAAAGAGTTAAATAACCTAATAGCAATATTGGAAAGTAGGTGAACAGGTAATTCACAGAACTCAAATGGAAAATAGCATATGCAAAGATGGTCAACATTGTCTACAATATTTGACACAAAAACATTATGTCACTTCAGTTTAAATATAATTACACATTCATAAAAATTGGGGAGCACATCTTTGAAAGGTTACTTATAAATTGTCTAGAAACATTGTTCTAAAAGCTGATGTGGCTTTGGAAGACCAAGTGTGAATATTCAAAGGCACTTTCATTTGTTGAGCAAAACACCAAGTGGAGAAATTAAAGATCCCTGATTGTGAAAAGATCGAAGTGTTTAGAGTAGAAATGAAATCCTGAATAATGGTTCTCTACATGTAGCAGGCAGAGTATGTGACTAGTGGAAAACAGGGGTTTATATAAATGAAAGCAGCCTAGATTTGCAAATCAAATTCATCAATTAATGTATCCATTCATTTGTCAAATAATTATTTAGTTCCTAGTAAATGCTATGTACTATTCCAGAAGAAATAGTCAACAAGGTAAAAATGTCCCTACCTTTATGAGCTTTAATTCTAGCAGGAAAGAAAAAATAATCACATGATAAATAGATATGCAGTATTAGGTGGTGATTCTTGCTATGAAGATACAAATGAAGAAAGCTGAGTAATGGGGTAGAGAAACAAGGGCTTACCAGTAGTAAATTTCCATGCAAGCTGTGGCAGGCTAATTTCAAAATCAGAAATAATTTATTATAGTTGTTCTTGGGTTATTAGTGTCAGACATAAGAATAGTGCAGTAGATTTACTACCACAGATTTTCGCATTTGTACTTATTTTGAATGAAATGTACTGTCAAAGAACAAAGCAGGCGCACTGGGCTTATATCCTGTCTCCTTGTAGTAGAGAATATTGAGTCTGATGTGCAGACCAGCAGATCCTTTGTGTATCACCTGCACCACTCCCTCATCCCCTCCATAAGCTCACATCAGGAGTAACTATGTTCATGTACTGTAATGTAAACTCATCCCCTGGTAACACTTTACTGGTGCACAGTAAGCATCTGACTGGTCTAAGAAAAGAAGCCTTTCCCACAGGAATCTGGAATCAAGACAGGTGGATTCCATTTAAATCTATAAGATGATGCCTAGGGCAAAGGAGAGATGAACTGAGAACATCTTGGCAGGGACCATTTTGTACTATGTGAATTTGAAAGCAGAGATATGTAAAATAATGAAGATGACAGGCAGAGAAAATTAGAGATAAGAAATAAACAGAGGATTTATTGTATAATGCAGTGTACTATCCTTAGATCAATCCTTTCACATATCTTCTTTGGCTTCTGTGAGTTAGCCCTTTGTTATAACAAATTTTATCTTTCTGATGAATCTAACTCAGGCACCTGTGTTCCCCATGAAGACATGCTCTCATGATGGTTCTGATTTATTTACCATACAGATGAAGATCATGGGTGTGGATTTTGGAAATGCAGTCAGTGGACTCAATTACTGCTTGGTGAGTCCATGAGCAGATATGTCTAATAAAGGTCTGTGCACATGGGGATTGAAGGTTATTTTTTTGTTTTTGGATAGAGTTGGTGAAGAAATTAAATGAAAGTATACCATAGTCCATGGCCAATAATTTCAAATAATAAAGTGTTTATATGCGATGTTTGGGATTTAATATGGGAAGTATGTATATGGGATGTACGAGCTCTAATTTGTTTAAATTGTGTTTATTATTAGTATTTGTGGGCATATAGTAAGTGTATGTATTTATGAGGTACATGAGATGTTTTGAAAAAAAAGATGCAATGTGAAATCAGCAAATCATGAAGAATGGGCATCCATACCCTCAAGCATTTATCCATTGAGTTGGAAACAATCCAATTACACTCTTGAAGTTATTTTAAATGTATAGTTACTATTTACTATAGTTGCCATGTTGTACTATCAAATAGTAGATCTTGTTCATTCTTTCCATTTTTTTACCCATTAACCATCTCCATATTTTTAAATTCAGTTTACTAATATTTTATTGAGGATTTTTGCAACACAATTCATCAGAGACATTATAGGTCTTTTTTTTTTTTTTTTTTTTTTTTGATGTGTCTTTGTCTGGTTTTGGTATCAGGGTAATATTGGTCTCTTAGAATGAGTTTAGAAGTATTCCCTCATAAAATACTTGTAGAAGTATTCCCTCCTCCTCTATTTCTTGGAATAGTTTGAGTAGGATTGGTATTAGTTCTTCTTTGAATGTTTGGTGGAATTCAGCAGTGAAGCCATCAGGTCCTGGGATTTATTTACTGGTAGACTCTCGTGACTTTGATCTTGTTACTTGTTGTTGATCTTTTTAGGTTTTAGTTATTTCCTATTTTAATCTTGGTAGGCTGCATGCATCTAGAAATTTGTCCATTTCTTCTAGATTTTCCAATTTATAGCATATAGTTGCTCATAGTAGCCACTAATGATTCTTTGAATTTCTGCAGTATCAGTTGTAATGTCTCCTTTTCCATTTATGATTTTATTTATTTGGATCTTCTCTCTTTTTTCTTAGTTTGTCTGGCTAAAATAGTTTGTCAATTTGTTTAACTTTTCAAAAAAGCAAATTTTTGTTTCATAGATCTTTTGTATTTTTGTTTTCAATTTCATTTATTTCTACTCTGATCTTTACTTTTTTTTTCTTCAACTAATTTTTGCTTTGGTTTCCTCTTGCTTTTGTAGTTTTTAAGATGCAACATTAGATTGCTAATTTAAAGTTTCTCCTTTTCTGATGTAGGCACTTATAGCTATAAACTTATGTCTTATTACTGCTTTTGCTGTATCCCATGGGTTTTAGTATATTGTGTTTTCATTGTCATCTGTTTCAATAATTGTTTCAATTACCCTCTTAATTTCTTCATTGACCCACTGGTCATTCAAGAGCGTATTGTTTAATTTCCATGTATTTTTATAGTTTCTCAAATTTCTCTTGTTATTAATTTCTAGTTTTATTCCACTGTGTTCAGAGAAGATGCTTGAGCAATTTGGGAGGCCAAGGTGGGAGGACTGCCTGCTCTCAGGAGCATGAAACCAGCCTAGGCAACATAGGGAGACAGAGGTTGTAGTGAGCCGTGATCGCGCCGTTGCACTCCAGCCTGGGGGATAAGAGCAAGACTTGTTTTTTTTTTGAATTCAGATGGGAATTGACTGAAAGCATTTTTACTGAATTGTTGGTTCTCAACTCCCCTGCTGCTCCTACATCTTGGCTCTACTTCCCAACTGAAAAATGGAAAGTTACACAAAAAAAGGAGAATCTTCACATTGTGGTATGTCCAGTCTCTTTTTACCTTGCATCTTGTTTTTATTTTATAGAGGTAATATTTTTATAGCCTTATGTAGATTTTTTCATTTTAGTTGTAAAAATTTAAAACTTAAAGAAAACTTCCAATAAGAATAGTATTTTGTGTTTATATATCTTTTTTTCTGAAATTGCACACATCAGAGCTGTTTATCCTTAACTACTTCAGAGTGTATTTCCTAAGAAAAGGATACATTCTTGCACATAACCAGAATATAGCTACCAATTTCATTAAATTTAATTTTAATAATCTAATGTGTTTGAATTCTCATTGTCATATGAATTTTGTTTGAAAATACAAGCCCAAAATTATACTCCCATCTCTGAACATGCCACATCTCTTAAATCATTTATGTCTTTATGCTGCATGGTAAATTTTTGTAATTAAAACACTGTATTTCTTTGTGGAATTTATTCCCTGAAATTTTATATTTCTACTGGCAGTTTGAATGGTAATTTATCCTACATTCTCTCACCCATCTCCCCCTGCTACTATCTATTTTATGTGTGCTTCTTAGTAGCTTGGGCTGTCCGAGACAAGTGACTCTGCCTCATCAGATGCTTCTCATTGGTTGGAGACATACATATTCATTACTATTAGTTGTTTCTTCTAAACAGAGCTTCTGCAAAGCCCCTTTGTCATTATCCTTTCTCTTCAATCACAATCTTGCCTAGCAACCTTTTCCATACCCAGATAGTTCCTTTCCTCCTGCAAGAACTAAGTGTATGTAAGTCTTCTCATTTGTTACCTAGTTCATTTTTCTTCACATGTGAGGATCCTGGATACTGTTAGGATGCCTTCACTACTGATTGGATCTTGGAAAAATATTCTTTCCCTACAAGATATATTTTCTTTTAAGCTCTCAGAGTAAACTTGAAATGATCTACCCATAGATAAGTCCTCTGGTATTAACTACTATCATTATTCTGACTGTAAAAGATATCTGTTCAAGCTATTTACAGGTTAGATTATCCAGGGCGTATGGTTTAGAGCACCCACATAATTTTCAATAAATTACTTGATTTAAAAAGAACCTATCAAGTTAATATTTCAAAGAAATTGATAATTTCTTTTAGAGGTTTCTTTGAAAAAATACAAGCAGACATGGAGTCCATATTAACAGGCTGGGTCTAAAGTAACATAGTCTGAGTGAGGACTTGGGGTGTTGAGTTGAGTCCGGAGACAGGCCATATGCAGAGAACCAGAACAATGTTTCAAAATCTGCAAATGGCTGAGTTTGGGTATTTCCTGTGTGAAGGAGGATGCCAGAAATGAACAATCAAAACCTTAACAGAAACTGAAAACACATCCCAAAGTAGGAGTCAAAATACATCCACCTTCCAGGCAGCATACCCAGGCCTGATACACATGCTACAATGGGTTCTAGACATGGAATAACAGGATTAAAAAGTTAGTAAAATCATGGGAAAGATTAAAGTGAAAAATATCATAATATAAAGGTCCATACATCTCATTAATTTTAATAAATGCGAATAGACTAAACTTGTGACCAGAAGACAAAGACTGACAAATCGAATGCAAAAACATAAATTCAGGTTGTACTGTTTACAAGATACATACCTAAAGCATAAAAGTCATTTCAGAGTTTAAGTGTAGAACATAGAAAGGGCGTATCATGCAAAAACTAATTATAAGAAATGGTGTTTATTTATTAATGTCAAAACAAATTTTAAGGAAAAAGGTATTGTAGGACAGAAACACTCAAATAATGATAAACATTCACCTAGTGAAGGAAAACATAGGCTGGGCACAGAGACTCACACCTGTAATCCCCATGCTTTGGGAGGCTGAGGCAGGTAAACTGCTTGAGCTTATGATTTCGAGACCAGTCTGGGCAACATGGCAAAACCCTGCCTCCGCAAAAAGAAAAAAAAAAAAAAATTAGCTGGGCATAATGCGTGTCTGCAATCCCAGCTACTTGGGAGGCTGAGGTGGAAGGATGGCTTGAGTCCAGGAGATGTAGGTTGCAATGAGATGAGATTGCACCACTGCACTCCAGCCTGGGTGATACAGCCAGACTTTGTCTAAAAAAAGAAAGAAAAGAAAAAAAAGAAAAACATAGCAACTATAAATATATGTGCATCTAATAAAATATCCTCAAAGACATGAATCAAAATTAATATACTATTTAGGTAGAAAGCAATAAATCTAACATTTATAGTATAATATTTTAATATATGTTTTTGGGTTCTTATTAAGTCAAGAAGGCAAAAGTAGGATATAAAAGATCTAAACAATCCTGATACCAAAGCCTGGCAGAGACACAACAAAATAAGAGAATTTTAGACCAATATCCCTGATGAACATCGATGCAAACATCATCAATAAAATACTGGCAAACAGAATCCAGAGCACATCAGAAAGCTTATTCACCATGATCAAGTGGGCTTCAACCCTGGGATGCAAGGCTGGTTCAACATACACAAATCAATAAACATAATCCATCATATAAACAGAACCAAAGACAAAAACCACATGAGTATCTCAATAGATGCAGAAAAGGCCTTTAACAAAATTCAACAGCCCTTCATGCTAAACACTCTCAATAAATTAGGTATTGATGGGACATATCTCAAAAAAATAAGAGCTATTTATGACAAACCCACAGCCAATATCACACTGAATGGGCAAAAACTGGAAGCATTCCCTTTGAAAACTGGCACAAGACAGGGATGCCCTCTCTCACCACTCCTATTTAACATAGTGTAGAATTTCTGGCCAGGGCAATTAGGCAGGAGAAAGAAATAAAGGGTATTCATTAGGAAAAGAGGAAGTCAAATTGTCCCTGTTTGCAGATGACATGATTGTATATTTAGAAAACCCCATCGTCTCAGCCCCAAATCTCCTTAAGCTGATAAACAACTTCAGCAAAGTCTCAGGATACAAAAATCAATGTGCAAAAATCACAAGCATTCTTACACACCAATAACAGACAAACAGAGAGCCAAATCATGAGTGAACTCCCATTCACAATTGCTTCAAAGAGAATAAAATACCTAGGAATCCAACTTACAAGGGATGCAAAGGACCTCTTCAAGGAGAACTACAAACCACTGCTCAATGAAATCAAAGAGGACACAAACAGATGGAAGAACATTCCATGCTCATGGATAGGAAGAATCAATATCGTGAAAATAGCCATACTGCCCAAGGTAATTTATAGATTCAATGCCATCCTCATCAAGCTACCAATGACTTTCTTCACAGAACTGGAAAAAACTACTTTAAAGTTCATATAGAATCAAAAAAGAGCCCTCAGTGCCAAGACAATTCTAAACCAAAAAAACAAAGCCGGAAGTATCATGCTACCTGACTTCAAACTATACTACAATGCTACAGTAACCAAAACAGCATGGTACTGGTATCAAAACAGAGATATAGACCAATGGAACAGAACAGAGACCTCAGAAATAATAACACACATCTACAACCATCTGATCTTTGACAAACCTGACAAAAACAAGAAATGGGGAAAGGATTCCCTATTTAATAAATGGTGCTGGGAAAACTGGCTAGCCATATGTGGAAAGCTGAAACTGGATCCCTTCCTTACACCTTATACAAAAATTAATTTGAGATGGATTAAAGACTTAAATGTTAGACCTAAAATCATAAAAACTGTAGAAGAAAACATAGGCAATACCATTCAGGACATAGGCATGGGCAAGGACTTCATGTCTAAAACATCAAAAGCAATGGCAGCAAAAGCCAAAATTGACAAATGGGATCTAATTAAACTAAAGAGCTTCTGCACAGCAAAAGAAACTACCATCAGAGTGAACAGGCAACCTACAGAATGGGAGAAAATTTTTGCAATCTACTCATCTGACAAAGGCCTAATATCCAGAATCTACAAAGAACTCAAACAAACTTACAAGAAAAAAACAAACAACCCATCAAAGTAGGGGAAGGATATGAACAGACACTTCTCAAAACAAGACATTTATGCAGCCAACAGACACAGGAAAAAATGCTCATCATCACTGGCCATCAGAGAAATGCAGATCAAAACAACAATGAGATACCATCTCACACCAGTTAGAATACGATCATTAAAAAGTCAGGAAACAACAGATGCTAGAGAGGATGTGGAGAAATAGGAATGCTTTTACACTGTTGGTGGGACTGTAAACTAGTTCAACCATTGTGGAAGACAGTGTGGCAATTCCTCAAGGATCTAGAACTAGAAATACCATATGACCCAGCCATCCCATTACTGGGTATATACCCAAAGGATTATAAATCATGCTGCTATAAAGACACATGCACACGTATGTTTATTGCAGCACTACTCACAATAGCAAAGACTTGGAACCAACCCAAAAGTCCATCAGTGATAGACTGGATTAAGAAATAATACACCATGGAATACTATGCAGCCATAAAAAAGATGAGTTCATGTCCTTTGTAGGGACATGGATGCAGCTGGAAACCATTATTCTCAGCAAACTACTGCAAGGATAAAAAACCAAACACCACATGTTCTCACTCATAGGTGGTAATTGAACAACAAGAACAGTTGGACACAGGAAGGGGAGCATCACATACTGGGGCCTGTCGTGGGGTGGGGGAAGGGGGGAGGGATAGCATTCGGAGATATACCTAATATAAATGATGAGTTAATGGGTACAGCACACCAACGTGACACATGTATACATATGTAACAAACCTGCACGTTGTGCACATGTATCCTAGAACTTAAAGTATAATAAATAAAAAGGAGAAGGAAATGTGTTCACCTTCTAAAAAATAATAATTCTTTCAGACTCTTGTCTTTATGGTTTATGAAGGAGATATTTTCTCCAGCTTTATTGAGGTATAATTGGCAAATAAAAAATATACATATTTAATATTAAAAAAATCTAAATAACACAATTAGTAAGCTTGATCGAATAGAGTTGAATATATTATAAAGCTATTGTCCACATTCTCATCTACGTGCCAGGTAGTAGATTCACCAGTGCCTATTACATTATTGAAAACAAACAAAAAACAAATTAAAAATAATGAACTGGCCCAGCGAGGTGGCTCACAACTGTAATCCCAGCACTTTGGGAGGCAAGGCGGGTGAATCTCCTGAAGTCAGGAGTTTGAGACCAGCCTGGCCAACATGGTGAAACCTTGTCTCTACTAAAAAAATACAAAAATTACCATGGCGTGGTGGCATGCACCTGTAATCCCAGCTACTCAGGAGACTGAGGCAGGAGAATCGCTTGAACCTGAAAGATGGAGGTTGCAGTGAGCTGAGATCGTGCCACTGCATTCCAGCCTGGGCGATTGAGCAAGACTCTATTTAAAAAATATATTAAAATTAAAATTAAAATAAAAAAATAAACTTGGACCAATGATGACAGTGAGGAATGAAACAAGCATTAGGGTCATTCAAAATCTTTGCACCTTAGATGTATATGGAGCACAGAAAGAGAAGAAGGAGGAGGAGGAGGAGAGAAAAAAAAAGATGATGGAAAGAAGGGGAAGGGGAAAGGATATTGGGGTACATTTGACTCTGTACAAACAGCCATGACTTTTATTTTAATACACATAGTCCTAAAGTCCAGTCAGTGCATGATAAGCTTCCTTCCCAAATCACCCTTGATTTTGAACTTCCAAAAATAGGAAAAACCATTCAACTGATGGATTTGAGTTTATAACACCTAACTCTTCCCTTCCAACCTGTGATCATTTTTCTCCTAGTTTCCATGATCCCCCATCCCAACCACAGTTCTTCCATTTAGTCCTTTATATTTATTTTCCATTCTTCTCTTCCTTACTCTGTGCGCCTAGCAGCAGCTGACCTGTATGGATTACCTCCTGGCTTCTAGTTTGATATAAGCAATGAAGAGCATAATCAGGGGATCAGAGGAAAGGAGGGAAGTGGGCTAATTTTCTCCACACTCCATCTCTGGGCAGGTCATAGAAGGCTGGCAGTTTCATTCAACCAGAGGGTCACATATGCTGTCAGATGACTCTCTCGGCACAGCACTCTCTGACTCCAGGGCCCCCTCATCACTTTCTTCCTTCATCTCGTCAGGCTTGAGGTTGTAACAGGACACCTGTTACCTGCTCGCCCTAGCCCAGGTTACCTCTCTGTCCCTATTGTTTGCCTATGGTCTGATGATCATAGCTTTGTAAATAGAATTTTTATTAAAACTCTCCGCAAATTAGCAAATTTGAGTTTGCCATCCTTTTCCTTCCAGGAACCTGACTGATACAAATTTAAACCCAACTTCCAACTACTTTCCTCCTTCCAAAATGTCCCACTTGCTGTCAGGGCCAAAACCTGAGTAGTTGTCCCTTGATAGAAGCATGAAATCCTAATACCTGCAACCAATCATGAGGCCATGTCAGAAAACACCAATAACTGCTATCTATAGCGTTCAATAACAATTTTATCCCTTCAGGGTGAGGTATAAAACACAGACAGATGCAGGAGGCAGATAAGCGGGAGGTCCCTGGAGAATTTCTGACTCACCTGAGCACTGGGAGCATGGGGTGGAGCCATGGGAAGTTCCCACTTTGTGCAGAGGGGAAGAGCCTGACCTCTTTAGTTCCTGTGTGGTGGCCTGCTGTTCAGTCTGCAAGGTGGGGGCCTGCTCCCCTGTGACTCCCTCTGGCTTTGCGGAGAGTTCCTCTTTCTTTTTTTCCTTTTCACCCAATAAACTCTGTTCTACTCACTTTTCAGTGTGTCCGTGTGCCTAAATTTTCCTGGTTGTGTCACAAGAACCAGGTATTTTCTGCAACAACACGAATTTAATTTTTAGAGTGCAGAATGAGTGGTAGAAATGCAAGAAATCAGGCTACCCATCAATATTATAACATGAGATCTTTTGGGGAATACCTCTATCTACACTAAAGACATAAAACACTAGAAAATTATCACAATAAAATACACAGAAAGGCTAAAGATTCAAGAAGGAAGATCTGTAGATATAAAAAACAAAGAGGGAAATCCCAGCTACAGCTGTGAGTGGAAGCTGAAACATAATATTTCACAAAGATTCTGGAAGAGGATACAACACACTAAAGAAACTAGAATTATTCCAAGCAGACATGCAGTGATGTGCTGGAGCCAGCTCCTACAAACTTGCGAGAGTCAATTGTTCTATGAATTTTCAAATCAGTTGTTAAGCATAGCCATTATTAAAAATTAAATTGTATAAACTTACAATTAATGTTAAAAATAAAAGAGATACATACTAAAACCTCATTGCTTCTTAATTATTTTGCCACATGTTATAATCGTTCTAGCTCTTGAGGTCATTTGCCTCTATTGTAAATGTGTGTTGGAAATATTGTTTAAGGGTGATGTACTGCATATCTCTTCCCAACTCTGCATTCAGTGAGAGCAGATTGATAACTTGCAATTGGCTACAGTGGGAGGATTACACTATGAAAATCACCAAATGTTATAAATCATCTTATTGTTTTGTTGATTGCCTAATCAGAGGTCAGCAAATATTTCTTCAAGACTGATAGAAATTATTTTAGGTTTTCAGGTTATACAGTTTCTTTCACAATTATTCAGTTCTGTTATTGTAGAGCTAAAGCTGCCATAGACAACATATAATTAAAATAATATGGATGTGTTCTAGTAAAGTTTTATTCATAAAAACAGGTTTCTGGCCCACTGTTTATATGTGGTCCCCTGTCCAACCTGTGGTGGGGACCACTGGAGATCAGACTGCCCCCAGAGATGGAGGTCACCAGGTTCAGAACCAGTCTCACAATGGTCCGACAAGACTGATGGGTCCTGTGGCTCAAACTCCCAGCTCCAGGAAATCAAACTGCTGTTACTGTGGAGGAATCCTGTATTTGGTATTGGTAAAAGCTTCCCTTTCTCCCTCTCTTTCCCTAAGCTCAAATCAGGAAGGGCCTTACACCATTCTCCTTTCAACCACCTTGGTTGTAAAAGTTACAGGTATCAACTGCTGGATACATCACACTTGAGTCAAAGCCTGGAAAGATGAGGAAGCAACCCTGACAGCCTAGAGAAACATCCTGGATATCAATGCAAAGAAATAGGAGCTCTTAAGCTAAAAATCATAAAAGTTAACTAAATAACTGAAGACTACTCATCCTACTCAGTCCGATCCCTACCTTATCAGATGCTTTCAGCCATTTCTACTTTTCCTCTTGAGATTCATCACCAGATATTAGAACTTCTTTTTAATGCATATTTGCAGGGAGATTTTGATTATCCATGGGATTATATTTATAACTTCATAGACCCCCAAAGGGAAATTCTATATCTTGGTGAGTACAATTTTAGATGGAAATTATCTACTACACCACCCTTACAGGAACTGTTATACTCACTCTACTGTTTGTAGTAGGACTATATATGGTAGCACCCCCACAGTGGAATATTGGACAAAAAACTCAATCGCCATAGTATTTTGCTTAATTATTATCCTTATAGCAAGGATAATAGTTACCAACAAAAATAGCCGTGAAGGTTTTACTATTACTGAGTCTGCTAGGATTTTTTATTGGCTTTGGTAATATGTCAAACCTTTTGGTTCCTATGATATCAACTGTGGACCCTAGCTATGCAAAGAAGGTTTATAAAGAAAAGAGATTTTATATAAGAAAGGACCTTGTATGGTAAATTCTTGCCCTAAAGAAAACAGTTGGTTGTTTAAAAAGAGGGATGTTTAGGACAAGTCCGAAATTTGAAGCATGTCATAGATGTTCTATGTAAGTTGTAAAAGGATTAATAATTACAGGGAAAATTTAGCCAAAGTTAACACTAAAGTTACTCTAGCCACCCAATGCAATGCCACTTATCCTAAAAAGAATATTACTTTTATATTAATGTTTCTGGTAAAGTACAGCAACATCTGGTGGAGGCAAACCAGTATTACAACTCATTGAACTGGCTAGGAGGTATCAAACAAACTCCACTCTCATGGTTGTGGCATATAGCACCCCCACTAATAATGGTAATCTCAATACTCATATTCGAACCCTGTGTTCTAAACTTTCTTGTGAAATTTATCTCTTCTCTCCTAGAAGCTATTGAACTCCAAATGGTGCTGCAGATGGAACCACACATGGACATGCCATTCTTCTGAGGACCCTTACATCAACCCCAGGAGGAGCCCTGGTTGCTATTCCTCACATGGTTCCCCTTTACAGCAGGAAGTAGCCAGAAAGAGTAATTGTCCAATGTCCCCTAACAGCAGTTAGGGTTACCACTCCTGAGAGGGGAAATATGATAAAGGAGCTAAAAAAATTATTTAGGCAGAGGCTGGGCACGGTGGCTCACACCTGTAATCCCAGCACTTTGGGAGGCCCAGGTAGGTGGATCACAAGGTCAGAAGTTCGAGACCAGCCCGGCCAACATGGCAAAACCTTGTCTCTACTAAAAATACAAAAATTAGTCGAGTGCGGTGGTGCACACCTGTAATTCCAGCTACTCAGGAACCTGGGAGGCTGAGACAGGAAAATTGCTTGAAGCCTCGAGGCAGAGGTTACAGTGAGCTGAGCTGAGATTGCACCACTGCACTGCAGCCTGGGTGATAGGGCGAGACTCTAACTCAAAAAAGAAAAAAAAATCATTTAGACAGTGAGGGTAAGAAGGTTCTCAGCAGGGTTTCCCTTTTAACAAAATGCAGCCTCAAAATCATTTCTTTTCTAACAAAGAGCAGCCAGAAAATAGAGCTGCAGACATAGATAAGGAAGCTGGAAGCTTGCGTGGGTGAATGCTGGCAGCTGTGTCAATAGAAAAGACGTGTTCAATGTAGAGGCTCCATCTTCCCTTTTCTTTGTCACCACATGTAGAGTAAAAAGGAGACACCATGGCACCAGCCAGCTAGAGAACCCATCTGCATAAAAAAATATTAGGGTAGGGCAGCCAACTTCTTCATGTGCTATGCAAATGGCGCATCTGGTCCGACTAATCTTTCACGCCCTATGTAAATCAGACATCACCTTTTCAAGCTAGTCTATAAAACCCCATGCATTTCACCACAGAACTGGCTACTCATTTTTCCCAAGACCCTCTGCTCAGAGAACTTTTCTCTTTCTTTCACCTATTAAACTTGCATTCCTAACCTCACTCTGATGTGTCCGTGTCCTAGTTTTCCATGGCTGTGGGAACCTCATGTATTACCTAGACAATGACACTGCTTCAGCAGGACTGCCACCAAGACTCCAGAACTGTAGAACTACCAACATGCAATGAGAGCCTGGAAAAGATAAGGCGCCTGACTCTAATCCATGAGAACAGCCACATGTGGACTGCAACCACCAAACCCATGGGGGCAGGACTGTCAGAGGCCTTGAGGGACTGACTCCTGCCTCCAGTGTTCTCAGGATGAAGGACATGGACTCAAAAGATATTATTTTCAGCTTTAAAATTGAATGTCTTTCCTGTTGGGTTTTGGACTTCCTTGAGGTCTGTAACTCTTTTCTTCTGGCCTATTTCTCCTGTCTCAGCATTATATCTCGGAGGTAGGTAACTGGTTTTAATTTCACAGGCTCACAGATAGGACCTTTTTTTGGATTTCTGAGTTGATACCAGAACAAGTTAAGACTTTAGGGCTCTGAGGATGGAATGAATGTATTTGCAAAGAAGAAAGATATGAGTTTTGTGGGGGAGGGCAGGGGTGAAATGCTATGGCTTAAATGTTTGTCCCCTCTAAAACTCATGCTGAAACTTAATCCCCATTAACAGTATTCACAGGGTGGAAAATCAGACTATGATATTTCAGGGGAGGAACCTTTTGAAAGGTACTTAGGATTAGACAAGGTCATAAGGATGGAGTATTAAGGCTTGATAAGAGAAACAGATATTTGAGTTAACCCTCTTTGTCCCCTTGTCATGTGATGCCTTGAACTGCATCAAAACTCTGCAGGGTCCCGCATAAGCAAGAAGGTACTTACAAGATGCTGGCACCATGCTCTTGGACTTCCCAGCCTCCAGAACTAGAAGAAATAAATTTTAGGCCAGGCATGGTAGCTCATGCCTGTAATCCCAGCATTTTGGGAGGCCAAAGTGGATGGGTCACTTGAGGTCAGGAGTTTGAGACCAGCCTGGCCAACATGGTGAAACCCCATCTCTACTAACAATACAAAAATTAGTTGGTGTGGTAGCACATGCCTGTTATTCAGGCTACTCTGGATGCTGAGTCAGGAGAATCACTTTGAATCTGGGAAGTGGAGATTGCAGTGGGCTGAGACTGTGCCACTGCACTCCAGCCTGGGCAACAGAGCAAGTGAGCCTCCATTTCAAAAAAGAAAAAAAAAAAAAAGAAAGAAATGTTTCTCTATAAATTACTCCGTTTCAAGTATTCCATTACAATCAGTGGAAAATGGATTAAGACAGTGAAATCAACATCTAGAATATAAATTCATTGGAGACAAAATTAATTTTATAAAATATTCTGGTATATATTATGTAAGTATATGAAATAAATAAGTTGAGTACAGATGACACTAATACTAATGACTTCATTTTTATTTCTATCTTGGTGAAGAAAGGGTCCTGTAGGTATAATTAATTATTCCCTTAGGTGTGTCTTCTCAATGACCTGCCAGCAAAGTTAATTGTGGGTTAAAAAAAAGCAGCACCTGGCCTTTATAGTTAAATGACTGTAAATTTCATCAGATTCCTATTCTTCCCTGTCTCTATCCCCAGGGATTCAATGACATTTACATACTTGGTCCCCTGGATAAGATATTAATAAACTAATTTCATGACTCTGTCAGCAGTTATAACTGGACATTCTGTCAAGTTCCTGAGTCTGACACCTCCAGGTCCTGTAATTGGTATGAAGGCGCTGAGAAATTGGTCTTTGAACTAACAAGATTTAGATAGGATGTTAGACTTGACCTGAGGTGGTAATTGGATGAGATTTTGCAGAGACCTTGGGAAGGGGTTAATATATTTTCCATTTGAGAAGGACTTGAATTACTGGTAGTCAGAGGGATAAATACGGCAAATAAAATTTGAGGATGGCCCCTAAGAATACCTATCATCTCCTGTTGCACATACCTTCTAAAACTCATTTGCTTTGACTGTGGGTAGAACCTGCAAATATGATGGAATAATCACTACTGTGACTGGATTATGTGTTGACCATAGTTGGCCTTACAAAAGGGAGATTTTGTGGGTGAGCATGACCTCATCAGGTGAGCTTTAAAAGAGACTGAACTTTTCCTAAAGAGGGAGATTGGACGTGAGAAACATTATCTCTTGCTGACTTTGAAGATGGAGAGGGTCATGTGGCAAGGACCTGAAAGTGGCCAGTAGGAGCTGATAGTGACTACTGGCTGACAGCCAGCTTGAAAACGTGGACCTCAGTCATATGTGAAAATGAATTCTGCCAAGAGGCAGTGAGCTTGGAAGAGGACCCAAAACTCAGATGAGAATGACAATGTCTCTGTGACTTGGGTCTTGTGACATCCTAAGCAGAAAGTCCAGTTGAGCTCCTAGACTTCTGACTTAGAAAACTGATATAATAAATGGGTTTTGTTCTAAGCTTCTGCATTTGTACTAATTTCCTATGACAGTGGCTAGAAAACTAATACAATATGTTTTGCTCATTTAAGGTTTAAGGTTTACCTACTGTACCATAAGCACTTTCTTTTAACATAGTGCAATGCTTAAAAACTGATATACATTTCATATATTAATTATTGATTTTTCATTTAACTTGTGATTGTATTTATGATGATTAAAAAATACAGTCTAACAATATTTTTCTATATGGCTTTTCCTTTATGTTACTTTAAATCATTCCACCACTTTTTAATAAAACAAATATTAACATACTTTTTAATATTTTGAGTTCCTTCTTGATTTACATTTAAACTTTTAATCTATCTCAATATCATCTCTGTATGTATATATGTATGGGCTCCTTTTATTTCCCTACTAAATAACCAATAGACCCAACATAAATTTTAGTAAATGTCCTTCATTCCACTGAATTAAAAGTCTGCTTTTATTATGTACTACATTTTAAAAATTTATCCAACATAAATTTAGGATAACTTGCTCTGTTCTTGAAAGCAGTTGTAATGTGGCATTCCTTAACAAGCAAGAGTGAACTTCCCAGTGCACCATTTAAAACACTTCAAACCATTATTGCAATCTCTTGAAAGACACTGAATTAAAATTGTGTTTCTAATACCAAGGAAAATGGTTTAAAATTCTTTTAAAATACCTTCTTCTCCTAAAAATTTCACCTGAGAATGTCTTCACTCACCAGTTTCCTCACCACCATGCTGCTTTCTCTTCCATTCCATACAGGTGCCATACTGTTAAAGTATATTTCAAAAACTTGCCCCCTAATCCCTTATATCTCTCTGACTTCCAATCCTCATTAGCTACAGTCTTTTATCCCACAAACCGGGATTGACTCCAAAAGAGTGGAGTGGGTTCTTCTGTGCCTCAAAGAAATGAAGAATATAAAGTATAACACTGGAAGCTTCTTCAAAATATGTTTATCTCCCATCCCAAAATTTTCTCAAAGGCTTAGCAACTTCTAGAAATATAATACAGTAGCCCCATTTTCCATAGTTTCAGTTTCACTTTCCATAGTTTCAGTTATCTGTGGTTAATCACAGTTTGAGAATAAGTGAGTATAGTACAATAAGACATTTTGAGAAAGAGAGAGGGACTCCGTTTACATAACTTTTATCACCGTACATTGTTATAATTGTTCTATTTTATTATTAGTTTTTGTTTATCTATGACTGTGAATAATTTATAAATTATGCTTTATCATAGGTTTGTATGTGTATGAAAACATATAGTCCACATAGGATTTGGTACAATCCGTGGCTTCAGGCATCTACTGTGGGATCTTGCAATGTATCCCCTGTGAATAAGGGGGGACGACTATAAATACAATTTCAATCTCACTAATCATAACATAAATTTGGATCTGCTTCTGTGCAGTCAATGTTGTTCCACAGTTGTCTTTTTTATTTTGATGGCAATATAAACATGTTTTAATTGTTTAGCTTTGCAATTATTTGTAAGCATCTACTAGAGCAACTCCCCCTCATTTTTATCAATAGTTATTTCATACATTTATTACTCTTGAAAAAAATTAGAAACATTTTGTTAACAAAATTATCTTATTGATACTTAGATTAAAGCATCACAAAGTCTATGTATTTTGTTTGGAGAATTGACACAAATTGTCCTGTTCAAGAATGTGGTACTTTTATTTATCAAACTTTTCTCTTCTTAAGTAAACTTCTATTCTTTTCTGTGGATTGCACACTTGACTAGTAGACTGCTTTGATATTTTCTATGTTTATTGCTCTTTTAAGTGATATTTTTTCTGTAACAGACTTATTGGCTTAGTCTGCCAGAGACAAGTGATGCTGCTTCACTCCTTTTCATTGGTTGGAGAGGAAAGTATTTAGTGGTTTAACGTAAGCACAACTTCTGTGAATCTTTTTTTTTTTTTTTAAGCAGCACCCCATATTTGGTTACACTCTGGTCTAGTAACCACTTCCTTTGGGCAAGACAACCTTCTCCACCTGCAAGAGCCAGGCATGTGATTTAAACAATTTCCTTTGTGGTCACTTAGTTATTATTCTTCTTGCTTGGAGTGTTTGGGCTGCTAGTTTCATGTACTCACTTTCAACTAAAGCTGTTCTTTACAATCTGTTATAGTGAGTTTTGATTCACAGAATATTTTAGGCTCATCTACAATATAATAATTTCCCACAAATGTAAAGAATATAGGTTTGTACAGTTCTAAATATCAGTAAAAGAACATGGAGCAGTGTGCTCATATTTAACTTTAAAAAAGGTATTATTTCCATAGGTGCTTTCAGGGTAATACAAATTGATTTGATTGATACTGACTTATGGGACAATATGTGAGAAACAGGTTCTGCTCTAGAGGATAGGATGAAAGGTGAGCAGGGAAGACTTATATGGTTTGAATTCCAGAAACACAACCTAGTTTCCTAATTTGGAATCATCCACCAGCTTGAATATTTTTGTGAGATTCTGTTTTACATCTCTGGCAACACTAAAACAAAAAACGAGGACCATTTCAAGTCTAGTTCAGGAAAAACCATTAAAATAGCTATATTCTCTATTTATTTTTTCTACAATTATTTTGTCTTATTTTTATATGAATTAGAATAGACCAGACTGCTACAATAACTAGATTTGAAAGTGTATGATGGCTGAAATGCAGTAGAAGTTTATAACTCACTAATGTAGCAGTAGGAAGATGCTGATGATTTGTGAGTAGCTCTTCTCCAGCTGGTGATTCAGGGATCCAAGCTGCCATACTCCAATAGGGTGCCTCTCATTTTTTTTTCCTGTGAAAATTAACATACTTTAATTTTTCTTCAAATAGGGAAGTCAGGAAGAGTGGCCAATTGTGATCTGGAAGATTAAGGCAAGATGGTTAGTGAAATTTGCTACAGTGTCCACTATGTTGTCATTATGACTGTAACTAATATTCATCTCCCTCCTTCACAAGTCGCTCCTGATTCCCCTCATCCTCTGAATTTAGTATAGTTTATTTTTCTGTTTGGGTGACAGAGACAACTATTCCAGAAGGGTCTATACTGTTATTTACCCTGTCCTTGCTGGATTATGATTGTTTTAGTGTCTACTGGTAGTCATTACCATGCATAAAAGTACTAAAAGATTACCGTTGTATTTCCTCTAATTTGTTCCTGAGGCATCTCTCATGAGAATGGCTATCAACTGTAGTCCCTTAATGAAGAGAAAAGAAATATGCATGGGCTCAACAACTAGGACTACAGTCAATAGTCAACAAGGATTATCTTCGTAATAGCGTTGCTGAGTTCCACCACACTAGCAGTAGAGGATGACACTGAACTCACCATATGGCCCCATTAGTTAAGGAGATCAGCCAGCCAATTGGTGTCACGTTGACTGTATCAAAACCTTCCACCTTGGAAGGGAAATGATTTATTCTTTCTGGAATTGGTATACACTTTGGATATGGATTTGCTATTCTCACTCACATTGCCTCCAAAACCACTGCCATTCAAACACTCATGGGATGCTATGTTTAATATTGCTCAAGACTACAAAACCCATTTAGTAACAAAGAAGATGTAGCAATGGGATAATGATATATCCCCCATTACCTAGATGTAACCAGTCCAAAAGAATAATTGAATGGTGCTAGCTGGAAGACACTGCCCTCTAGGATGTTGTCTTTGACTGTTTGTGTTGCTATAACAAAACACCACAGACTGGATAAATTACAAAGATCAGAATTTTATTTTCTCACAGTCCTGGAGGCTGGAAAGTCCAAGATCAAGGTACTGGCATCTAGTAAGGGCCATCTTGCAGTGTCTTCACTTCACATGGCGGAAAATGAATCACACGGTGGAAGGTGGAGGGGCAAGGGAGCCCTCCCTTCAACCTTGAGTCCTTTTATAAGGGTCCTAATCCCATCTCTGAGGGTTGTGTCCTCATGACTTAATCATCTCTTAAAATGATCACATTGGGGACAATAGGGTTAGGTTTTAATATATGAATTTTGGAATTTTGATTCATGTGGTTTGTTGAATTGTCTTCTTTCTGTCTTACCTAACTGACACATTCAAATTTAAATTCTTTCCCAGACAAGGCTGTCCCAGAGAGTGAAATTTTGGCAGGAATAAACTGGACACAGATCAGACAAGAGCCACAAAAGTGTCTTCCATTATAAACAAGTTTCCTATAAGGGGGCACTTGGTTATGGATCAGACACTTGGGCATTAGACCATCTTCCAGAATAAAGAGGCATCCCATAAAGGTACATTGTAAACCTCCACACCCAAATTCCCTAGAGCTCCAGCAGAGCAAAACTAGTTTATAGCTGTTCTCATGAGAAAGACCTCAAGATCAAATTAGGTGAAAATACAGTAGACACTAAAACAATTATAATCCATCAAGGAGAAAGTAAACAAGAGCATAAACCCTTCTGGGATTGTAGTCTCTATCAGCAAACCAGAACCACCACCTAGTTTTTAAACCTGCTGCAATCTAGTTTCCAATGTACTACTTCAATTGCATGATGGGTTGTGGTTGGTATGCCCAAACTTATGATTCTATGAATCTTATAACCCTCAGCATCATATGGACAATTTAAGTCACATGGTCACTTAGTGTGTTAAGTGCCTATCAGGAAGAAATGCACACTTGGTTGTAGTTTTAGAACACATGAATTCATGCAAAATTACTGTTAGAAAAGTTTTCCAGTGGTTATAATCTGGAACATGTAATATAAATGAAGTGATCAAGAGTTTGACTTGTGACTTACACTTTAGATCTTTATATAATAATTTGTGTAGTCAGTACTTTGTATGTCCCAGACAGTTTTCTTGAGCTTTAAGGGACTGACTCACAACGGAGCTGAGGCTTCTTCTGTCCCTTGCTACTGATCTGTAAGTAATAAACCTGCTTCACATAACTTGTGTGTGGGCATGCTCTATTTCATCAGACTCAGATGATAGGTAACTAGTGCGTGGTG
This sequence comes from Chlorocebus sabaeus, assembly GCF_047675955.1. Classification (NCBI taxonomy): domain Eukaryota; kingdom Metazoa; phylum Chordata; class Mammalia; order Primates; family Cercopithecidae; genus Chlorocebus; species Chlorocebus sabaeus. The sequence continues at coordinate 32,834,359 of NC_132920.1, read as the reverse complement.
GACCTAAACAGTAGCTCAGGATGCAATGGAAAAAAAGTATCTGGACTTTTTTTCCTAGTGGTTGGCATAGTAGTGATCTTTGCTATTCTCCACACAGTGGGGGTCTTCCTTTGGGATTGGTAATTAGTAAACCTGCTTCATAAACTGTAATTAATACACTAAAATCTCTTATGGAAAGGTAGATAACATGCTAGATTGGATAGGTAACTTCGGCAGAGATGAAAAATCTGAGAAAGAATAAAATTGAAATAAAATAGAAATACATTAACAGAAATAAAAAATGCATTTGACAAACTCATCAGCAAACTTGACACAGCCCTGGGAAGAATCAATGGATTTGAAATAGATCAATAAAAATTATTCAGAGTGAAACAAAGAGAAACAAAGAGTAAAAGTAAATTCAAAAAATAGGTCAAGTGTGGCAATCCCAACAGTTTGGGAGGCCAGGGCTGGAGGATTGCCTGAGCCCAGGAGTTTGAGACCAGTCTGGGTAACATGGGGAGACACCATCTCTACAAAAAATACAAAAATTAATTGAGTGTAGTGATATAGACCTGTAGTCCCAGCTACTTGAGAGGATGAGGCAGGAGGATCACTTAAGCCCAGGAGGTCAAGGCTACAGTGAGCTGTGACTGCACCACTGCACTGTAGTCTGGGCAACAGAGTGAGACCTTGTTTAAAAATAAACAAATAAACAAACAAATAAATAAGTGTTTAACACTTTTCAGGCAAAAATATAGTACCATTTGATATGGTACTACAGCTTGCGGACACTCTGTTTTGTTTTTTCCCCCACTCTTCTTTTCTCTTTGTATTTCACGTTGGGTAATTTTTATTAGGTATTTTATTGAATTGGTTTTCCTTTTAAATAAACAGATAAATTGGTTTTCTTTTTAAATTATTTTGGTTGACTTTATTTTTCAGTGTTGTATTTTGAAATAATTATAGATTCGGAGGAAGTTACCAAGATAGTACAGAAAGATTCTCTATACCCTTCATCCAGTTTTCCCCAATTGTCATATCTTATTTAACTAAAGTACAATACCAAAACCAGGAAATTACCCTGACACATATTGTCAAACGATTTTCAACAAGGGTGCAAAGGACATTAATTGAGGAAAGGACAGCCTTCTCAACAATTGTGCTAGGAAAACTGAAGCCCACATACAAAAGAATGAAATTGAATTCTTACCTTAGATCATAGACAAAATGAACTCAAAATGAATCAAAGACCTAAATATAAAGCTTAAAACTATCAAACTATTAGAAAAAAACATAAAGGAAAATCTTCATGACATTTGATTAGGCTATGATTTCCTGGACATAACACCAAAGGCATACACAAGACAAGAAAAATAGATAAATTGGACTTCATCAAAATTTAAACCCTCTAACTCAAGAAAGGAAAAACAAATACCACATGTTCTCACAAGTAGGAGCTAGGCTATGGTTACACAAAGGCATGCAGAGTGGTAAAATGGACATTGGAGACTCAGAAGAGGGGAGGATAGGATGGGGGTGAAGGGTAAGAAACTACTTATTGAGCACAATTTATGCTACTTGGGTGACAGGTGCACTAAAATCTCAGGTTTCACAACTGTACAATTTATCTATGCAGCAAAAAGTAATTTGTACCCCAAAAACTATTTATATAAAAATATTTAAAAATTATTATTATTATTATCTACAATGTGTTCAACACTATTTTTGGTGCTTTGTATTTGCCATTTCATTTAATCCCCAGCATTACCCCATGGAATAGATATTCTCATTTTGCAGTTGAAGGAACCACACTCAGAGAGATTAACCTGGATTTATGAGCAATGTATACATTATAAAGTAGAGGCAAGGAGACCAGTCAGGATGCTTTAGCAGTAATTCACTTGGGTGGAATTGTTGGTTTTTGAAAATATAAAGTGAATCTCTTGGAAAGATTCTACAATGTTATTGTTTTTGCCTCAAATGGCACATTACAGAAATCAATTAATGTAGTTGAATGGCAACTATACTGACAAACATGTTCCTATTACTGTTTATATCATGTCTTGAACTTTCTCTTTAATAAATGTGACATAAAAACTTTAAAACTTCTGTGCACGAAAGGACAGTGTCAATAGAGTAAACATGGTAATCAACAGAATGAAAGAAGATACTGACAAATAGCATACCTCATAAGAGATCAATATCCAAAATATGGTCAGGCATGGTGCCTCATACCTGTAATCCCAGCTACTTGGTAGGCTAATGCAGGAGCATTGCTTAGGCCCAGGAGTTCAAGACCAGCCTAGGCAAGTAGGCACAGTAGAAAGACACTGTCTTTTAAAAAAAATCCAAGATTTGTAAAGAACTTCTAAAACCCAACAATAAAAAAGGGAGGGGTCAAGAATGCTGATTAGAAGTAGCTCTGGTCTGTGGCTCCCACTGAGGAGAATGGAAACAGCGAGTGAACCCTGTACCTTCCGCTGAGGTATCCAGGTTTTCTCACTGGTATTGACTAGGCAGTTGGCACAACCCATGGAGAGTGAAGAAAAGCAGGGTGGAGCAACAGCCCCCCTGGAAGTTGCAAGGGGTAAGGGGAACTCCCACCCCAGCCAAGGGAGGTGGTGAATGATTGTGCTACCCTACCAGGGAACCAGGGAAACCATGCTCTTTTCATGGATCTGTACAACCTGATCTGTACTCCTCATCAGGAGATGTCCTTGTGAGCCCATGCCACCAGAGCCTTGGGTCCCAAGCACAGAACTGTGCAGACTCTTAGTGGTTGCTGGGGTTGTGACCAGTAGCAGCATGTTGGGGACTTCTTAAAACAACTGAGTTCCTAGGGGGAGGCATGGCTGCCATCACTGTGGCTCCAGTTGGCCATTTTCCTGTCCCGGTGCTGGGGAGACTGAATAGTTTGGACTGGTAGGAACTCCCCACAGTGCAGCACAACAGCTGTGGCAGATCATGGCCAGACTGCTTCTTTAGGTGGGATCCAGATCCATCCCTCTTCACTTAGTGGGGATTCTCTGCAGGAATTTCAGCAACTCCAGCTAGGGATTTATGGACAGAACTCTGTTCATAAACTGTGGAAACTGTGGCTGTCCATCCCTTGGGGGAGGGGTGGCCACAGTCTCTACAGTTTAGCAGACTTACTCTTTCCTGCCTGTTGGCTCTGAAGAGCCTGGCAATCCAGAGGAGGGGGATTATCCCCAGCACAGTGCACCTGCTCCATGAATGGGCAGCCAGAGTGCTTCCTTAAGCAGGTCCCTGATCCCATAATCCCATGCCTCCTGACTAGGTGAGACCTCCCAACAGGGGTTGCTGAACAGTTCATACAGGAGAGTTCTGACCAGCATCAGGTCAGTGCCCTGGAATGGAGTTGCCAGAGGAAGGAGCAGGCAGCCATCTTTGCTGTTTCGCAGCCTCCACTGGTGACACCTCCAGGTGCAGGAGGGACCCAGGTGAGTTGGGTCTGGAGTGGACCCCCAGCAAGCCACAGTAGTTCATCAGAACAGAGTCCTGACTTTTAAAAGAAAAATAATCAGAAAGCAATAATAATGACAATAACAACAACAACAACAAAAGACCCCACAAAAACCCCAACCAAAGGTCAGCATTTTCAGATTGAAGATAGATAAACCCATGAAGATGCAAAAAAGTCAACAACAAATGCTGAAAATACAAAAATCCAGAGTGTCTCTTCTCCTCCAAATGATTGCAATACTTCTCCAGCAATGGCACAGAACTGGGCTGAGGCTGAGATGGATGACTTGACAGAGGTAAGCTTCAGAGAGTGGGTAATAATAAACTTCACTGAGCGAAAGGAGTATGTTCCAACCCAATGCAAAGAAGCTAAGAACCATGATAAGACATTACAAGAGCTGTTAACCAGTTAACCAGAATAACCAGTTTAGAGAGGAACATAAATAGCTTGATGGAACTGAAAACCACAACACAAGAACTTTGCAATTCAACCACAAGTATCAGTAGCCAAATAGACCAAGTAGTAGAAAGAATCTCAGAACTTAAAGACTATCTTACCAAAATAAGACAGGCAGACAATATTACAGAAAAAAAGAATGAAAAGGAATGAATAAAATCTCCAAGAACTATGAGATTATGTAAAAAAGATTGAAGCTAAGCTATGACTGATTGGGGTGCCTAAAAGAGATGGGGAGAATGACCTAAGCTGAGAAACATACTTCAGGATATCACCCAGGAGAACTTCCCCAAACTAGCAAGACAGGCCAACATTCAAGTTCAGGAAATTCAGAGAACCCCAGTAAGATACTCCATGAGAAGATCAATCCCAAGACACATAATCCTCAGATTCTCCAAGGTCAAAATGAAGGAAAAAATGTTAAGTGCAGCCAGAGTGAAAGGCCAGGTCTCCTACAAAGGGAAGCCCATAAGACCAACAGTAGCAGCAACACCTCTCAGCAACACCCTATACAAGCCAGAAGAGATTGGGGGCCAATATTCAACATTTTTATAGAAAAGAATTTCCAACCTAGAATTTCATATCTGGCCAGACTAAGCTTCGTAAGCAAAAGAGAAATAAAATCCTTTTCAGTCAAGCAAATGCTGAGGGAATTTGTCACCACCAGGTCTACCTTGCAAGAGCTCCTGAAGGAAGCACTGGCTATGGAAAGGAAAAACCGTTACCAGCCACTATAAAAACACACTAAAGTACACAGACAAGTGACACTATGAAGCAACTACATAAACAAATCTGCAAAACAACCAACCAGTATCATGATGACAGGATCAAATTCACACATAACAATATTAACCTTAAATATAAATAGGCTAAATGCCCCAATTAAAAGACACAGAATGACAAGCTGGATGAAGAGTCAAGACTCATCAGTGTGTTGTATGCAACAGACCCATCTCATGTGTGAAGACATGCATACACTCAAAATAAAGGAATGGAGGAAAATCTACCAAGCAAATGGAAAGCAGAAAAAAAAGCAGAGGTTGCAATCCTAGTTTCTGACAAAACAGACTTTAAACCAACAAAAATCAGAAAAGACAAAGAAGAGCATTATATAATGGTAAAGGGTTCAATTCAACAAGAACAGCTAACTAACCTAAATATACATCCACCCAACACAGCAGCACCCAGATTCATAAAACAAATTCTTAGAGACCTCCAAAGATACTTAGAGTCTCACACAATAATAGTGGGAGATTTTAACACCCCACTGTCAATATTAGATAGATCATTGAGACAGGAAATTAACAAAGATATTCAGGACTTGAACTCAGCACTGGATCAAGTGGACTTGATAGGTATCTACAGAACTCTCCACCCAAAAAAGCAGAATATACATCCTTCTTGGTGCCACATGGCACTTATTCTAAAATTGATCACATATTTGGAAGTAAAACACTCCTCAGCAAATGCAAAAGAATTGAAATTATAACAAACAGTCTCTCAGACCATAGTGAAATCAAATTAGAACTCAGGATTAAGCAACTCACTCAAAACGACATAACCACATGGAAATTGAACAACCTGCTCCTGTATGACTCCTGGGTAAATAATGAAATTAATGCAGAAATCAGGAAGTTCTTTGAAACCAGTGAGAACAAAGAGATAATGTATCAGAATCTCTGCGGTCCAGCTAAAGCTGTGTTAAGCGGGAACTTTATAGTACTAAACACACACATCAAAAAGCTGGAAAGATTTCAAGTCGACATCCTAACATCACAACTAGAAGAACTAGAGAACCAAGAACAAACCCCAAAGCTAGCAGAAGACAAGAAATAACCAAAATCAGACTGGAACTGAAGAAGATAGAGTCACCAAAAAACCCTTCAAAAAATCAATGAATCCAGGATCTGGTCTTTTGAAAATATTAGTAATATAGACAGACTGCCAGATAGACTAACAAAGAATAATAAAGAGAAAAGTCAAATAGACACAATAAAAAAATGATAAAGGGGATATCACCACTGACCCCATGGAAATACAAACAACCCTCAGAGAATACTACAAATACCTCTATGCACATAAACTAAAAAATCTAAAAGAAATTCCTGGACACATGCACCCTCCCAAGATTGAACCAGGAGGAAACCGAATCCCTTAATAGACCAATAATGAGTTCTGGAATTGAGGCATAATAAATAGCCTACCAACAAAAATAAAAGCCTGGGACCAGAGAGATTTATAGCTGAATTCCACCAGAGGTACAAAGAAGAGCTAGTACCATTTCTTCTGAAGCTATTCCAAATAATTGAAAAGAAGAGACTCCTCCCTAACTCATTTTATGAGGCCAGCATCATCCTGATACTAAAACCTGACAGAGATACAACCAAAAAAGAAAACTTCAGGCCAATATCCCTGATGGACACTGATTAAAAAAATCCTCAATAAAATACTGGCAAGCTGAATCCACCAACACATCAAAAAGTTTATCCCCCACAATCAAGTTGGCTTCATCCCCAAGATGCCAGGTTGTTTCAACATATGCAAATAAATAAACGTAATTCATTACATAAACAGAACTAAGGACAAAAACCACATGATTATCTCAGTAGACACAGAAAAGGCCTTCAATAAAATTCAACATCCCTTCATGTTAAAAACTCTCAATAAACTAGGTATTGAAGGAACATACCTCAAAATAATAAGAGTCACTTATGACAAGCCCACAGACAATATCATACTGAATGGGCAAAAGCCAGAAGCATTCCCCTTAAAAACATGCACAAAACAACAATGCCCACTCTCATCACTCCTATTCAACATGGTATTGGAATTTCTGGCCACGGCAATCAGGCAAGAAAAAGAAATAAAGCGTATTCAAATAGGAAGAGAAAATTGACACTTTAACATCACAATTAAAAGAACTGGAGAAGCAAGAGCAAACACATTCAAAAGCTAGCAGAAGGCAAGAAATAACTAAGATCAGAGCAGAACTGAAGGACATAGAGACAAAAAATCCTCCAAAAAATAAATGAATCCAGGAGTTGGTTTTTTGAAAAGATCAACAAAATTGATGGACCGCTAGCAAGACTAATAAAGAAGAAAAGAGAGAAGAATCAAATAGACGCAATAAAAAATGATAAAGGGGATATCACCACCGACCCCACAGAAATACAAACTACCATCAGAGAATACTATAAACACCTCTATACAAATAAACTAGAAAATCTAGAAGAAATGGATAATTTCCTGGACACTTACACTCTCCCAAGACTAAACCAGGAAGAAGTTGAATTCCTGAATAGACCAATAGCAGGCTCTGAAACTGAGGTAATAATTAATAGTCTACCAACCAAAAAAAGTCCAAGACCAGACAGATTCACAGCTGAATTCTACCAGAGGTACAAGGAGGAGCTGGTAGCATTCCTTCTGAAACTATTCCAATCAATAGAAAAAGAGGAAATCCTCCCTAACTCATTTGATGAGGCCAACATCATCCTGATACCAAAGCCTGGCAGAGATACAACAAAAAAAGAGAATTTTAGACCAATATCCCTCATGAACATCGATGCAAAAATCCTCAATAAAATACTGGCAAACCGAATCCAGCAGCACATCAAAAAGCTTATCTACCATGATCAAGTGGGCTTCATCCCTGGGATGCAAGGCTGGTTCAACATACGCAAATCAATAAATGTAATCCAGCATATAAACAGAACCAAAGACGAAAACCACATGATTATCTCAATAGATGCAGAAAAGGCCTTTGACAAAATTCAATAGTCCTTCATGCTAAAAACTCTCAATAAATTCGGTACTGATGGAAAGTATCTCAAAATCATAAGAGCTATTTATGACAAACCCACAGCCAATATCATACTGAATGGGCAAAAATTGGAAGCATTGTCTTTGAAAACTGGCACAAGACATGGATGCCCTCTCTCACCACTCCTATTCAACATAGTGTTGGAAGTTCTGGCTAGGGCAATCAGGCAAGAGAAAGAAATCAAGGATATTCAGTTTGGAAAAGAAGAAGTCAAATTGTCCCCGTTTGCAGATGACATGATTGTATATTTAGAAAACCCCATTGTCTCAGCCCAAAATCTCCTTAAACTGATAAGCAACTTCAGCAAAGTCTCAGGATACAAAATCAATGTGCAAAAATCACAAACATTCTTATACACCAGTAACAGACAAACAGAGAGCCAAATCATGAATGAACTTCCATTCACAATTGCTTCAAAGAGAATAAAATACCTAGGAATCCAACTTACAAGGGATGTAAAGGACGTTTTCAAGGAGAACTACAAACCACTGCTCAGTGAAATCAAAGAGGACACAAACAAATGGAAGAACATACCATGCTCATGGATAGGAAGAATCAATGTCGTGAAAATGGCCATACTGCCCAAGGTAATTTATAGATTCAATGCCATCCCCATCAAGCTACCAATGACTTTCTTCACAGAATTGGAAAAAACTGCTTTAAAGTTCATATGGAACCAAAAAAGAGCCTGCATTGCCAAGACAATCCTAAGCCAAAAGAACAAAGCTGGAGGCATCATGCTACCTGACTTCAAACTATACTACAAGGCTACAGTAACCAAAGCAGCATGGCACTGGTACCAAAACAGAGATATAGACCAATGGAACAGAACAGAGTCCTCAGAAATAATACCACACATCTACAGCCATCTGATCTTTGACAAACCTGAGAGAAACAAGAAATGGGGAAAGGATTCCCTATTTAATAAATGGTGCTGGGAAAATTGGCTAGCCATAAGTAGAAAGCTGAAACTGGATCCTTTCCTTACTCCTTATACGAAAATTAATTCAAGATGGATTAGAGACTTAAATGTTAGACCTAATACCGTAAAAATCCTAGAAGAAAACCTAGGTAATACCATTCAGGACATAGGCATGCACAAGGACTTCATGTCTAAAACACCAAAAGCAATGGCAACAAAAGCCAAAATTGACAAATGGGATCTAATTAAACTAAAGAGCTTCTGCACAGCAAAAGAAACTACCATCAGAGTGAACAGGCAACCTACAGAATGGGAGAAAATTTTTGTAATCTACTCATCTGACAAAGGGCTAATATCCAGAACCTACAAAGAACTCAAACAAATTTACAAGAAAGAAACAAACAACCCCATCCAAAAGTGGGCAAAGGATATGAACAGACATTTCTCAAAAGAAGACACGCATACAGCCAATAGACACATGAAAAAATGCTCATCATCACTGGCCATCAGAGAAATGCAAATCAAAACCACAATGAGATACCAACTCACACCAGTTAGAATGGCAATCATTAAAAAATCAGGAAACAACAGGTGCTGGAGAGGATGTGGAGAAATAGGAACACTTTTACACTGTTGGTGGCATTGTAAACTAGTTCAACCATTGTGGAAAACAGTATGGTGATTCCTCAAGGATCTAGAACTAGAAATACCATATGACCCAACCATCCCATTACTGGGTATATACCCAAAGGATTATAAATCATGCTGCTATAAAGACACATGCACATGTATGTTTATTGAGGCACCATTCACAATAGCAAAGACTTGGAATCAACCCAAATGTCCATCAGTGACAGACTGGATTAAGAAAATGTGGCACATATACACCATGGAATACTATGCAGCCATAAAAAAGGATGAGTTTGTGTCCTTTGTAGGGACATGGATGCAGCTGGAAACCATCATTCTCAGCAAACTATTGCAAGAACAGAAAACCAAACACTGCATGTTCTCACTCATAGGTGGGAACTGAACAATGAGATCACTTGGACTCGGGAAGGGGAACATCACACACCGGGGCCTATTATGGGGAGGGGAGAGGGGGGAGGGATGGGATTGGGAGCTATAACTGATGTAAATGATGAGTTGATGGGTGCTGACGAGTTGATAGGTGCAGCACACCGACATGGCACAAGTATACATATGTAACAAACCTGCACGTTATGCACATGTACCCTAGAACTTAAAGTATAATAATAGAAAAATAAAAATAAAAATAAATAAATAAATAAATAAAACTAAAAAACAAATAGGAAGAGAAGAAGTCAAATTGTCTTTGTCTGCAGATGACATGATCCTAGATCCTAAAAAACCCCATTGTCTCAGTCTAAAAGCTTCTTAAGCTCATAAGGAACTTCAGCGGTCTCAGGATGCAAAATCAGTGTGCAGAAATCACAAGCATTCCTATATGCCAACAACAGACAAGCAGAGAGCCAAATCATGAATGAACTCCCATTCATAATTGCTACAAAGAGAATAAATACCTAGGAATACAGCTAACAAGGAAAGGGAAGAACCTCTTCAAAGAGAATTACAAAGGTGTAATTGGACTCACAGTTCCACATGACTGGGGAGGCCTCAGAATCATGGCAGGAGGTGAAAGACACTTCTTACATGGCAGTGGCAGGAGAAAATGAGGAAGAAGCAAAAGCAGAAACCCCTGATGAACCCATCAGATCTCGTGAGACTTATCCACTGTCATGGGAATAGCATGGGTATAGCACAGGAAAGACCACTCCCCATGATTTAATTACCTCCCCCTGGGTCCCTCCCACAACACATGGGATTTCTGGGAGATACAATTCAAGTTGAGATTTGGGTGGGGACACGGGCAAACCATATTAATCTTTCCCTAGCCACTCCAAATTTCATTTTCTCACATTTCAAAACCAATCATGCCTTCCCAACAGTTCCCCAAAGTCTTAACTCATTTCAGCATTAACCCAAAAGTCCATAGTCCAAAGTCTCATCTGAGACAAGGCAAGTCCCTTCCACCTATGAGCCTGTAAAATCAAAAGCAAGCCAGTTACTTTTTAGACACAATGGGGGTACAGGTATTGGGTAAATACAGCCATTCCAAATAGGAGAAATTGGCCAAAACAAAGGGGTTACAGGGCCCATGCAAGTCTGAAATCCAGTGGGGCAGTCAAATTTTTTTATTTATTATTTTATTTTTATTTATTTATTTTTTGAGATGGAGTCTCGCTCTGTCGTCCAGGTTGGAGTGCAGTGGCAGGATCTCTGCTCACTGCAAGCTCTGCCTCCCTGGTTCATGCCATTCTTCTGCTTCAACCTCCCAAGTAGCTGGGACTACAGGTGTCCACCACTATGCCTGGCTAACTTTTTTATATTTTTAGTAGAGACTGGTTTCACTGTGTTAGCCAGGATGGTCTCAATCTCCTGACCTTGTGGTCTACCCACCTCAGTCTCCCAGAGTGCTGGGATTATAGGCATAAGCCACCGAGCCCAACCACAGTCAAATTTTAAAGCTCCAAAATGATCTGCTTTGACTCCGGGTCTCACATCCGGGTCACACTGATACAAGAGGTGGGTTCCCTTGGTCTTGCGCAGTTCTGCCTCTGTGGCTGTGCAGTGTACAGCCTCCCTCCTGACTGTTTTCAAGGGCTGACTTTGAGTATCTGTGGCTTTTCCAGGCCCACAGTGCAAGCTGTCAGTGGATCTACCTTTCTGGGGTCTGGAGGATGGTGGCCCTTCTCACAGCTCCACTAGGCAGTGCCTCAGTAGGGACTCTGTGTGGGGGCTATGACCCCACATTTCCCTTTCACACTGCCCTAGCAGAGGTTCTCCATGAGGTCCCTGACCCTGAAGAAAACTTTTGCTTGGGCATTTGGGCATTTCCCTACATCTTCTGATATCTAGGTGGAGGTTTCCAAAACTCAATTCTTGACTTCTGTGCACCTGCATGCTCAACACTACATGGAAGCTGCCAAGGCTTGGGGCTTCCACCCTCTGAAGCCACAGCCTGAGCTGTATATTGGCCTCTTTCAGCCATGACTGGAGCAGCTGGGACACAGGGCACCAAGTCCCTAGGCTGCACACAGCACGGGGACCCTGGGCCTGGTCCACAAAACCACTTTTTCCTCCTGGGCCTCTGGTTCTGTGATGGGAGGGCCTGCTGTGAAGGTCTCTGAATATGGCCTGGAGATATTTTCCCATGGTCTTGGGGATTAATATTAGGCTCCTTGTTACTTATGTAGATTTCTGCAGCTAACTTGAATTTTTCCTAAAAAATGAGTTTTTCTTTTCTACTGCATCACCAGACTATAGTTTTTCTGAACTGTTATGCTCTGTTTCCCTTTTAAAACAGAATGTTTTTAACAGTACCCAAGTCACCTCTTGAATGTTATGTTGCTTAGAAATTTCTTCTGCCACATACCCTAAATCATCTCTCTCAAGTTCAAAGTTCCACAGATCTCTAGGGCAAGGGCAAAATGCTGCCAGTCTCTTTGCTAAAACATAACAAGAGTCACCTTTGCTCCTGTTCCCAACAAGTTTCTCATCTCCATCTGAGACCACCTTGACCTGGACCTTATTGTTCATATCACTATCAGCATTTTTGTCAAAGCTATTCAACAAATCTCTAGTAGGTTCCAAACTTTCCCACATTTTCCTGTCTTCTTCGGAGCCCTCCAAACTGTTCCCACCTCTGTCTGTTACCCAGTCCAAAGTTGCTTCCACATTTTTAGGTATCTTTTCAACAACACCCCACTCCCGGAACCAATTCACTATATGAGTTCGTTTCACACTGCTGATGAAGACCTACTGGAGACTGGGAAGAATAAGAAGTTTAATTGGGCTTACAGTTCCACATGACTGGGGAGGCCTCAGAATCATGGTGGGAGGTGAAAGACACTTCTTACATGGCTGCAGCAAGAGAAAATAAGGAAGAAACAAAAGCAGAAACCCCTGATAAACCCATCAGATATTGTGAGACTTATTCACTATTATGAGAAAAGCATGGGAAAGACCAGCCCCCATGATCAAATTACCTCCCACTGGGTCCCTGTCACAACACGTGAGAATTCTGGGAGATATAATTCAAGTTGAGATTTGGGTGGGACACAGCCAAACCATATCATTGGGTATATACCCAGAGGAATATAAATCATTCTATTATAAAGATACACGCATGTGTATGTTTATTGAAGCACTATTCACAATAACAAAGGCATGAAATCAACCCAAATGTCCATCAGTGATAGACTGGATAAAGAAATTATGGTACATATACACCATGGAATACTATACAGCCATAAAAAGGAATGAGATTATGTCCTTTGCAGGGACATGGATGGAGCTGGAAGCCATTATCCTGAGCAAACTAATGCAGGAACAGAAAACCAAATACTGCATGTTCTCACTAATAAGTGGGAGCCGAACAATGAGAACACATGGACACAGGGAGGGGAACAGTACACACTGGGGCCTGTGAGGGGCAGGGGGAGGTAGAACATCAGGATAAATAGCTCACGCATGCTGGGCTTTATACCTAGGTGATGGGTTGATTGGTGTAGCAAACCGCCATGCCACACATTTTCCCATGTAACAAACCTGCATGTCCTACACATGTACTCTAGAACATAAAACAAAATAAAATAAAGAAATAATTCAGGGGGGCAGAGCAAGATGGCCGAATAGGAACAGCTCCAGTCTCCAACTCCCAGCGCGAGCGACACAGAAGACCGGTGATTTCTGCATTTTCAACTGAGGTACTGGGTTCATCTCACTGGGGAGTGCCAGACGATCGGTGCTGGTCAGCTGCTGCAGCCCGACCAGCGAGAGCTGAAGCAGGGCGAGGCATTGCCTCACCTGGAAAGCGCAAGGGGGAAGGGAATCCCTTTTCCTAGCCAGGGGAACTGAGACACACAACACCTGGAAAATCGGGTAACTCCCACCCCAAAACTGCGCTTTAAGCAAACAGGCACACCAGGAGATCATATCCCACACCTGGCCGGGAGGGTCCCACACCCACGGAGCCTCCCTCATTGCTAGCACAGCAGTCTGTGATCTACCTGCAAGGCAGCAGGGAGGCTGGGGGAGGGGCGCCCGCCATTGCTGAGGCTTAAGTAGGTAAACAAAGCTGCTGGGAAGCTCGAACTGGGTGGAGCTCACAGCAGCTCAAGGAAACCTGCCTGTCTCTGTAGACTCCACCTCTGGGGACAGGGCACAGTAAATAATAACAAACGCAGCAGCTCTGCAGACGCAAACGACTCTGTCTGACAGCTTTGAAGAGAGCAGTGGATCTCCCAACACGGAGGTTGAGATCTGAGAAGGGACAGACTCCCTGCTCAGGTGGGTCCCTGACCCCTGAGTAGCCTAACTGGGAGACATCCCCCACTAGGGGCAGTCTGACACCCCACACCTCACAGGGTGGAGTACACCCCTGAGAGGAAGCTTCCAAAGCAAGAATCAGACAGGTACACTCGCTGTTCAGAAATATTCAATCTTCTGCAGCCTCTGCTGCTGATACCCAGGCAAACAGGGTCTGGAGTGGACCTCAAGCAATCTCCTACAGCTACAACCTACAGCTGAGGATCCTGACTGTTAGAAGGAAAGCTATCAAACAGGAAGGACACCTACACCAAAACCCCATCAGTACATCACCATCATCAAAGACCAGAGGCAGATAAAACCACAAAGATGGGGAAAAAGCAGGGCAGAAAAGCTGGGAATTCAAAAAATAAGAGCGCATCTCCCCCGGCAAAGGAGCGCAGCTCATCGCCAGCAACGGATCAAAGCTGGACGGAGAATGACTTCGACGAGATGAGAGAAGAAGGCTTCAGTCCATCAAATTTCTCAGAGCTAAAGGAGGAATTACGTACCCAGTGCAAAGAAACTAAAAATCTTGAAAAAAAAGTGGAAGAATTGATGGCTAGAGTAATTAATGCAGAGAAGCTCACAAACGAAATGAAAGAGACGAAAACCATGGCACGAGAAATACGTGACAAATGCACAAGCTTCAGTAACTGACTCGATCAACTGGAAGAAAGAATGTCAGCGATGGAGGATCAAATGAATGAAATGAAGCGAGAAGAGAAACCAAAAGAAAAAAGAAGAAAAAGAAATGAACAAAGCCTGCAAGAAGTATGGGATTATGTAAAAAGACCAAATCTACGTCTGATTGGGGTGCCTGAAAGTGAGGGGGAAAATGGAAAAAAGTTGGAAAACACTCTTCAGGATATCATCCAGGAGAACTTCCCCAACCTAGTAGGGCAGGCCAACATTCAAATCCAGGAAATACAGAGAACGCCACAAAGATACTCCTCGAGAAGAGCAACTCCAAGACACATAATTGCCAGATTCACCAAAGTTGAAATGAAGGAAAAAATCTTAAGGGCAGCCAGAGAGAAAGGTCGGGTTACCCACAAAGGGAAGCCCATCAGACTAACAGCAGATCTCTCGGCAGAAACTCTTCAAGCCAGAAGAGAGTGGGGGCCAATATTCAACATTCTTAAAGAAAAGAATTTTAAACCCAGGATTTTATATCCAGCCAAACTAAGTTTCATAAGTGAAGGAGAAATAAAATCCTTTACAGATAAGCAAATGCTTAGGGATTTTGTCACCACTAGGCCTGCCTTACAAGAGACCCTGAAGGAAGCACTAAACATGGAAAGGAACAACCGGTACCAGCCATTGCAAAAACATGCCAAAATGTAAAGACCATCAAGGCTAGGAAGAAACTGCATCAACTAACGAGCAAAATAACCAGTTAATATCATCATGGCAGGATCAAGTTCACACATAACAATCTTAACCTTAAATGTAAATGGACTAAATGCTCCAATTAAAAGACACAGACTGGCAAACTGGATAAAGAGTCAAGACCCATCAGTCTGCTGTATTCAGGAGACCCATCTCACACGCAGAGACATACATAGGCTCAAAATAAAGGGATGGAGGAAGATTTACCAAGCAAATGGAGAACAAAAAAAAGCGGGGGTTGCAATACTAGTCTCTGATAAAACAGACTTTAAACCATCAAAGATCAAAAGAGACAAAGAAGGCCATTACATAATGGTAAAGGGATCAATTCAACAGGAAGAGCTAACTATCCTAAATATATATGCACCCAATACAGGAGCACCCAGATTCATAAAGCAAGTCCTTAGAGACTTACAAAGAGACTTAGACTCCCATACAATAATAATGGGAGACTTCAACACTCCACTGTCAACATTAGACAGATCAACGAGACAGAAAGTTAACAAGGATATCCAGGAATTGAACTCATCTCTGCAGCAAGCAGACCTAATAGACACCTATAGAACTCTCCACCCCAAATCAACAGAATATACATTCTTCTCAGCACCACATCGTACTTACTCCAAAATTGACCACGTAATTGGAAGTAAAGCACTCCTCAGCAAATGTACAAGAACAGAAATTATAACAAACTGTCTCTCAGACCACAGTGCAATCAAATTAGAACTCAGGACTAAGAAACTCAATCAAAACCGCTCAACTACATGGAAACTGAACAACCTGCTCCTGAATGACTACTGGGTACATAACGAAATGAAGGCAGAAATAAAGATGTTCTTTGAAACCAATGAGAACAAAGATACAACATACCAGAATCTCTGGGACACATTTAAAGCAGTGTGTAGAGGGAAATTTATAGCACTAAATGCCCACAAGAGAAAGCAGGAAAGATCTAAAATTGACACTCTAACATCGCAATTAAAAGAACTAGAGAAGCAAGAGCAAACACATTCGAAAGCTAGCAGAAGGCAAGAAATAACTAAGATCAGAGCAGAACTGAAGGAGATAGAGACACAAAAAACCCTCCAAAAAATCAATGAATCCAGGAGTTGGTTTTTTGAAAAGATCAACAAAATTGACAGACCACTAGCAAGACTAATAAAGAAGAAAAGAGAGAAGAATCAAATCGACGCAATTAAAAATGATAAAGGGGATATCACCACCGACCCCACAGAAATACAAACTACCATCAGAGAATACTATAAACACCTCTACACAAATAAACTGGAAAATCTAGAAGAAATGGATAATTTCCTGGACACTTACACTCTTCCAAGACTAAACCAGGAAGAAGTTGAATCCCTGAATAGACCAATAGTAGGCTCTGAAATTGAGGCAATAATTAATAGCCTACCAACCAAAAAAAGTCCAGGACCAGATGGATTCACAGCTGAATTCTACCAGAGGTACAAGGAGGAGCTGGTACCATTCCTTCTGAAACTATTCCAATCAATAGAAAAAGAGGGAATCCTCCCTAACTCATTTGATGAGGCCAACATCATCCTGATACCAAAGCCTGGCAGAGACACAACAAAAAAAGAGAATTTTAGACCAATATCCCTGATGAACATCGATGCAAAAATCCTCAATAAAATACTGGCAAACCGGATTCAGCAGCACATCAAAAAGCTTATCCACCATGATCAAGTGGGCTTCATCCCTGGGATGCAAGGCTGGTTCAACATTCGCAAATCAATAAACATAATCCAGCATATAAACAGAACCAAAGACAAGAACCACATCATTATCTCAATAGATGCAGAAAAGGCTTTTGACAAAATTCAACAGCCCTTCATGCTAAAAACGCTCAATAAATTCGGTATTGATGGAACGTACCTCAAAATCATAAGAGCTATTTATGACAAACCCACAGCCAATATCATACTGAATGGGCAAAAACTGGAAAAATTCCCTTTGAAAACTGGCACAAGACAGGGATGCCCTCTCTCACCACTCCTATTCAACATAGTGTTGGAAGTTCTGGCTAGGGCAATCAGGCAAGAGAAAGAAATCAAGGGGATTCAGTTAGGAAAAGAAGAAGTCAAATTGTCCCTGTTTGCAGACGACATGATTGTATATTTAGAAAACCCCATTGTCTCAGCCCAAAATCTCCTTAAGCTGATAAGCAACTTCAGCAAAGTCTCAGGATACAAAATTAATGTGCAAAAATCACAAGCATTCTTATACACCAGTGACAGTCAAACAGAGAGCCAAATCAGGAATGAACTTCCATTCACAATTGCTTCAAAGAGAATAAAATACCTAGGAATCCAACTTACAAGGGATGTAAAGGACCTCTTCAAAGAGAACTACAAACCACTGCTCAGTGAAATAAAAGAGGACACAAACAAATGGAAGAACATACCATGCTCATGGATAGGAAGAATCAATATCGTGAAAATGGCCATACTGCCCAAGGTAATTTATAGATTCAATGCCATCCCCATCAAGCTACCAATGAGCTTCTTCACAGAATTGGAAAAAACTGCTTTAAAGTTCATATGGAACCAAAAAAGAGCCCGCATCTCCAAGACAATCCTAAGTCAAAAGAACAAAGCTGGAGGCATCACGCTACCTGACTTCAAACTATACTACAAGGCTACAGTAACCAAAACAGCATGGTACTGGTACCAAAACAGAGATATAGACCAATGGAACAGAACAGAGTCCTCAGAAATAATACCACACATCTACAGCCATCTGATCTTTGACAAACCTGAGAGAAACAAGAAATGGGGAAAGGATTCCCTATTTAATAAATGGTGCTGGGAAAATTGGCTAGCCATAAGTAGAAAGCTGAAACTGGATCCTTTCCTTACTCCTTATACGAAAATTAATTCAAGATGGATTAGAGACTTAAATGTTAGACCTAATACCATAAAAATCCTAGAGGAAAACCTAGGTAGTACCATTCAGGACATAGGCATGGGCAAAGACTTCATGTCTAAAACACCAAAAGCAACGGCAGCAAAACCCAAAATTGACAAATGGGATCTCATTAAACTAAAGAGCTTCTGCACAGCAAAAGAAACTACCATCAGAGTGAACAGGCAACCTACAGAATGGGAGAAAATTTTTGCAATCTACTCATCTGACAAAGGGCTAATATCCAGAACCTACAAAGAACTCAAACAAATTTACAAGAAAAAAACAAACAACCCCATCAAAAAGTGGGCAAAGGATATGAACAGACATTTCTCAAAAGAAGACATTCATACAGCCAACAGACACATGAAAAAATGCTCATCATCACTGGCCATCAGAGAAATGCAAATCAAAACCACAATGAGATACCATCTCACACCAGTTAGAATGGCGATCATTCAAAAGTCAGGAAACAACAGGTGCTGGAGAGGATGTGGAGAAATAGGAACACTTTTACACTGTTGGTGGGATTGTAAACTAGTTCAACCATTATGGAAAACAGTATGGCGATTCCTCAAGGATCTAGAACTAGATGTACCATATGACCCAGCCATCCCATTACTGGGTATATACCCAAAGGATTATAAATTATGCTGCTATAAAGACACATGCACACGTATGTTTATTGCAGCACTATTCACAATAGCAAAGACTTGGAATCAACCCAAATGTCCATCAGTGACAGACTGGATTAAGAAAATGTGGCACATATACACCATGGAATACTATGCAGCCATAAAAAAGGATGAGTTTGTGTCCTTTGTAGGGACATGGATGCAGCTGGAAACCATCATTCTTAGCAAACTATCACAAGAACAGAAAACCAAACACCGCATGTTCTCACTCATAGGTGGGAACTGAACAATGAGATCACTTGGACTCGGGAAGGGGAACATCACACACCGGGGCCTATCATGGGGAGGGGGGAGGGGGGAGGGATTGCATTGGGAGTTATACCTTATGTAAATGACGGGTTGATGGGTGCAGCACACCAACATGGCACAAGTATACATATATAGCAAACCTGCACATTGTGCACATGTACCCTACAACTTGAAGTTTAATAATAATAAATAAATTTAAAAAAAAAAAAAAAAAAAAAAGAAATAATTCAATTCAAAAACGGGATTTTTTAGATTTCTCATATAAGTAAGATCATGCATTACTTGTCTTTCTGTGTCTGGCTTATTTCACTTAGCATACAGTCCTCTGGGTTCATGCATGTTGTCACAAATAGCAGTGTGAAAGAAAAATAGAATCTTAGGACCCCAAACTCATTACACCAAGGGAAAGTTAATCTTGAGGACTGAGGCACCAATACTGTCTTCCTTTTGTTCCCAAACAGAAAATGGTAATTTCATAACCCTGTGTCATAACCTCATTTCCTCTACTCTTTCCCTCTTTTCACATGTTTACTTAAGTTTATGTAAGATGTAGATTTACTGAGCATAAGATACTTAATAATCAACTTTTTCCTCTACTCTCTTTTCACAAGTGAAATGCAGATTTACTGAAGCTAATCAAAGACTCGGGAATGTAACCACTTGTGTCATGGCCTACTCTCCCCTCTTTTTGTTCTCCTTCCCCTCCTGCTTGCTCTTTCTCCTTTAAACACTGAAAGTTCTCAAAATTCTCTTTGGCAAAAACATGGATCACAGATGCTCCTGTAATTTGTATTTTTCCCAGCTGTATTCCTCAACCTTGGCAAAATAAACCTTTAATTGATTGAGACCTACCTCAGTCACTTCTTGACTTGCAACAGCATTTCCTTCTTTTTAAAGCCTGAATAGGTTTTAATTGTGTATCCGTACTACATTTTCTTTATCCATTCATCTGCTGAATGACACAGGTTGATTCTATACCTTGACTATTGTGAATAATGCTGCAAGCAACATAAGAGTATAGGTATATTTTCAAGATACTAATTTTAAATTCTTTGTCTACATCCTGCATATGGGATTACTACATCATATGATAGTTCTGTTTTTACTTTTTGAGGAACTTCCACTTTGTTTTCTATAACGGTTGTACTAATTTACATTCCCACCAACAGTGTGCAAATATTTCCTTTTGTCTACATCCTTAACACTTGTTATCTTTTGTCTTTTTGATAATAGCCATTCTGACAGATGTGAGGTGATGTGTCAGTGTGGTTTAAATGGAATATCTTAAGTTTTCCTATCTGAGGATATAAGAGTACTCTCCCCCAAATATTACTGTTAATGTTGCTGTTTCGCATGAACCATGGCCTTGAGCTGAGTTCTTGGACACATGAGTTCTTGAGGACTTGGATATGGGTTTAAGTACTCAAGAACTATATATATTTTTATGTGGCTGAATATTAGGGCCTGTCTTTACTGGTAAGAACTTATAGAAAAAGGAGACATTATAAAGATCTCACAAAGAGATATTTAAGTTTTTTTTTCTGGGAATGAAGGAACATGGTGACCACTAATCTAGAGGCTGGGGGAAGAGCTATCTCTGGAAATATCCCAGGTATCACTAGGGAACCAGAAGTAGACACAAGCAGAGGTGTGCTGGAAAGAGTGACATGTGTAGGTTAGCTCCGGGTGGTTTAATCACCAGTGGTCCAACTGAGGCGATGTGTGAATGAGGAGATTGACAGGAAGAAGGAACCTGAAAAGATAGATAGGGAAACAAAGCTTCATTGTACAGCGTAACTGTAGGCAGCTTGGTTTTCGTCCCAGTCTTCTGTCTTCAAGGGCTATTTTCATACAGCATGAGGAGCCATGGGACTAGTGAGATCTGGGCTTCTGTGCCAAGATCACCCATATTCCTCATTTCCCCTGAAACGTTCCAAATACCTTGTATCAACTGATTTTCTATCTTCCTGCTAAAGCTTTTCCCATGCTCCTACTCCTTCACCCTCCATCATCTTCCAATTCTAATCTGACTTCCACCCTGGAGTTTCACCATGGCCACTTGCTTGTGGGAGCCACTGTCTGAACACAGCCCCTGAATGCTACTGATTTGGCTCTTTCTTCAGATTCTCTAGACTAAGATTTTAAAGAGATAACTTTGTGCCAAGAGAAAGGACCTAGTTCATATGTGCCATGAAAAATTCTTATATATAACTGGTTACCTAGGAGTTGATATAAAAGAAATATGTAAGTGGCTTCACAAAAATTTTGAAAAATTTAGGGATAATTGCTTGATAAATTTTAATTAAAGGAAACCAATATTCTGGGAGCAGCATTTCTAGTTACATTACCATTGGCATTAAGGAGGCCACAGAACCTTTCAGAATACACAGTGATTCTTGATTCCTGAAGTAAATGCAGGATAGGGTCCTGGATGGTCCTTCTGATGACAGGATGACTCCTATGTTCACATTCAACTCTGCTGACCAAGCACAGATTCCAAGAGATGCTAACCAGGGAAGATGATTTCTCCCTTGATTCCACAAAGGAGTCCATGACTTTTTCTTCCGCCCTGAAAGAAGAGAGAATGTCCCTTGAAGACAGTCTCCCTACTGTAACCCTGACCCTCCCTACTAATGGCAATGTCTTTTTAGCCCATTTACCCACATGGGGTAAATGCTCTAATTGCTCTGCCCCCACAGAGGCTAGACAGGTGATTCAGGTGAGACACTCGGAATAAGGATGCTTGACCTAGTTTCTTTCTTCTCTGGCCTTCCTCTGCCTGAATGCCCTGAATAATGCAGCAGGGATACAGCCAGGGTAGACAACTGTAGAGAAGGCTGGGTCAGGCAGACACAGCTGGCAGAAGCCCGAAGCAAAACCTTTCCAGTGAGGTTTTAGCTAATCAGAAAAAGGCTCTAAAGTGACACTTGTTGCTAGCTGAAAAGTCTGTGCGAAGAGGCCTGTGAGACTGGGGAATCCCCAGATCTGATGCAGCCTTTGCCTCAGAATCAACCTGTGGGAAGTTTTCCCCTTAGACAAGAAGGAGAGGATGGATTAGAGGCCTCTATTCTGAGGGACATTGAGGTGGGGGCTGAGGAAGGACATTGAGGGCACCTTCAGGTCTCTCTGCCTATTCTTCCTTGCCCCAACTCCATTCCAGGTGTGAGTATGGTTCCTCCTTTATGCGCCCATCACAGCAGCGGAGACCCTCCTTAGACTGGGTTTACCCTGATCCTGAGCACACCACTGCTGCTGCACGCCCAGTGGCAACTTTCCCAGTCTCAGGAGCTCTAGAATTCTGCATTGAATATAATACAGAACATTGGAGTGGCTCAATACTTTCATGTGCCACTATTGCAAACCTCTTGCTGTTGCCTCTTTCTTCTTTTTACCTGGCAAACTTATATTCTGATTTTAGATTGTATTCTCTACTTTAAAACCAGAACCTAAAATTTCGGGAAGAGAAAGAGAGAAAGGGAGAGAAGAAGAGAGGCGGAGATATTTACTGTTTTGGTTGAGGTCAGAAGTAATGTTTGCCAGACATTGTTCTAATTGCTTTATAACCATTAGTACTGTCCCTAGTCACTGGCAAGAGCAGCCTGATAAGTTATAAGTTTATTTATAAAAACACATGATGTGGATATGTCCATAAGGAACTGTTAAATAGAAAAAAAATAGAATTGAAAAAAACACAATGATACTTCTGCCATTTGGGATTTGATGTTTAGGGCTGGCACAGTAGAATCTGTGAGTCTAAACACTTTCTCCATCATTAATACTATTCAGAACCTAAGAAATACTTCTCTACAGCTTTTGCTCTGTCTCTTCAAAAATAACCATGACTGTGTCTGAATACTGTAAAGGTTTGTATATTGTGCCTTTGCTGATATCAGATGCACCTATTTCATGGTTCGGGGAGGATTTAAACAGGCGAAGAACTTAAAAAAGAAAAGTCAACTTAATTGATTTTTCAAATACTTTCACTTGAAGAGCATAAATACAATATATTCTTGCATAACGAAGAATCATGTACCAGCAGGGGTGGGTGTCAATTTTTTTTTTTTTGGCTTGTTTTCTTGTTCCACATATTAACCTGATAGTTACACATAACAGTTGAGGAGCCTTTTGTAATATTAAACAAGACAAATTAATCTTAAATTTGTATATGTGAAGATCTAGATGTAACATGCATGAAACATGACCCACATTTTACAAAGAGAAGCTTGGGGCGAAAATAAATTCAGTAGTTTGTTGACTCTCCTAAAGCACATTAGCGATGGAACTGCAACCCACCATTATTTCCTTCTAAGAACTTTGCTCTTCTCACCAAAATTTAAGGTTCTTCAACGTGTCTAAGACAACAGCACTAAAAATTTCGGTAACAGCAATTTTCTCTCCCCTGAAATATGATCTCCACTTAATTTGCTTTTTTAAAAATCCCAAGTATAATAACTGGTTTTTAATCAATATTACAGAGATGTCTACTGTTGAATCGCATTTATCTTTTGCCTCTCAAAATCCCTGAGGCATCCAATCTTCAGCTCTTCTATAATTGAGAGGAAATTTTCGCCTCAAATGTTCATCCAGTGCAGTTTGAAGACGTCACAGTGTCAGGCACTGGATTGAGAACCTTCACACAAAAAATGTCTGCCCGGAGACAGATGAGGTCCTTCAGCTCCAGTGCTGATTGGTTTTTTTCCAAGGGACCATCCAATCCTACCACGCACGGAAAATCCACAGGTTTTAATTCTTTCTGCCAGGTACAGCAGATCCATCAGGTCCGAGCTGTGTTGACTACCACTACTTTTCCCTTCGTCTCAGTTATGTATTGGAAGAAGGCTTTGCGGATCCCTGGCGGCCTTCGGGCAGCAACTGTGACCTTGATGCTGGCGATGCTGAGCACCCCAGTGGCTGAGGGCAGAGACGCTCCCGGTAAGTGCAGGGCAGCTGCTCTCCAGAGCCGCCGCTCTGGGAACAGGCTCTCCTTGGGCTGGGATATGGGGGATGGTGATCTCTATGATCTCGGACACAATCTTTCATCAACATTTCCTCTCTTTCGGGAAAGAAAGTTATGTTGCATTCCCATTTATCTTTTAGTGATGAGGTGAGTACAATCCAATCCCCATCCTACAGGCTTAAGCCTGGAAGAGGAGGAGACAGGAGAGGAAAGAGGAGACAAAGTGTACATTTACTACCAGTGATAGAACAAAGTGAGCATGGGGTTGTTTTTGAAGACATGAATTTCTCCAAAGACACAGTAGGATTTGTCTTTTCAGCGTGCCCTAAGACTTTGCCTGGACTAAATAGCATGAGATCCTGCACTGGGAAATGTAAGGCAGCAATGGTGTCTGTAGTCTCCGTATTTGAGGAGAAGTAGTCTGTATTCCTGACTGACTGGAGCGTTTGTGGAGACAAAATCTTGGTACTGAGGGAAGCTGACTGGCTGACCACAGACAGGGAGTCTTCAGGTTTCACTGATTTATGGGCAAATAGTGACTTGAGTGGGATTCAGAGACCCGAGTTGATGGTGGACTAAATTTAGTAGAAAGGAGGATGTAAAGAAAGGAAATAACACATATTGTGAAACCACTCATTTCAGACACAGAACAATACTTTACATAAATTCTCTCTCACTCCTTCTAACATCCTGTGTGTAGACACGATTTTCTTTTACACAATTATACTTGTGATATGGATATTCTGTTACATAACCTGCCCAAGCTGGTGACTGCCACAGTTTAATTGGAATCTAGTTTATCAAATTCAAAAGCTTGTGCTCTTTTCATGAATAAATGTTTCTATCTAGGACTCAGAGGTGTAGGTCCTTTCTAACATAGAAGGGAGTGAACCTCAATGAGACTTGGGAGGGTAAATCTAGGCATGGGAAGGAAGATATTTTACCCAGGGACCAAGAGAATACGCGTATCAGAACGAGGACAGGCTTAATTCCTGGACCTATCTCATCATTCCGTTGAACTCTCAGGTTTATGTGGATAACTTTATCTCTGAGGTATCCAGGAGCTCCATGAAAAATGGGATTTCATGCGAGAACGCCCTGATCCCTCTAAGTGCAGAGGTCCATGTAAAATCAGCCCGACTACCTCTTCGCTGGGTTCCCAGGTTCAGGCTGGGACAGGGTTTTCCTCCCTTTCCTGGATGTAGGAAGGCAGATTCCCGAAGCCCCCAGAGAAGGCGGGCAGAGCTGGGCAGAGCCGCCGGGAGGATCCCAGGTCTGGAGCGCCAGGCACTGGCGGGCGGGAACTGGAGGTCGCGCCGTCGGTTCCACAACTCCAGGCGGGTGAGAGCAGCGGCTGCGGGGGCGACCGGGCTGGGGCCGGGCTGGGGCCTGACTGACCGGCAGGTGATTCCCCGCAGAGGATTTCGTGCACCAGTTTAAGGGCCTGTGCTACTTCACCAACGGGACGGAGCGCGTGCGTCTTGTGACCAGATACATCTATAACCGAGAGGAGTACGTGCGCTTCGACAGCGACTGGGGGGAGCACCGGGCGGTGACGCCGCAGGGGCGGCCTGACGCCGAGTACTGGAACAGCCAGAAGGACATCCTGGAGAGGACCCGGGCGGAGTTGGACACGGTGTGCATACACAACTACGAGGTGGCTTACCGCGGGATCTTGCAGAGGAGAGGTGAGCATCGTCGCCCCTCCGTGAGGCCCACCCTCGGTCGGGTCCGGAGTCTCTGTGCCCGGAGGGGCGATGGGGGCGCGGCCTCTGAAATCTGAGATCCGTTCATTCCATCCCAGGGGACAGGAGGTGGCGGCGGGGCCGGGCGGGGGGTAGGTGCATCGGAGGGGCAGGACGTAGGGCAGAGCAGGGGGCAAGCAGAGTTGGCCAGGCTGCCTAGAGTCCCCCCAGCCTCCCCGTCCATCAGCCTCGTCCTCTGCTCCGCACGTTTCTCGCCTCGTGCCTTATGCGTTTGCCTCCTCGTGCCTTGCCTTTGCTAAGCAGTTCTCTCTGCCCCGAATGCCCACCCTCTTCCCCTGCCCACCTGCCCCGCTAACACTGCCCCACCCAGCAAGACCCACGTGCGCAGCTCGCACCACAGGAAGCTTCAGGCTTGGCCTGGTGGAGTTAAGGCTACACCACAACTGCGTACAGAGCATCCAGCAGTTACAGTTGCCAAATAAGATATTTTGACTTTTTGGCTTCAAATCATTATTTATCGTAATTCTGTTTTCTTAAATGGCTATCACTAATGGCGGAGGTCTTCGAGGCGAGAGACCGTTTAAATTATTGTATGCCTAGTACCCGACACATTGACTGGTATTGTGGTATGAGCTCAATGATCTTCTGTTAAATTCATGAATAAATGTACTCAGCTGCCAATCCACTTAGGTTCAAGAAAAACAGAGGCTTAAAAATGGACTTTATTGATTATTTTCTATCATTTTGCTTAATTAAAGTAAACTCTTATTGACTTGGATATTAATAGAGTTTGTGAATACAAAGTCTGAGGAAAAAAGTGTTTGCTAAAAATAAAAACAATGCTTGAATGATGTTGTAAGGCAGAATTTTAATTTCTTAGAAAAGCTGAACAAATGGCACAATGCAAAGAGCAGAAGTTTGGGAATAAATAGATTGAAGCCATTAAATTATTGGATAAAAATAGTTTCAGATTGCTTTTGGCCTAGATTCTCCCCTCCCCACATCACTATCCACTTCAGGAATAAACATTATGAAAGTCATTTTTACCCATTTAGTGAGCACTTATTTCTAGACAGTTGCCTTGTCAAATGCCATATATGTTATGTCATTTAATCTCACAGTTACCTGTGCATTAGAGATTAGTATCACCACTTTATATATCCTAATGTTGGTACATGATAAACACTTTAAGTAATCAACCCACAATTACTCACCAAGACCTGAAGCCTCCCAAAGTATACAACATTCTTTATGTTCCTCACTATACCTCTATAGAGTCTAAGGGATGTAAGGCCTTGTTAAAGTCAGTTTTGACCAGAAGCAGCAATGAGTCTATTCCTGTTTGTTCTCCGTGTTAATGGGACAAAAATGATACTTTCAAGGCATTGAAAATTCACTGATTAATCAATCCTTAGTCTGACCCCAGTGTTATCTATGCAGGTTCACAAGACTTTCAGTTTGCTTTATACTCCCTTGCGTTCTTTTGACTCACATCCTAATGGCAGCAAGTACTTATATTTTTGCTACTTCAGTTCTATTACCATAAAATATATTTTATCATCTTTTCTCATAAATTTGTGCCCTCTATTTTTACTCCCAGTTTGTGTAAGATGAACAAATCTTATAAAGCCGCATAGCTGACTGTGATTTCAGTTGGACTCCAGGAAGAGAACCTAAAGAAAAGTTCAAGTCAAAGCAGAAACCCTGATTCCCTCCAGATGATGGCTCAAGAGTGCCGTTTAATTGGGATGCAACTTGCTGACCTTAGCAAATCCTAGTAATATGTATATGTTCACATTAAAGGCTCATTAACCCAGGCTGACCTCTGCACGTATCTCAGAATGTTTTCTATGGAGAACATACATGATAATGTCTGATTTCAGAACAAGAAAGTAATTCTTAATAGCAAGGAAATGGAGTAGGATAGGCAGCTAGTAATTAAACTCACCTGTGTGTTAAAAAGAAACTAAGAAAAAAAGAAAATGAGAGAACGTATTACTAAATAAAAAAATCACACATTAAATATTTGCTATAGTTTCACACTAAGAGAATAAAGGAAATGCAATAAAGCGGCCTGAAAGGTAAAGGATGAGATTTGTAAAGAGGCGGGGAAAGATGTGTCATTTTTTTTTACTATAAGCAGCAATCTGAGAAGATAAAGGAATCGAGTTATGGGCAAACATGATGTTTGATCAGTGTTATTTGTTTTGAAGACCTGCCTACTTTTTTTTTCAAATATTACAAATTTTTGAAATAAGAATCTTTTTGTTTTTTGCCATCTGTTACTAGATTGCACATTCTATAAAGGCAGGCACCATGGTATGTTGTTTATCTTTGGATTCTCAGTGATTGTCAAATTTGTATTTGTTGAATGAACCTTAATCCAAGACTTGGACTCCAGGTATCTTTCCACTCTGGTTCCAAGGAGGGACCCTTCCCCATGGCACACGTGCTGTGTGATCTCACATCTCACTCCTATGTCTCTTCCTGTCTGTTACTGCCCTCAGTGGAGCCCACAGTGACCATCTCCCCGTCCAGGACAGAGGCCCTCAACCACCACAACCTGCTGGTCTGCTCGGTGACAGATTTCTATCCAGGCCAGATCAAAGTCCGGTGGTTTCGGAACAATCAGGAGGAGACAGTCGGCGTTGTGTCCACCCCCCTCATTAGGAACGGTGACTGGACCTTCCAGATCCTGGTGATGCTGGAAATGACTCCCCAGCGGGGGGATGTCTACACCTGCCACGTGGAGCACCCCAGCCTCCAGAGACCCATCACTGTGGAGTGGCGTAAGGGGATATTGAGTTTCTGTTACTATGGGCCCCACAAGACAAAGAGCTCCTTCTGATCCATTCCTTCCCATCTCTTATCCCTGATGTCACTACTGAGCTGGGAATCACAGGAGACTGGAGCACCTCTTGCTCCATGGCAAGTGCATCAGAAGAATCCTGATCTCATCACCTTTCCAGATGCTAGGGAAGTTACTCTATGTACTGTTGCTCTGGATCCCAGTCCTGATAGCTCTGAGGGACTGATTCTTAGGGCTGGTGATTGAGATCTTAGGGTCTAAGGTTATGGATGAGTTCCTGAGGAGCAGAGATTTGCTTCCCCACTCTCTCACCTACTCACTGTATCCAAGGACCTATTGGCTGGTCTTTCCCTCCCTTAGGGGTGGTCTGAATGGAGAACTAGGTTCCTTTGACGCCTTCAACTCCTGCACCTCAGACTGGACTTCAGCTCCTCAGCAGGGATGCTATGGGGTGTGGGGACAAACACTAACACTCAGGCTTTGCTCCTTAGGGGCTCAGTCTGAGTCTGCCCAGAGCAAGATGCTGAGTGGCATTGGAGGCTTCGTGCTGGGGCTCATCTTCTTTGGGCTGGGCCTTATCATCCGTCAGAGGAGTCAGAAAGGTGAGAAACCCCAGAGGAAAAGGGGAAGATGGGCTGCGATCCAGACCCTTTATTCAGAGATATCCTGTCTTTAGATTTAGCTCTTTCCTCCTGACCCTGAGAGGAAAAAAGCCAAGCTGAAGGTGGGAGGAGACAGGACAAGATTGGAGGAGGCATTGGAATCTGATTTTACTGGTTGAAAGGCAGCCCTGTCACAGAGCTGACTGATAGAGCTTATTCCAGGGCGTCCTTACCGTTCATCATTGTCTCACTGGCTCCTTTCCAAAAGCTTCCTCCATGAAGAGGGTCAGAGCCTCAGCCTCCTTGCCTTCTAGTGACAATTTCCTTTGTTTCAGGGGATTTTCAATTAAGGTGCTTAAGGCATCGAAGAACATGGATGGGAAGAGAATATAGCTCTAATTCAGTCATGTGTCATTTTCCTTTGGGGTGAGAGAGTAGCTGTTAGTGTATTGAGACCTTTCTCTGCATAACCTCCTTTTGTAGGACCTCAAGGGCCTCCACCAGCAGGTACTATTTCAGCCATGATCCAGTGATCCAGAGAGGGCACAGGTGTAAGAGGGAAGAGCATGAGCTGAGTGGACCTGACCATAGTGGTCTCTGTTCATGGCCTATTTGCTGCTATGAGGATCAAGACTTAGGCGAGGTTTGCCAGTTTCTGGGAATCTCCATAGGTTGTTTCCCAGAACCAAGCCTTAACTTTGGTAGCATCTTCCTGTGAAATGTGGAGCCAGAACCACAGCTTAAATGTTAGACACTAGGATGATGCCCACTTTGTGCCACATTTTGGTGGCTCCTGCCTGTAGGCATTTTCCAGTGACTGAAAGAGGCCACTAGTGGTGGAGATTAGGTATCCAATTTCCTAAAAAGACTGAACCCTTCATATTCCCCAGAAGAATAACAGCTGTTTCCCTACTTCCTACCCATCTGCATCAAGCTGAAGTTCTGTGTCCTCATGAGCTGATTTTACCTTTTTACAGATCTTGGGGGAGGTGATGTATCTTCCTTATCACTTCATCACCCTGGATGTCATCACCCTGGACCTCAACTTTCTCTGTCTGAAGCTGCAGGGGTTCCCTGAGGGGTGGGGGAGATAGCAGGCCCACCAGCGTGCCCTGTGCTGATCATCCCTCTTCTCTCTTCTCCAGGGCTCCTGCACTGACTCCTGAGACTATTTTAACTGGTTATCACTCTTCTGTAATGCCTGCTTGTCCCTGCCCAGAATTCCCAGCTGCCTGTGTCAGCCTGTGCCCCTGAGATCAGAGTTCTACAGTGGCTGTCATGCAGCCACCAGGTCATCTCCCTTCATCCCCACCCCAAGGCACTGACTGTGACTCTGCTTCCTGCACTGACCCAGAGCCTCTGCCTGTGCATGGCCAGCTGCGCCTACTCAGGCCCCAAGGGGTTTCTGTTTCTATTCTGTCCTCAGACTGCTCAAGAGAAACACATGAAATCCATTACCTGACTTTAGAGCTTTTTTACGTAATTAAACATGATCCTGAGTTATCTGTATTCTGAACTTCCTTAATTCAGCAGAGGCAGGAAATCACTGCCGAATGAAGGAACAGACCTTGAGGTGACCCAGCCTACCTGTGGCCCAGAGGGTTGTACCTTGAAAAGACACTGAAAGTATTTTGGGGTATGAAGTCAGGGTGGGCAGAGGAGGTAGAAAATCAATTCAATTGTCATATCATTCATGGTTTTTTAATATTGATGTTCAGTGCAGTGGCCTGAGAATATCCCAGCCTCTCTTCTGGCTTGGTGAGTGCTGTGTAAGTAAGCATGGTGGAATTGTTTGGGGACATATATGGTGATCCTTGGTCACTGGTGTTTCAAACATTCTGGAAAGTCACATCGATCAAGAATAATTTTTATTTTTAAGAAACAAAACCAGCAATAAAAGTACTATTTTTGAGTCTAAATGATAGAATCCCAAATATATTTTGTTCGTGGTACAAAGGAAGCCTAGAGTCAAGCTGATTTCAGAATTGACTAGTTTCAGATATTCAATGAGATCTTCACCTCTCTGTTACATCTCTATCTGGGCATCTGTCTCTCTTTCTCTGTGTCTCTTTGTCCCTGTATAGTTCTTTCTGCATGTCTCTCTGCATCTTTGTCTCTATCCCCTTGTTGTGTCTTTCACTACATTGTTGCCTTTCTTTCTATTTTTCGAATCCATTGTCACTGTTTATCTGCATTTTTTTCTATCTCCATGTTTCCTTTTGCATCTACTTTTCTGCATTTCTCTTTCTTATCACTTCTCATCTTATCTCTCTGTGTGTGTGTGTGTGTGTGTGTGTCTGTTTGTCTGTCTCCATTATATATGTTTCTAGAATGTCTACCAGAGTTTTAACAACTGTAGGAAAGATTCTGATTGGCCAAGCCTGGGTAACGTGCACACCTCTCACACACACCGTCCTGTGCATGGGAGGCTGACAGCCAGCATTGTGTCCATCCCTCTTATTAGGAAGAAGGACTGGATTTTCCAGATCCTTGCGATCCTGGAAATGACTTCCAGTGTGCAGATGTCTACACCAACCATGTGGAGCACCTCAGCCTCCAGAGCCTCCTCACAGTGGAGGGGTGTAAGGGGCAGTTTGTTTCTTGTGGTACCCACAGGACAAAAGACAAAGCTCCCTCTGGTTCTAGGGTCCCTCACTGGGGGTACCTGTTCACAGCCATTCCATTCTTTGTCTGAGCTCCCTTTGTCATTGACATAGTAACCTGTTGATTCCTGATGACACTCTCTTCCCAGTTATGAGGAAAGTCACTACACACTGTGGCCCCTTTGATGTCGGCCCAGCCCTGAAGCTGTCAGTCTCTGAGTTTCGTCATGAAGACAGAGCCTGGGAGCTTGTGCAAGGTTATGGAAGGCCATGACCCTGAAAGCAGACATTCCATCTTCCTTTCTCCCTCACCCACACACTGGGCCTGAGGAGTCTTTGGCAGGCATTTCCTTCTTATGGACAAGGTCAGAGTGGAGAACTAGGTCTCCTTGGGACGTTCATCTCCTGTACTTCAGGCTGTCATGCAGGTCCTCAGACAGGGACTCTGGCACACAAAGAGGCACCAACACTTGAGATTCTGCTCCCCAGGGTTATAGTACGAATTTTCCCCAAGCAAAATGCTGAATGGAGTCAAAAGTTTTGTGCCAATTTTGTCCTCTTCCTCGGGGTGGGCATTGTCATTCACCACAGGGATCAAAAGGGAGTGATGCTTTTGGGGAAATGGGGAAGGCATGTGCTGGGTTGTCCAGGGTTTCCTCAGTCTCTATGTGTAGCTCCTGGCTTTTGACCCTGCAAAGGGAAGAGGCAGGGCTGGGGATTGAACCAGACTCAAAGTTTAGGGAGACATTGAGATCTGAGTTTTCTAGTTGAAGCATAAGCCCTATAATCCAGTTGGGTAGTAGATTATATTCTAGGACATTCTTACAGTTCAACATCGTCACACTGAACACATGCTGGAAGAGTCTTTATTAATGAAAGGGTCAAAATCGTCTCTTTCTTCCACTGACACTTTCAGAGAAACAACTATTTTTTTGCACCCAAATTTCATTGGATAGTATGATCTTTAATGGATAATTTATTAAAATGACAAATATATCCTGTAAAGAACTGAGTCTCAGCATATAACTTGGAGGAAAGTGTGTGGGTGTTCTAGAGAAATACTTACCAGTCTTGAGTATTTGTCCTTACCTTAGATAATAACAGTATATCTTTTGGACACAGTGGTGCTCGCCAATATTCCAAAGCTCCTGTATATTTCCCAGTCTTTTCTGCTGTTAGGTTGGGGTCATTTGATTGACAGTAGCCAATAGAACTTGCAAATAGGTGCATGATGGTGTATGAGATGCTGGAAACTCCATAACCCGAGTCACTTGAATAACTGTGGAATTAAGTCTCCCTACTGAGTTAAGCCACTAAGATCTACTTTTTACTGTGGGTTAAGATCTTATTGCAACATAACCTTGCCCTTCCTGATTATCATTAAATGTTTAACTTAAGGAACAGAGTTCTTAAGTTAATAGAGTGAATCAGTTGAGTTAATGGAAGTTAAGAGATGATTCTTAAAAACAAAAAAATTAAAAAAACTAAAAACTTTATTTGAACAAGAAAAAGTTAAGAATGTTGCACTTCAAAAGAATTTTAAATTCATTAATTATTTTTAATTGACAAATAACTGCATTTATAGCATACTACGTGACTTTTTGATGCATGTGATTGAACCAGGCTAATTAAAATATCCATCACTTCACTTTTTTGTGGTATGAATATTTAAAATCTCTCTTAGCAATTTCCCTGTTTTTTTTGTTTTTTTTTTTGAGACAGAGTCTCACTCTGTCACCCAGGCTGGGGTGCATTGGTGCCAGCTCCACTCACTGCAATCTCCGCCTCTGGGATTCAAGCAATTCTCCTGCCTCAGCCTCCCAAGTAGCTGTGACTACAGGCATGTGCCACCATGCCCGGCTAATTTTTGTATATTTAGTAGAGACAGGGTTTCACCATGTTGGCCAGGCTGATCTCAAACTCCTGACCTCAGGTGATCCTCCCGCTTTGGCCTCCCAAAGTGCTGGGATTGCAGGCGTGAGCCACCACACCCGGCTGCAGTTTTCAAATATGCAATACAGTTGGCCTTCTGTATCTGTGGGTTCCACATCCTCTGATTCATTCAACTGTAGATTGAAAATATTTAGAAAAAAATGAAAAATAACAATATAACAATAAAAATAATTCCAATTCAAAAACAATACAATATAATAACTATTAACATAGCATTTACATTGCATTGGATATTGTAAGTAATCTAGAGATGATTTAAAGTATATGAGAGGATAGGCTTAGGTTATATGCAAAAACTAAGCCATTTTTAATAAGGGACTTGAGCATTCTCAGATTTTGGTACACAGAGAGGGTCCTGGAACAAATTGCTCATGGATACTGAGGGATGACAGTACATTATCATTAACTGTAGTCACCATGCTGTACAATCAATCTCCAGTACTTACTCCTCCTGACTAACTGAAACTTTGTACTTTTAATTTTTTTGAGACAGGGTCTAGTTCTGGCTGGAGTGTAGTGGTACGATCATAGCTCACTGCAGCCTTGACTTCCCAGGCTCAGTCTGTCCTCCCACCTCAGTCTCTGGAGTAGCTGGGACTACTGGCATGTGCCACCATGCCTGGCTAATTTTTGTATTTTTGTAAAGACAGAGTTTCACCATGCTGCCCAGCTGGTCTTGAACTTCTGGGCTCAACCAACCCACCTTCCTCAGCCTCCCAGAGAGGGGGGGATTACAGGCATAAGCCACCACACCCTACCGTTCTTTGTACCTTTTGACCAACGTCTTCTCATTCCTCCTTGCCCCGCTCCCTACTACCCCCACTCCCCCACCTGCCGTGATTTTGACTTTTTTAGATTCTACATGTAAGTGAGGTCATGTGGTATTTGTCTTTCTATGCATGGCTTATTTCACTTAACATAGTGTCCCCCAGGTTCATCCATGTTGTAGATGATGTAGAAGATTTCCTTCTTTTATAAGGCTGAATAGTATTCTATTGTGTATGTAGACCAGTTTCTTTTTCCACTCATCTGCTGATGGACACTTAGGTTGATTCCATCTCTTGGTCATTGTGAGTAGTGCTGCGATGAACTTGGGAATACAGATATCTCTTTGATACACTGATTTTATTTTCTTTGAAGATGTACCCAGGAGTGAACTTGCTGGATCATGTAGTAGTTCTATTTTTAATTTTTAAATAGATGATGAATTTTAAAAAACATTTATCTGGCCTGGGCACATTGGTTCACACCTGTAATCCTAGCACTTGGGAGGCCGAGGCGGGCAGATCACCAAGTCAAGAGTTCAAGACCAGCCTGGCCAACATAGTGAAACCCCATCTCTACTAAAAATACAAAAATTGGCTGGGCGTGGTGGCACATGCCTGTAGTCCCAGCTACTCGGGAGGCTAAAGTGGGAGAATCGCTTGAACCTGGGAGGCAGAGGTTGCAGTAAGCTGAGACCACGCCACTGCACTGCAGCCTAGGTGACAAAGTGAGACTCTGTCTCAAAAACAACAACAGCAAAAACAAAAAACCATACATTTATTTGTTTGTTTTCTTCCACATGAATATATATGTATTCCCAGAAACTAGAACACCGTTTCTATTGTGGATGCTGTTCTGTCCTACCTAACTCCCTTTGGGACTGAAGGATTTATTCTCTCATTGGTGAGAATGTTGCTGGCTGACTGTCCTTAGCTGTCAGTCATCCCCTGGAATTGCCTTAGGTGATGAAAGCTGCCTCATAGGATTTTACCCCACTTGTCAAGAAGAATCCAACTGTGATGACTGGTCAGTGTGGGGATATAAAGGTCCTAAATCCTTTCCCTAATTTGGGCCAACTCTGAAGGGCTCTTACAAGCTTCAGAACTCCCTGGGGGTTAGGCTGAAGAATTTTTGTGACTGAATGATAGTCCAATTTCTAAAACCCTGCTTTAATTCATAAGCCTTCTTATCTAATTCTTTTGGTTATAAATGTAATTAAATGTAGTGATTTTTGTGACTTCTTCCTTACCTATGGGCAATGTCTCTTTTCTGCTTCTTAGAAGATGAAGTTATTGATATTGTTACCCTTCATTTCCCCTCTACTTTATGCTTCCACTTGCCAAAATGAGGTACATGCATCCTTTTTGTCAATATTGTCAAAGCTGACAATTTTGACATTCTGCTGTAACACTAAGCGTCCTTGGGCTTTGCTCGTAGCTTAATTCTAAAAGTTAAAAAAATTGTTCATCATTTTCTAAATATCACTCATGTATCAGACATTCTTTGCTTGCCAAGGAACTGCTATAGTACGATCCCTTTTCAGTGAGGTCCTGCATTAAATTCAGTTTCCTGGTTCCCTACCTTCCAATTTCCTGATTAACAGTTTCACTTTGCTAAGTAATATCCTTAGTCAATTTCTAATAAAACTATGTGTGGTAGGTAAAATTTATGTCCTTTCATATCCAACAGTATTTTTATTCTTTCTATGTGCCTGATTGTGACTTTGGAAAGGTCTACATTTATTAATAAAAATAATTTTCCATTAGAACTTCAAGGCCTTTCTCATTATCTTAATAATAGAAGCTTCTGGGAGTCCGACGTTCTGTCTGTTGTCAGTTAGTTTCATTTTGGTTTCCCTCACTGGAATATTTTATGATGTTTCTTTAACCCTTGAGGTTCTGAAATTTTGAAAATGATTTATTTTGAGATGAGTCTTTATTAATTTTGATAAATACCTGACAATACCTTTCTATGTAAAGAATTGGGTCCTTAATATTTAGAAATTTTTCCCTTATTATTTGTTTTGATAATTTTCTCCCTTCATCTTCTCTGTTGGTCTCTCTAGCTCTGTAACCTGAGGTTGGACTTCCTTGGTCTATTCTCTGTTTTATCTTTTCTACCATATATTACATTTCTTCGTCTTTTTCTTTTTTTCTTGCACTCTTTTGTCCAGGCTGGAGTGCAGTGGCGCTATCTTGGCTCACTGCAAGCTCCGCCTCCTGGGTTCATGCCATTCTCCTGCCTCAGTCTCCCCAGTAGCTGGGACTACATGCGCCCACCACCACGCCTGGCTAATTTTTTGTATTTTTTGATAGAGATGGAGTTTCACCATGTTAGCCAGGATGTTCTTGATCTCCTGACCTCATGATCCACCCGCCTCGGCCTCCCAAAGTGCTGGGATTACAGGCGTGAACCACCGTGCCAGACCATGTCTTTTTAAATGTCAGTGAGATTTTCTTGATTACATTTTTCAACCTTTCTATTAAATTTTCCAATTGTTTGTAGCATTCTATTATTACTTTTATAGATTAAGAATTCTTTTTTGGCCGGGCACGGTGGCTCAGGCCTATAATCCCAGCACTTTGGGAAGCCGAGGCAGGTGGATCATGGGGTTAGGAGATCGAGACCATCCTGCTAACATGGTGAAACCACGTCTCTACTAAAAATACAAAAACTTAGCCGGGCATGGTGGCAGGCACCTGTAGTCCCAGCTACTCGGGAGGCTGAGCCAGGAGAATGGCGTGAACCCAGGAGGCAGAGCTTGCAGTGAGCCAAGATCGCACCAATGCACTACAGCCTGGGTGACAGAGTAAGACTCCGTCTCAAAAAAAAAAAAAAAAAAAAGAATTCTATATATTATTATTATTATACTTTAGGCTCCAGGGTACAAGTGCACAATATGCAGGTTTGTTACATAGGTATACATGTGCTACATTGGTTTGCTGCACCCATCAACTCGTCATTTACATTAGGTATTTCTCCTAATGCTGTCCCTCCCCTAGCCTCTCACTTCCTGACAGGCCCCAGTGCATAACGTTCACCTCCCTGTGTCCCTGTGTTCTCATTGTTCAACTCCCACTTATGGGTGAGAACATGCAGTGTTTGGGTTTCTGTCCTTGTGATAGTTTGTTCAGAACGATGGTTTCCAGCTTCATCCATGTCCCTGCAAAGGATGTGAACTCATCCTTTTATATGACTGCATAGTATTCCATGGTGTATATGTGCCACATTTTCTTTATCCAGTCTATTATTGGTGGACATTTGGGTTGGTTCCGAGTCTTTGCTATTGTGAATAGTGCCGCAATAAGCATACGTGTGCCTGTGTCTTTATAGTAGCACGATATATAATCCTTTGGGTATATACCCAGTAATAGGATCGCTGGGTCAAATGTATTTCTAGTTCTAGATCCTTGAGGAGTGGCCACACTGTTTTCCACAATGGTTGAACTAATTTACACTCCTACCAACAGTGTAAGAGTGTTCCTATTTCTCCACATCCTGTTCAGCATCTGTTGTTTCCTGACTTTTTAATGATCACCATTCTAACTGGCGTGGGATGGTATCTCATTGTCGTTTTGATTTGCATTTCTCTGATGACCAGTAATGATGAGCATTTTTTCGTATGTTTGTTGGCTGCATAAATGTCTTCTTTTGAGAAGTGTCTGTTCATATCCTTTGCCCACCTTTTGATGAGGTTTTTTTTGATGATGTTTGTTTTTTTCTTGTAAATTTGTTTAACTTCTTTGTAGATTCTGGATATCAGCCCTTTGTCAGATGGATAGATTGCAAAAAATTTCTCCCATTCTGTAGGTTACCTGTTCACTCTGACGATAGTTTCTTTTGCTGTGCAGAAGCTCTTTAGTTTAATCAGATCCCATTTGTCAATTTTGGCTTTTGTTGCCATTGCTTTTGGTGTTTTAGTCATGAAGTCCTTGCCCATGCCTATGTCCTGAATGGTATTGCCTAGGTTTTCTTCTAGGGTTTTTATGGTTTTAGGTTTTATGTTTAAGTCTTTAATCCATCTTGAGTTAATTTTTGTATAAGGTGGAAGGAAGGGATCCAGTTTCAGCTTTCTACGTATGGCTAGCCAGTTTTCCAGCACCATTTGTTAAATAGGGAATCCTTTCCCCATTTCTTGTTTTTGTCAGGTTTGTCAAAAATCAGATGATCGTAGATGTGTGGTGCTATGTTAGAGGACTCTGTTCTGTTCCAGTGGTCTATATATCTGTTTTAGTACCAGTACCATGCTGTTTTGGTTACTGTAGCCTTGTAGTACAGTTTAAAGTCATGTAGCATGATGCCTCCAGCTTTGCTCTTTTGGCTTAGGCTTGTCTTGTCTTGGCTATGTGGGCTCTTTTTTAGTTCCATGTGAAATTTAAAGTAGTTTTTTCCAATTCTGTGAAGAAAGTCAGTGGTAGCTTGATGGGGATGGCATTGAATCTATAAATTACCTTGGGCAGTATGGCCATTTTCATGATATTGATTCTCCTAATCCATGAGCATGGAATGTTCTTTCATTTGTTTGTGTCCTCCTTTTTCCATTGAGCATTGGTTTGTAGTTCTCCTTGAAGAGGTCCTTCACATACCTTGTAAGTTGAATTCCTAGGTATTTTATTCTCTTTGTAGTAATTGTGAATGGGAGTTCACTCATGATTTGGCTCTCTTTTTGTCTGTTATTGGTTTATGGAATGCTTGTGATTTTTGCACATTGATTTTGCATCCTGAGACTTTGCTGAAGTTGCTTATCAGCTAAAGGAGATTTTGGGCTGAGACGATGGGGTTTTCTCAATATACAATCATCCATCTGCAAACAGAGACAATTTGACTTCCTCTTTTCCTAATTGAATACCCGTTATTTCTTTCTTTTGCCTGATTGCCCTGGCCAGAACTTCCAATACTGTGTTGAATAGGAGTGGTGAGAGGGGGCATCCTTGTCTAGTGCCAGTTTTCAAAGGCAGTGCTTCCAGTTTTTGCCCAATTCATTCTGTATAATATTGGCTGTGGGTTTGTCATAAATAGCTCTTATTATTTTAAGATACGTTCCATCAATACCTAGTTCATTGAGAGTTTTTAGCATGAAGGGCTGTTGAATTTTGTCGAAGGTCTTTGTTGTGTCTATTGAGATAATCATGTGGTTTTCGTCGTTGGTTCTGTTTATGTAGTGTATTACATGTATTGATTTCCATATATTGAACCAGCCTTGCATCCCAGGGATGAAGCCAATTTGATTGTGGTGGATAAGCTTTTTGATGTGCTGTTGGATTTGGTTTGCCAGTATTTTATTGAGGATATTCACATTGATGTTCATCAGGGATATTGACCTAAAATTCTCTTATTTTATTGTGTCTCTGCCAGGCTTTGGTATCAGGATGATGCTGGCCTCATAAAATTCTAATTAGAAAGATTTTAAACTTGTTTGCTGTTACATAAGCTTTCTCTATTAAATCTGTAGTAATTTTCATGTTATTTTATTCTCATCTTCTCTTTCATATTGTTAGAGTTTCTCAAACATTTGTTCTGCCCTCCTCAACCTTGTCCTTTACATACCATATACCATCTTGTTTCATCTTAAGATACATTTCTTCAAGCCACCTCCAAACTCCCCCAAATTATACCTGGTTCCTGTGTGACACTCTCTTGCTTTATCTCATTCTTTTTCTTTATAAATTATTCAGAGTTTGTAATTATATGTTTGTGAAATTATGTAATATATGTATATTTCTTTCCACTGGAGTGTAAGTTCTGTGTAGACAATGTATCTCTTTTCACATTATTTTAATGATACTCATGACAAAGTGTGGTAGTTATTGCTATAATGGTACTCCATGACCATTTTTGCATTTTTGATGAATTAATAAACATATAAACAAGTCTGGGGGCTTAGTATAGCCAATAATAAAAGAAAAAGTACTTTGCTCTCCTTTGCTATTATTAGTTCTTACATGCACATTATTTAGAATTGCATTTCTGAGAGGTTCCCATAGACTTAGGAAGGATTTGGATACTCAGGGTTTCCTAACCATGATAAAAACGAGAAGAGCCTAAAACCAACATAACTTCAAACAGAATGCTTGTCTGCCTGTGTTTATGGGACTTTCCTGGAATGCATTTTTAAAAAACTTTGCATTATAGAAAACTTCAACTATGGACAGTAGTAGACAGAAGAGTACCATGTTTTTGTTTTGTTTTGTTTTTTTGTTTTTTTTTAACAGAGTCTTGCTCTGTTGCCCAGCCTGGAGTATAAGGGCATGATCTTAGCTCACTGCAACCTCTGCCTCCTGAGTTTAAGCAATTCTCCTACCTCAGCTTCCCAAGTAGCTGGCATTACAGGTGCCCACCACCACGCCCAGCTAATTGTTTATGTTTTTAGTAGAGACAGGGTTTCACCATCATGTAGGCCAGGATGGTCTCGAACTCCTGACCTCAGGCTATCCGCCCGCCTTGGCCTCCCAAAGTGCTGAGATTACAGGCATGAGCCACCGTGCCTGGCTGAGTACCATGTTTTAAAAGCCCGGCTTAAACAATGCTCAATTCATGGGTAATTTTGCAAACCCACCCAATTAATCATACGTGCACACTGGGTTATTTTGAAGATACTTTCAGATATCATATTTCATTCATAATTATTTTATTATGAAAATCTAAAGTATAATGACTTTTTAGAAAACATAACAGCAATCTCATTACCACACTAAAATTAGATAATTCCTTAATACAGTCAGTGTCAGTTTTTCTGATTGCCTTATATGAATTTGGTTCATATATTTCTTCAGCCTTTTTAAATGCATAGCTTCTCTTCTCTCTCTCTTGAATTATTGCTGAAGAAATGGAGTTGTTTGGCCGGGCGCAGTGGCTCAAGCCTGTAATCCCAGCACTTTGGGAGGCCGAGATGGGCAGATCACGAGGTCAGGAGATCGAGACCGTCCTGGCTAACACGGTGAAACCCCGTCTCTACTAAAAAATACAAAAAAAACTAGCTAGGCAAGGTGGCGGGCGCCTGTAGTCCCAGCTACTCGGGAGGCTGAGGCAGGAGAATGGTGTAAACCCGGGAGGCGGAGCTTGCGGTGAGCTGAGATCCAGCCACTGCGCTCCAGCCCCGGCGACAGAGCAAGACTCCGTCTCAAAAAAAAAAAAAAAAAAAGAAATGGAGTTGTTTATCTAGTAGAAATTCCCCATACTGTGGATCTTGTTGGTTGTATCCCCGTGGTGTCATTCGCTGTGGGTTTTGTTAGTTGGACTCCAGAAAATAACAATAACACCAATTGTTAACACCTATTGACTACTTACTATGTGCCAGTCTGTGCATGAAGTGCTTCATTTGTAATAAAATGAAATCCCTAGTTTGAATGTGGTAAGTGCAAACCTGACATATTTCATGTGATTTTTAAAATTTTGTAAATTTTATTTATTTATTTATTTTTAGAGATGGGGTTCTTCTACTCTGTTGCCTAGGCTGGAGTGAGCACAGTGGCACAATCCTAGCCCACTGAAGTCTTGAAGTCCTGGGCTCAATCACTCCTCTTGCCTCAGCCTCTAGAGTAGCTGGGACTACAGGAGTGCCGCCATGTGTTAATTTATTTTATGTTGTAGAGACGGAGTCTTGCTTTCTTGCCCAGGCAGCTGTTGAACTCCTGGCTTCAAGCAATCCTCCCCTATTGGCCTCCAAAGTGCTAAGATCACAGGCACAAGCCTCTGTGACCCACTAATTTTGTAAATATTAAATAGTGTAATATTAATGAAGTCACACTTTATGTGTGTAATCTGAAATAATTCAAATAACTCAAATAATTGTTTAAGAATCACATGATTTTAAATCATGCAGGTTGATCTGTAACCCTATTTATAATAGACCCTACATTTTTAGCTGATAAAAAGAAATATTTATTCTTATTTTTTAGAATTAGTTTTAATTCTGCTATTTT
Source organism: Chlorocebus sabaeus (assembly GCF_047675955.1). Lineage (NCBI taxonomy): Eukaryota > Metazoa > Chordata > Mammalia > Primates > Cercopithecidae > Chlorocebus > Chlorocebus sabaeus. Next base: position 32,791,723 of record NC_132920.1, on the reverse strand, counting down.
AACATTACATAAATATTTTTGAATACATCCTTTTAATAAAATACAACTATCATTAAATTTGCTTTCCACAGTGCTTCTTGAAGAAGCAGTCTGAGTTGGGCAGCATTTGTAGATTTCTGCATGACTCTGGTCATTATGCCATTCAGTATAACCTTTATGTTACACACACACACACACACACACACACACGCACACAGATGCACACAACTCCAAAATGCTGGGTTCTTGCCTCATGGATCACCAAAATGTATATGAAATTTATTTGAAGCCCTATTGCTAAAAACTTCTTAGCATATTGTGCATTTTAATGTGACTTTTTTACTAAAATTTTTATTTTAACATATTTAGATTTCTACGTGACTCTGGTCATTATGCCATTCAGTATAACCCTTATGTTACTTACACACACACACACACACACACACACACACACCTGCATACCGATGCACGCAACTCCAAAATGCTGGGTTCTTGCCTCATGAATCATTTTAAAAATAGACTTTATTTTAAAGCAGTTGTAGGTTCACAGAAAAACTGAGCAGAAGGTGCAGAGGTATCCCAGAGGTCCCCAACCCCTGGGCCATGGACCAGTACCAGTTGGTGGCTGGTTAGAAACTGGACCACGCAGTGGGCGAGCCAGCATTACCAACTGAGCCCTGCCTTCTATCAGATCAGTGGTGGCATTAGAGTCTCATAAAGGCATGAACCCTATTGTTAACTGTGCAAGCAAGAGATCTAGGTTGCATGTTCCTTATGAGAATCTAACTAATGCTTGTGGATCTGAGGTGGAACAGTTTCACAGTTTCATCCCCAAATCATACCCACATTCCCCCTACTATCTGTGGAAAAATTGTCTTCCATAAAACTGGTCCTTGGTGCCAAAAAGGCTGGGCACTGCTGCCAGATACACTCTGCTCCCACACATGCATAGCCTCCCCCATTAGCAACATCTCCCATCAGAGTGGTACATTTGCTATAATTTATGAACTTACATTGGCACATCATTATCACCCAAAGTCCATAGTTTACATTAAGTTTCACTGTTGGTGTTATACATTCTGTGGATTTGAGCAAATGCATAATGACATTGTTCACCATTGTGGTATCAAACAGAATAGTTTTATTGCCCTAAAAATTATCTGTGCTCTGTGATGGACATTTTCATGATCATCACTGGTTCCGACTCCCTGTGCTTACTGATCCCCAGTCTGCGTTTTAAATTATTTTCTCCTTGAACTATCTTCACCTCTTCCCCAAAGTAAACATGCATAAAGATCTGTTGTATATGATATACCTTGAATAAACACTTATGGGCCATAAAGAGGGAATGTATATCCCTTCTTGGAGAGTTGAAAACGAAAGTCAAATATTACAACTTCTCATGCTAAGAGTTCTCTTACCAATCCAATCTCATCTTCTCTCATTCTGGAGAAAGAAAAATATCTTTCAATTATCATATGAAAAGAAATTCACCCATAGCTCTACATTTGAATCTCCTAAATCATTAAGGGGTTGAGAAAAACAAAAGTGCTTTTCATATAATAAGATCTATTTTTTAAAATAAATTAATTATAAATATAACCACAATGTTTTCTTATGTATTCATGTACTATGTGTAAGGCATTGACTATGTATCAAGATTATTCAAATTCTATCAATAACTCTGCAAGGAAAGTATTATTACTCCTACATTGTGGATGAAAAAAGTAAGGCCAGAAATGTTAGATACTTTACCCATTTATAAAGTCTAAAATACTAGCCTCAAAGTACTGAGTCCTGGATTTGGATTCAGGGTTCTTTGCACCAAACTATACTGTATCAATTATTGCATTAATGTTTTGTATTTTTTCTCCAATTAAAGTTTAAACTCACGGATGCAGGTAGCATGGATAGAAATATCCTCACAGATTTCATAGTTGTTTAGAGGCATGATGTCACTGCTGACCCATTTCCTCTGGGAGAGTTTCTGCTAGGAGATGTGAATCCAATGGAGGACACAGCACCTACTGCTGCTGCTACATTGTCTCAACTGTGTTGTTCCTCCTAGGGTTTCTCTCATAAGCTCATGCTTTCCTTAGCCAGGAGAGATGAGGGGATTTCTGAAGATATTTGCATTGTTTTTCATCAGCATGTTTCCTAGAAACATCCTGCAGCCGTATTCACTATCTTGTCTCCTTCATGCCAGGGTGGCACAGGGAAAGCTACATGGTTATCTAGGAAAGCTTCATTCAGGAGGTGAGGCAGCCTGCGCCTCTATTCAGGGCTCATAGATATGTCTGTGGTTTCTACTCCCATCCCTTTCCCCATTGTCACTAACCCTATGTGAGGAATAAGTATTTGTTCCTTTTCAGATACCCACATTATCGTCTTATTCTAATGTTTTTCTGACTTCTATTTCTTTTCCTGACTAGAAAATTTTTATCTCAAGGTGAGGAGGGGAGAGGAAGGCTTCTACTGTCATCATTCCTCACAAATTTGAAGTTTTGAGAACAAAATTTTACTTTTGATATTTTTGAGATTCAAAGTTCCTTTATCCTAACTTTTTTCTCTGTCATACTTTTAAAAGTCACATTGAAAATAGTACAGACTTACTTTTTGGTTTTAAAATTTTTGCTATAGCAATTCTGGGCCAAGGGCAGATGGTATCCATTAACTTCACTGTTGCCTGAATTGAGGGGTGGGTGGCAGTGCCAAGGGTGAGAACACAAGGAAGCAAGAAATACTAATGTCAACTAAGAAATCAACATTATCAGGCTATACTGTACTTGGTGGCTTCTGTGTTACTGGACATGAAAAATGATCTGGGGAATGAGATTAAACAGGATTGAAAGGTAGGAGTCCCCCAATTCTTAGCCATAGTTTCAGTCAGCCCTGGATGAAAGATGGAAAAATTTGACCTAGATCTCATAAAAGGAATTTATTATTTCCATGGAGATTTTAGATAGAGGTTACTGAGGAATTAGGTAGCTGGGTGGCTTACTCCAGGCACGTCTTAGTGGGTAATGTTTGAGAAAAGAAAAAAAAATCAGGAGGTCAGGGAAAGAATGTAAAGGTATTTGTGAGCTCTGAGGGGATACAGCAGCTTAAGTCCCAGAGAAAAGGTGAGAGCAGAAACATTTAGAGGAGAAAAGGGATATGATAAATCGGGCCAGAGAATAGTCCTAAGTCATGTAGCAAGTCCACTCTTCTGCTCCTGTAGATGGTGATGCACCTGCAACAGGAAAGACATGAGATCGATGGGTCCGAGGGGGCTCCTTTGTGGTCATCATGCCACTTCCCAATTCCTCTAAAACTTTCTACTACATTCATGTCCACAACACCCTCCCACTTTCCTTCCTCTCATAGTGAGGCTTCAGCTCTAACCAATCTCAATCTTACCTTCCTTTTCAGGGTGGGATTCACAAGGGCCCTTGGTGTCTGGAAGCACCAACTGAACGCAGGCCTTGAATGATGAAGACAGTGCCCACCACAATGCCCACGAGGCCCACAGACAACCCCAGGGCGCAGACCACAGTCTCTGTGAGCTCTGACATGGGCGCTGGAATCTCCGGCTCTGTGGAAGTGAAGTTATTGAGGTGAGAATGTGCAGTGTGCTCATGTGCATGTGTTGGGATGGGATGGGTGGAGGGTTGGCTCTGCAAATACTCAAGGCCCCCGGCTTAGGGAGGAGCGTGAAGTCTATCATTAGAAAACTGAAGTGGCGGGCCTGCTCCCATCCTGTAGAGTGTACTTTCATTTTCAATAAATCTCTGCTTTTTTGCTTTATTCTTTCAAAAAAAAAAAAAAAAAAAAAAAGAAACAGAGAGAGAGAAAAGAAACCCATGAAGTATGGAAAACAAGTTTTGGGATATAGGAGTAAAAGGCAGGAAGTTCTGAACTTGACAGACAAGAAAGCATCAAAAAATGGTGGAACTCATCCTTACCCCAGTGTTTCAGAAGAGGCTCGTCCAGGCCCCAGTGCTCCACCCTGCAGTCATAAATCTCATCAGCAGAAGGGAGGAAGGTGAGGTAACTGATCTTGAAGAAGGAATGATCACTCTTGGAGAGGAAGCTGGTCTCAGAAACACCTTCTGTGACTGAGTGCCCATTGCTCAACCATGTGATGTTCACCACAGGAGGAAAGATGTTGTCCACAAGACAGATGAGGGTGTTGGGCTGACCCAGTGTCACGGGAGACTTGGAAAACACTGTGACCTCGGGAACCTCTGTGGTGAGGAAACAGCACTGATGTGAAGTGTGAGTAGCTCTGCCCTGAGCTTCTGCATTACATCCTGGAAGAGCCCTCCTACCAGCATTTCACCACCTGATAGTCAAAGAGGCCTTATTTACCTTCTGCTTGGGAGCAATGACACATTGCCTCTGCTTTATTACCGTGCCCTTCTCTCTGTGGGCATGTTTAATAAAGTAGGAGGTTGATGAGACCTCTCCTAGAAGGATTTAATGAATGCATAATGGAAAGACCCTTGTATTACATGGGAATATGTGATTTTAGAGACGGGAGATGATAAAATTTCAGCAATTGCCATAAGAAGATCTGGGGACCTCTTGGAAAGAAAATAATGAAACGCGGTATGAAGGGATAGACTGAGTAAAGAGAGGCAGAATGGTGGACACATACCATTGGTAGCAGCGGTGGAGTTGTAGCGTTTAGTCATGATGTTCAAGTTGTGTTTTGACACAGCCAAGTTTCTCAGTGCACCCTGTGGGTCAAAACCTCCAAATTTGCTTAACTCAGGCCATCTCCAGGCCGTCTCCTTCCTCTCCAGGTCCACGTAGAACTCCTCGTCTCCATCGAATTCATGGGTGTACTGGCCAGAGAAACCGTAAGACTGGTACAAGTTTACACCACAAGAGGCAACGTGGTCAGCTGATGAGTGAAGATGACAAGCAGGAAGGCAGAGAACAGGGGAAGAAAGAACCTTAATACACAAAATGATGAAAGAAACTGACTTTCAGATATTATGGGCTCCATCTTTGGCACAGTCTGTGGACATTTCCAGCCCCTGCTTCCACCCCTCTTGGTGTTGGTAGTTGTCCAGTTAAAAGTGCACTTTCTTTCCCACTGTAGTGTGCACTACACAAGAGCAGAATATCGCATGTCCAATTTTTATTATTTTGAGTGCCTGGCATGTCATGGACTTATGATTAAATAATGTAAATGAACAAAAGAAGGAATGAATGAGTTATCATAGTATTTAGCTTTCTTAGTCGGAGAATAGATTTACTTCCCTCTGCTTCCTGAGATTTATCTTTCACTTAATTCTTCCATCTTTCTTAAAAAAAAAAAAAAAAAAAGGAAAAGCATGCAGGATCTTATTAATTTAAAATAATTTCTGCTAACAATTGTAGGGTATAAGAAAAAGTATAACAAGATCAGTAATAACATTACAAAATATATATAATAAATAAACAATGCCTCCTTCTAAGGTCTCTGTTTTGTTAATAGTAATGGTCCTTAGAGGACAGCAACTAATTTCTTCTGAAATGAAAAGTGGAAGCTCTCCTAGTTTTTGGATTTCTGTCATTCCTCCCACCTTTCTTTTCTTTTCTTTTCTTTTCTTTTTTTTTTTTTTTTTCCTGTGAAGAAGGTTACTAAATGTCTACAGCGTTCTGACTCAACACTTATATTCACCCTTTTTCCTCTAACGGGCAATGTGCTTGTCTGAGGATGCCAGAGCAGAATCGTAGCCATGCAGTACATTGCCAGCCAAATGAGCCGAACTGGACATTCTTGTCAAGACATGTGTAAACGTTTTACCATCGTATCCTTCCTTCCCCACTTTCTGAGCATCCACAAGTGTCAGACACAGCAGGGGATGTATAAAACAGCAATCAGGCATGGTCTACCATTAAGGAATAAACTGAATAGTGGGAGAGTCAGGTAGGTAAGGGAACAGACACTGTAGTAAGTTCTGTACTGTAGTAAGTTCTGTGGGGAGGATATCCACAGTCTTACAGTCCAAAGTCCTTCACAAGTATCCGCCAAGCAAACCAAACTACATTACCCTTTCATGTTCCCTGGTCTTTGCAGTGGTCTGTTGTTTTTCTCCCTGAAATGAAATTATCTTTTAGAACTTCCTGGAGAAATCCTAAAATCCATCCTTGAGGTTTCTGCTTAAGTTAACAACTTTGTAGCTGAGTCCTCTCATCAACATGTTTTTGACCACGTTATGACCTCCAGTCCCTCCATCTCAGTATCTCCTGTCCAAGTTTGTCTGTTCTTCTTCCAGCTCACCTGCTTCCCTATCCAGCATGACTTGCCCTGGTTGGTCTTAACAGGCCACCAACAAAGCCTCCTTATCCTTGCCATAAACCTTGACTCCTTGTTCAAACATGAATATGTGTGGAATATGTGCAGTCTTCTTTTCTTCTGGTACTTGTCTTGGGTGCCAAATTTTGCTAGAGGACGTCACCCTGCTGGCCCACCTAGAACCAAGTCACTTGCATTGTTTCAGCCTCTGCTGGGTCCACTGCCCCGCTCAGCAACGGCCTTCTGCTTTCCTGCACCCCATACTGTTTCCATCACTGTCTGCGTACCCTCTGCAGGGGAGGCAGCATGACTTTTCATCTTTGAACCCTTAAAACTTAGCTCACTGTGTGCTCAAACGTGTGTATTGAATGGCAGTTGCTATGTTGGAGGACCACATAGATTTTGGAGAAGACGGACAGGCACACAAGTAGCAGAACCATACAAAGGCCAGGATTGGTCATGACCAGGGCTGTGTTCTGACATGTGAGTCCTGAGCACTCTTGCTTGTGTGGGCCCCTTCCTCCATAAAAATATGGAAAATTATATTTTATGACTGAATTGGTATAAAAACAATATAGTCTAGGCTGAATTAAAAGTTAAAACATTTTCTTAGGCTCTAATATTTCATTTTTTTTTCTAATTTTAAAAGGAGTTAAAACATTCTCATGTGGCTTTACAGTATGGAGGCTACCCTGCCCTGCCCACATTGTGCCTAATGGATGAGCCGAGCCTGACCAGGGCACTCTGGTGTGAGGTTGAAGAAAGGAAATTTGGAACAAAGACACCAAGTGTCCTGGAAGGCAGGTGAAACTTCTACTGCCAAACAAAATCAGAATGGGAGCAGCCACGGTTAATAAGGTTATAAAAGTTTAGAGTACCTTCCAGTTCACTTCCCCTTTTAACTATCTGACTTTTCAACTTTTGTTTTACAAACCCACTGTCCATCTCCATAAAGGAGTAGGGAGCCAGAGATGGATCTTGAAAGGGAAGAGGGAGAAAGGAATGCATGAACAGAGGTGGAAAGAGATGGACAACAAAGACAGAGGGGACTAAGAGAACAAATAATTAATATGTGCTTCCTTCCTTCGTTCCTTTTTATTTCTGTCTTTTTTCCTTCCTTCCTCCCTTTCCTTCCCTTCCCTTCCCTTCCCTTCCCTTCCCTTCCCTCCCTCCCTCCCTCCCTCCCTTCCTTCCTTCCTTCCTTCCTTCCTTCCTTCCTTCCTTCCTTCCTTCCTTCTTTCCTTCCCTTCCCTCCTTCCCCTTCCTTCCTTCTCTCCTTCCTCCCACTCTTTCTTCCCTCTTTCTTTTTGTGACAGGGTCTCTGTTGCCCTGGCTGGAGCATAGTGGCGCCATCATGGCTCACTGCTGCTTTTGCCTCCTGGACTCAAGTGGTCCTCCCACTGCAGCCTTCTGAGCACCTGGCACTACAGGCATGCACCACCACTCCTGGCTAATTTTTATTTTTATTTTTTGTAGAGATGAGGTCTTGCTATGTTGCCTGGGATTACAGGCATGAGCCACCATGTGTGACCCACTTTTCTTTTTATAGGACTTCATTAGATGAGGTGAAGAACAGGTAATTTGGGTTGATAATTTGAGAATAAAATGATTTAATTTACCAATTTTTTCTACTTCTCAATTTTAAAGTAAAATGATTCCTTATTTTGCTAAAGAAAAGAAATGTGAAACTATACCTGTAATAGAAATATGTAAAAAATTATGACGTTCATGTTTTCACTATTTACAAAGTTTAGCTACATGCCCATTTTATTTGATTATTTGTGAGGTGACACATATGAGGCAGCTGAGAGTAAGTGAGGACCATGTGGTAAAATGCCTGTTGAAGGCATTCAGCCTGCTGGACTCCTTTACCCACTCCCTGCTGTGCCAGTTCCCATGTGGAAATGTGAGTAAGTCTGAGAGAAAGAAACGGGCAACTTTCTTAATATCTGTAGAGTATATAATTGATGGAACGGCCCTAAGATCTACTACAGAAGACATATGAAAAGCTTCAAAAGTTGTTCAGGGAAATTTGAGAATGACACTTCATAAATTTTTAATAATAAAAAATTATCCACTGATGAAAACCTCACTAATTTTTGAGGCAATCCTAATGGAATGACATGGAGACCTCCAGGCTGTAGCCACTGAATATAATATAAACAGAATAGCGTCCTTAGTGAACACAACAGTATAGATAACAAAAAGAGTAGGCTGGGGTTCTGGTTTCCTGAAGGAGGAACAGCTATAATTTTTAAATCTCTTAATACTGAAAGGGCCTTAGGAAATCTCTACCATTTCTCTGCAAATTGCTTTCTCTCTTTTCCTTCAATTTCCTGTCCTACTGCTCCAGAGAACATCCCTTACTCATGCACTCACCCACTATGTCTTCACCTCCACAGGGGCTCATCATGGTGGTCAGGGCGAGGGCCCCCAGCATCAGAGCTTTGTTTAGGATCATCCTCTTCCCAAGGCAGCCTCAGCAGTTGCTATTCTGAGCTGTAGAGTAATTGTGAGGACCTCAAGACAAGGAAATCTGAAGACACCCAAACCAAACCCTGCCAAATCAGGTTTTGACCAATTAGAAAAATCCCCTATGGTGACACCTCCGTTACTAGTTGAAGAGTTTGTATTAAGAGCCCTGGAAGGAGACAGGGCAATCCCCTGGTTGTGATGCAGTCTCCACTCAGAGTAAACTTGAGGAAATGTTTTATGAATAGAGGGAAGACACTAAATTGGAATCTTCTCTGGTGTGTGCATGTCTGCCAGTGGCAAGAGGAGTGGGCATTTCTTTTCTTTTTCTTTTTTTTTCAAGACATAGTCTCTCTCTGTCACCCAGGCTGAGGTACAATGGCATGGTCTCGGCTCACTGCAACGTCTGCCTCCCAGGTTCAAGCGATTCTCCTGTCTCACCCACCCAAGTAGCTGGGACTACAGGTGCATGCCACCTGTATTTGTATTTTTAGTAGAGACGGGGTTTCACTATGTTGGCCAGGCTGGCCTTGAACTCCTGACCTCGTGATCTGCCCATCTCGGCCTCCCAAAGTGCTCGGATTACAGGCATGAGCCACAGTGCCTGGCCGGGGTGGGCATTTCTGAGCAGCCTCATGGATAGATGAAGTCATCAATTATATGGCATCCTTCAGGATTTTCTGGGTTACAACCTCCAGGAATTTTTCCCTGAGTTGATTTTCCTCCCTGGCAATTCCCATCGCCTCCCCTTTCTCTGGCTTCTGTATGTGGGTTAGCTGTTTTTCTTTTTATTATTATTATTATTATTATTATACTTTAAGTTCTAGGGTACATGTGCATAACGTGCGGGTTTGTTACATATGTATACTTGTGCCATCTTGCTCTGCTGCACCCATCAACTCGTCAGCACCCATCAACTCGTCATTTACACCAGGTATAACTCCCAGTGCCATCTCTCCCCCCTCCCCCCTCCCCATGATAGGTCCCGGTGTGTGATGTTCCTCTTCCCAAGTCCAAGTGATCTCATTGTTCAGTTCCCACCTATGAGTGAGAACATGCGGTGTTTGGTTTTCTGTTCTTGTGATAGTTTGCTAAGAATGGTGGTTTCAAGCTGCATCCATGTCCCTACAAAGGACACAAACTCATCCTTTTTTATGGCTGCATAGTATTCCATGGTGTATATATGCCACATTTTCTTAATCCAGTCTGTCACTGATGGACATTTGGGTTGATTCTAAGTCTTTGCTATTGTGAATAGTGCCGCAATAAACATACGTGTGCATGTGTCTTTATAGCAGCATGATTTATAATCCTTTGGGTATATCCCCAGTAATGGGATGGCTGGGTCATATGGTACATCTAGTTCTAGATCCTTGAGGAATTGCCATACTGTTTTCCATAATGGTTGAACTAGTTTACAATGCCACCAACAGTGTAAAAGTGTTCCTATTTCTCCACATCCTCTCCAGCACCTGTTGTTTCCTGACTTTTTAATGATTGCCATTCTAACTGGTGTGAGATGGTATCTCATTGTGGTTTTGATTTGCATTTCTCTGATGGCCAGTGATGATGAACATTTTTTCATGTGTCTGTTGGCTGTATGCATGTCTTCTTTTGAGAAATGTCTGTTCATATCCTTTGCCCACTTTTTGATGGGGTTGTTTGTTTTTTTCTTGTAAATTTGTTTGACTTCTTTGTAGGTTCTGGATATTAGCCCTTTGTCAGATGAGTAGATTACAAAAATTTTCTCCCATTCTGTAGGTTGCCTGTTCACTCTGATGGTAGTTTCTTTTGCTGTGCAGAAGCTCTTTAGTTTAATGAGATCCCATTTGTCAATTTCGGCTTTTGCTGCCATTGCTTTTGGTGTTTTAGACATGAAGTCTTTGCCCATGCCTATGTCCTGAATGGTACTACCTAGGTTTTCCTCTAGGGTTTTTATGGTATTAGGTCTAACATTTAAGTCTCTAATCCATCTTGAATTAGTTTTTGAATAAGGAGTAAGGAAAGGATCCAGTTTCAGCTTTCTACTTATGGCTAGCCAATTTTCCCAGCACCATTTATTAAATAGGGAATCCTTTCCCCATTTCTTGTTTCTCTCAGGTTTGTCAAAGATCAGATGGCTGTAGATGTGTGGTATTATTTCTGAGGACTCTGTTCTATTCCATTGGTCTATATCTCTGTTTTGGTACCAGTACCATGTTGTTTTGGTTACTGTAGCCTTGTAATATAGTTTGAAGTCAGGTAGCGTGATGCCTCCAGCTTTGTTCTTTTGACTTAGGATTGTCTTGGAGATGCGGGCTCTTTATTGGTTCCATATGAACTTTAAAGCAGTTTTTTCCAATTCTTTGAAGAAACTCATTGGTAGCTTGATGGGGATGGCATTGAATCTATAAATAACTTTGGGCAGTATGGCCATTTTCACGATATTGATTCTTCCTATCCATGAACATGGTATGTTCTTCCATTTGTTTGTGTCCTCTTTTATTTCACTGAGCAGTGGTTTGTAGTTCTCCTTGAAGAGGTCCTTTACATCCCTTGTAAGTTGGATTCCTAGGTATTTTATTCTCTTTGAAGCAATTGTGAATAGAAGTTCATTCATGATTTGGCTCTCTGTTTGTCTGTTACTGGTGTATAAGAATGCTTGTGATTTTTGCACATTAATTTTGTATCCTGAGACTTTGCTGAAGTTGCTTATCAGCTTAAGGAGATTTTGGGCTGAGACAATGGGGTTTTCTAAATATACAATCATGTCATCTGCAAAGAGGGACAATTTGAGTTCTTCTTTTCCTAACTGAATCCCCTTGATTTCTTTCTCTTGCCTGATTGCCCTAGCCAGAACTTCCAACACTATGTTGAATAGGAGTGGTGAGAGAGGGCATCCCTGTCTTGTGCCAGTTTTCAAAGGGAATTTTTCCAGTTTTTGCCCATTCAGTATGATATTGGCTGTGGGTTTGTCATAAATAGCTCTTATTATTTTGAGATACGTTCCATCAATACCGAATTTATTGAGCGTTTTTAGCATGAAGGGTTGTTGAATTTTGTCAAAAACCTTTTCTGCATCTATTGAGATAATCATGTGGTTCTTGTCTTTGGTTCTGTTTATATGCTGGATTATGTTTATTGATTTGCGAATGTTGAACCAGCCTTGCATCCCAGGGATGAAGCCCACTTGATCATGGTGGATAAGCTTTTTGATGTGCTGCTGAATCCGGTTTGCCAGTATTTTATTGAGGATTTTTGCATTGATGTTCATCAGGGATATTGGTCTAAAATTCTCTTTTTTTGTTGTGTCTCTGTCAGGCTTTGGTATCAGGATGATGTTGGCCTCATCAAATGAGTTAGGGAGGATTCCCTCTTTTTCTATTGATTGGAATAGTTTCAGAAGGAATGGTACCAGCTCCTCCTTGTACCTCTGGTAGAATTCGGCTGTGAATCCGTCTGATCCTGGACTTTTTTTGGTTGGTAGGCTATTAATTATTGCCTCAATTTCAGAGCCTACTATTGGTCTATTCAGGGATTCAACTTCTTCCTGGTTTAGTCTTGGGAGAGTGTAAGTGTCCAGGAAATTTTCCATTTCTTCTAGATTTTCTAGTGTATTTGCGTAGAGGTGTTTATAGTATTCTCTGATGGTAGTTTGTATTTCTGTGGGGTCGGTGGTGATATCCCCTTTATCATTTTTTATTGCGTCTATTTGATTCTTCTCTCTTTCTTCTTTATTAGTCTTGCTAGTGGTCTGTCAATTTTGTTGATCTTTTCAAAAAACCAACTCCTGGATTCATTGATGTTTTGGAGGGTTTTTTGTGTCTCTATCTCCTTCAGTTCTGCTCTGATCTTACTTACTTCTTGCCTTCTGCTAGTTTTTGAATGTGTTTGCTCTTGCTTCTCTAGTTCTTTTAATTGTGACGTTAGAGTGTCAATTTTAGATCTTTCCTGCTTTCTCTTGTGGGCATTTAGTGCTATAAATTTCCCTCTATACACTGCTTTAAATGTGTCCCAGAGATTCTGGTATGTTGTATCTTTGTTCTCGTTGGTTTCAAAGAACATCTTTATTTCTGCCTTCATTTCGTGATGTACCCAGTAGTCATTCAGGAGCAGGTTGTTCAGTTTCCATGTAGTTGAGCGGTTTTGATTGAGTTTCTTAGTCCTGAGTTCTAGTTTGATTGCACTGTGGTCTGAGAGACAGTTTGTTATAATTTCTGTTCTTGTACATTTGCTGAGGAGTGCTTTACTTCCAATTATGTGGTCAATTTTGGAATAAGTGCGATGTGGTGCTGAGAAGAATGTATATTCTGTTGATTTGGGGTGGAGAGTTCTATAGATGTCTATTAGGTCTGCTTGCTGCAGAGATGAGTTCAATTCCTGGATATCCTTGTTAACTTTCTGTCTCGTTGATCTGTCTAATGTTGACAGTGGAGTGTTGAAGTCTCCCATTATTATTGTATGGGAGTCTAAGTCTCTTTGTAAGTCTCTAAGGACTTGCTTTATGAATCTGGGTGCTCCTGTATTGGGTGCATATATATTTAGGATAGTTAGCTCTTCCTGTTGAATTGATCCCTTTACCATTATATAATGGCCTTCTTTGTCTCTTTTGATCTTTGATGGTTTAAAGTCTGTTTTATCAGAGACTAGCATTGCAACCCCTGCTTTTTTTTTTCTCCATTTGCTTGGTAAATCTTCCTTCATCCCTTTATTTTGAGCCTATGTATGTCTCTGTATGTGAGATGGGTCTCCTGAATACAGCAGATTGATGGGTCTTGACTCTTTATCCAGTTTGCCAGTCTGTGTCTTTTAATTGGAGCATTTAGTCCATTTACATTTAAGGTTAATATTGTTATGTGTGAACTTGATCCTGCCATTATGATATTAACTGGTTATTTTGCTCGTTAGTTGATGCAGTTTCTTCCTAGCCTCGATGGTCTTTACATTTTGGCATGTTTTTGCAATGGCTGGTACCTGTTGTTCCTTTCCATGTTTAGTGCTTCCTTCAGGGTCTCTTATAAGGCAGGCCAAGTGGTGACAAAATCTCTAAGCATTTGCTTATCTGTAAAGGATTTTCTTTCTCCTTCACTTATGAAACTTAGTTTGGCTGGATATGAAATTCTGGGTTTAAAATTCTTTTCTTTAAGAATGTTGAATATTTGCCCCCACTCTCTTTTGGCTTGTAGAGTTGCTGCCGAGAGATCTGCTGTTAGTCTGATGGGCTTCCCTTTGTGGGTAACCCGACCTTTCTCTCTGGTTGCCCTTAAGATTTTTTCCTTCATTTCAACTTTGGTGAATCTGGCAATTGTGTGTCTTGGAGTTGCTCTTCTCGAGGAGTATCTTTGTGGCGTTCTCTGTATTTCCTGGATTTGAATGTTGGCCTGCCCTACTAGGTTGGGGAAGTTCTCCTGGATGATATCCTGAAGAGTGTTTTCCAACTTGGTTCCATTTTTCCCCTCACTTTCAGGCACCCCAATCAGACATAGATTTGGTCTTTTTACATAATCCCATACTTCTTGCAGGCTTTGTTCATTTCTTTTTCTTCTTTTTTCTTTTGATTTCTCTTCTCGCTTCATTTCGTTCATTTGATCTTCAATCGCTGATACTCTTTCTTCCAGTTGATCGAGTCGGTTACTGAAGCTTGTGCATTTGTCACGTATTTCTCATGTCATGGTTTTCATCTCTTTCATTTCGTTTATGACCTTCTCTGCATTAATTACTCTAGCCATCAATTCTTCCACTTTTTTTTCAAGATTTTTAGTTTCTTTGCGCTGGGTACGTAATTCCTCCTTTAGCTCTGAGAAGTTTGATGGACTGAAGCCTTCTTCTCTCATCTCGTCAAAGTCATTCTCCGTCCAGCTTTGATCCGTTGCTGGCGATGAGCTGCGCTTCTTTGCTGGGGGAGATGTGCTCTTATTTTTTGAATTTCCAGCTTTTCTGCCCTGCTTTTTCCCCATCTTTGTGGTTTTATCTGCCTCTGGTCTTTGATGATGGTGACGTACTGATGGGGTTTTGGTGTAGGTGTCCTTCCTGTTTGGTAGTTTTCCTTCTAACAGTCAGGACCCTCAGCTGTAGGTCTGTTGGAGATTGCTTGTGGTCCACTCCAGACCCTGTTTGCCTGGGTGTCAGCAGCAGAGGCTGCAGAAGATAGAATATTGCTGAACAGCAAGTATACCTGTCTGATTCTTGCTTTGGAGGCTTCCTCTCAGGGGTGTACTCCACCCTGTGAGGTGTGAGGTGTCAGACTGCCCCTAGTGGGGGATGTCTCCCAGTTAGGCTACTCAGGGGTCAGGGACCCACTTGAGCAGGCAGTCTGTCCCTTCTCAGATTTCAACCTCCGTGTTGGGAGATCCACTGCTCTCTTCAAAGCTGTCAGACAGAGTCGTTTGCGTCTGCAGAGGTTTCTGCTGCTTTAGTTGTTGTTTAGTTGTGCCCTGCCCCCAGAGGTGGAGTCTACAGAGACAGGCAGGTTTCCTTGAGCTGCTGTGAGCTCCACCCAGTTAGAGCTTCCCAGCGGCTTTGTTTACCTACTTAAGCCTCAGCAATGGCGGGCGCCCCTCCCCCAGCCTTGCTGCTGCCTTGCCGGTAGATCGCAGACTGCTGTGCTAGCAATGAGGGAGGCTCCATGGGCGTGGGACCCTCCTGGCCAGGTGTGGGATATAATCTCCTGGTGTGTCTGTTTGCTTAAAGCGCAGAATTGGGGTGGGAGTTACCCAATTTTCCAGGTGTTGTGTGTCTCAGTTCCCCTGGCTAGGAAAAGGGATTCCCTTCCCCCTTGCGCTTCCCAGGTGAGGCAATGCCTCGCCCTGCTTCAACTCTCGCTGGTCGGGCTGCAGCAGCTGACCAGCACTGATTGTCCGGCACTCCCTAGTGAGATGAACCCAGTACCTCAGTTGAAAATGCAGAAATCACCGGTCTTCTGTGTCGCTCGCGCTGGGAGTTGGAGAGACTGGAGCTGTTCCTATTCGGTCATCTTGCTCGGGTTAGCTGTTTTTCTAAAATTTTGCTTCCATAGTGCGTATGGAATTCTCCAAATGTTAAGTTGACCCCACCTACCTAGCGATCTCTGCTGGTGGTAGCCAAGCAATAGCTTTGCCGTTTCTACTTACCATAAATCCAGTTGGGTAAGTTCTTCTCAAGCTCTCAAAAGATCTAGATGGTTTTGGCCAGGGCAATAAAAAGGGGTTATAATGTCAGATGGTGCTGTCTATAGTAACTGTATGAGATTTTATACAGTTTTTTTTTTGCGTTGAGTAATCCTTATGTTCTGTGTTTTGGTGCTTCTTGAGTATGTTTAAAGGAAATTGAGGGACATTGATTACATTTAAAATTTGACTGGCTCAATTACTCTAAGAATTTTTTTTTTTTAATTAAGAATATCAAGTCAAAAGTTGAAGGTAGAATAAGGAGAATTGCACTGACTTAGAAAAATGGTTTTCCCAAACACTGCATGTTCTCACTCATAGGTGGGAACTGAACAATGAGATCACTTGGACTCAGGAAGGGGAACATCACACACCGGGGCCTATCATTGGGAGGGGGGAGGGGGAAGGGATTGCATTGGGAGTTATACCTGATGTAAATGACGAGTTGATGGGTGCTGACGAGTTGATGGGTGCAGCACAGCAACATGGCACAAGTATACATATGTAACAAACCTGCACGTTATGCACATGTACCCTAGAACTTAAAGTATAATAATAATAAAAAATAAATTAAAAAAAATAAAATAAAAAATAAAATAAAATAAAATAAAAAAGAAAAAAAAAAAAGAAAAATGGTTTTCTTTTCTTAAACTACCAGATCTTTTAGAATTTGTTATCCTACCACATTAAAATTCCAAATATTTGCAAGGAACTAGAGATTGAGCTAAAGTTAGTCATTAGAGGGAAACTTGATATTTTTTTTTCAGATGCATCTATTTTCTGTATGTGATAGAAACCATAAGTTAATGGAACTTCTATTTAGCATCACTCTGTCTTTGATAAATGGCCTTCTGAGATTCTCAGCACTATGTTTTACCTCCCACTGGCAGAGACTGTAAAAAAAGGTGAAACAAAAAATATCCTGACACTTGAGAGCTGCCTGGATGCAATTAACAAAGTCTTGGGGTTGCTAGGAGCTAGCCTGGCACTCCCAGGTGGTTTTGGTTCTCCTGTTGAAGATAAAGGATTTCATAGAACATCAGAATCAGACGGGTACTCTGTGAGCACAGTGGATTGAGACAGAACATCAGAATGCTCAGTCATCATGTCTGCTCCCAGACAAAACATGAATATTGTCCAAACCACAAAAATGACCAGGCACATCTCTCTCGGGAGTGATTGCTGCTTCTTTACCAATCACATCTGTAGCCTCAGGATAGTCTTCCGTCCCTCTAGGTAGGATTTATGAAGCTACCCAATCATAGCATTGCCACCCAACCCTCCACTTTCTGTCAGAACCCAATTAAAAGCAAAATCCCCCTTTCTTAAATCCTCCCCAAACTCACCTAAAATAAGCACAAACCTTACAATTGATTAATGGTCAATTTTGTGTGTCAGCTAGACTGTGATCCCCAGTTATCAAATCAAACACTAATAATCTAGATGTTGCTGTGAAGATACTTTGTAGATGTCATTGAAGTTCATAATCAGTTGACTTTGAGAATTTATCCTAGAAAAACTGGGTGAGCTTAATCTAAACCATTGAAAAGCCTTAAAAACAGAGCTGAGGTTTCTCTGAGGAAAGAGAAATTCCACTCTGAACAGCGTGTCAGCCTGTGCTGAGAAATCCAACCTGCCCTTCCTGACAACTACCTCCTAGTGGGTCTCTGACTTGCCTAGCCCACCCCCACAGATGTACAAATTAATTCCTGCATCATTCTCTTAATATATGTATTCTCCTGGTTCTACTTCTTTGATTACAACAATCTCTTACTGAGGGGCTGCATGATTCTCATGGTGAGTTTTATCCATCATGCAATGAACAATAAAGCCGACTTGTTCATTCAAGGGTATGCTCCTGCTGGTCTTTGGCTGGAGGCATTGAGGTACCTCATTAGGCCATTGTGAGGAAAGTATATATACTGCACTTGGATTGAAAAATTCCTAGGACTCTTTACATATATATGTCATATTTTAATATCAGCCTCATTTTTCAAGGAGGACATTAAAGCCCAGGGAGTTGAAGGACTTTTCCCAGGGTCACACAGCTGGTAAGCAGTACAGATGTGATGCCATGGGGCAAGCCATGAGTCCTTATGAGGAATGATGAGTGAGAGTCCCCTTTTGTGTGAATTCAGAATCCAGTGCCTTAACATGGTTAGGAGAGATATTTGACCCTATGGATGGCTTTATTCTTTCTACTCCTGCCATTGTGAATGAAGAGGGTTTTTGAGGTCCCATTTGAGATGTGCTCCCTTTACCACTCAATATCCTTCTTGCTGTGTAGCAAATAAAGAGTTTTTATCTTTTTTCCTGTATCCAGACTTACCTGCTTTGTATCTCATGGAAATTCCTTAGAACTTTGGCAAATGAACAAAATGTTTTGGGGTGGTACTCCAGAATTTCACCTATTAACATTAAGTTTAAATAACTCAACTCCAGTTAAGAAGTTAGGGTGTTAAATGTAGGATTAAAATTGTATCTTGGATGGGAAGTTGAGGGTGCCATTTCAGATCTCACACCCTGTGGGGTGAAGGGAAAGTCCAAACAAGGCAAAGTCATTGAAGAGATAATAGACGCCTTTTCTTTTCTTTTCTTTTTCTTTCCTTTCCTTTCTTTTCTTTTCCCTTTCTTTCTTTCTTTTCTTTCTTTCTTTCTTTCCTTCTTTCCTTCCTTCCTTCCTTCCTTCCTTTCTTTCTTTCTTTCTTTCTTTCTTTCTTTCTTTCTTTCTTTCTTTCTTTCTTTCTTTCTTTCTTTCTTTCTCTCTCTCTTCTTTCTTTTTCTTTCTCTTTCTTTCTTTCTTTTCCTTCTCTCCTTCCTTCCTTCCTTCCTTCCTTCCTTCCTTCCTTCCTTCCTTCCTTCCTTCCTTCCTTCTTTCCTTCCTTCCTTCCTTCCCTCCTTTCTTTCTCTTTCTCTTTCTCTTTCTTTCTTTCTTTCTTTCTTTCTTTCTTTCTTTCTTTCTTTCTTTCTTTCTTTCTTTCTTTCTTTCTTTCTTCTTTCTTTTTTTCTTTGAGATGGAGTGTTGCTCTGTCGTCCAGGCTGAAGTGCAGTGACACAATCTTGGCTCACTGCAAGCTCTGCCTCCCAGGTTCACGCCCTGCCTCCCAGGTTCACGCCATTGTCCTGCCTCAGCCTCCTGAGTAGCTGGGACTACAGGTGCCCGCTACCATGCCCAGCTAATTTTTGGTATCTTTAGTAGAGATGGGGTTTCACCGTGTTAACCAGGAGGGTCTTAACCTCCTGATCTCACGATCTGCCTGCCTCGGCCTTCCAAAGTGCTGGGATTACAGGTGTGAGCCACCGCGCCCAGCCCAATAGATGCCATTTCTATCGTTAACCTAGTTTTGCCTCTCTCCTCTTCCTGCTTCATCCGGCCATAACACACTGAACCTTGTTCCAGTTACTTCCGTCTTCAGGTCATAATTTTAATGTAAGGTAAAGTAATAAGTAAATGAAGCTCAGAAAAACAGTGTACCATTTTAACAAAAGCTAATTTGTTACCTTTGTCTAGTAGAAAGAGAAAGGTCCTCTTCATAAATTAATAGTGGGAATAAAATTTGAAGTTCAGAATAGTACTTCGTCCAACAGTTTTCTTACAAAGCACTTATTGACATGCCATTAATTCAATAACTAAAATAGCAATGGGATGTGCTGTTATAATTGACATCATTAAAAGCCCTCTAAGAAATTAGGTAGAATTTATGTTAGTTCTAATAAACAGTTATAACATTCTCTAAGACTCTGTATATTTTCAAATTGTTTTAGTCTGACTTTATGCACTGATGAAGTTTTACTCTGAAGGCCGAGACTTCTATCTTGCAGTAGTTAAAGGTGCTTCACAACAATAACAGAGTCTAGAGTAGCAGAGTAAAAAGAATATAGATTTATAATCAGATAAATATGTATTCCATGCTGCTTTTGATTTTATCAGCTATAGCACCTTGGGCAAGTCATTCAAAATACCTGAGCCTTAAGGTTATTTTCTATAAAATGGAAGGAAAATTATTAGATGATAGTTAATATGGTAAAATGAAATGATAGATAAGTACAATTATAAAGTTAAATACAATCCAGTGTCTGACATATAGCAACTATTCCCGAGTGGTAGCTGCTACATAAAGACAAATATTAATAATGATAATGATAATAACATCATGCTTTGGGCTGGGAAAGCCTGTCAATTTTTCCTCATTCATTTAACCTTCTCCCTGTAGCTCTCCAGGCATGTGGGAGCCTGTGAGCCACAGAAGCAGTCAGATGTTGCTGAAAAACGAAATTTTTTTTTGTCAGATTTTTCTATGTAACAAAGTACTCCAAAACTTAATGACTTCAAACAATGGTTTAGTATCTTCTCATGATTCTGTAAAACAGCAAATTGTGCTCAGCCCACCTGAGTGGTCTTTATGTACTAGGCCGGTTCAGCTTTTCTCAGGTGGGGTCCCTCACATCTCTGTAGCATCAATAGGTTTGGCAGGGATGGGGGCCTGTCTCCATCCATGTGGGCTCATTATCCTGCTGGCCGGCTGAGGCTTGTCACAGGTGCTGGAAAGCTCTCCTGTGCAAGATAGAAACAGCGGGTGTCTTGAGCTGAAACTTAAAACTCACAACATCACTTGCATTACATTCTATTATTCAAAGCAAGTCTAGCTCACATCAAGAGGTGGGTTAATAGATTGCATTTCTTGACAAAATGGGCTACAAAGAATTTGTAGCTATTTTTGCAACTTATAAATATCCTCTGGCTTTTGGTAATATGTAAATGAATTTGGTGTGCAAACGTTGGACAGCCCTCATATTTAAAATAAATTCCACCCACTCACCTGCCAGTCAAGATCTTATCTTTATTAATCTGCTTTAAAAACACAGTGAAACTTTCTGAAAGGAGACTTGAACTAAGAACTGTTGAATTCCAATATGAATAAGGTGCTACAATTGATTCTTATAAAAAATCTTTATGGAGTTTTACAGATGAAAATACAGAAATGTGGAGAATTGTAAGTAATCTCTTATGACTGCCAAGCTCATATTCTGATACAAAGTCCTGTATGCTGATATCCAGTCACATGGTCTCCCACAATCATAAAATTAACGAAGCAGAGGAAACTTATAAAAATAATTATTTGTTATTTAATATCATTTCCACCAATTATGTCAGCAACAACTCCTATGTGTATAAACTAGTTGCTTTAAATAACTCACTTGAATAAACTGCACAATACAAAATAATACGAGGAGGCTGGGCACAGTGGCTCACGCCTGTAATCCCAGCACTTTGGGGGGCCGAGGTGGGTGGATCATGAGGTCAGCAGATGGAGACCATCCTGGTTAACACGGTGAAACCCCATCTCTATTAAAAATACAAAAACAAAATTAGCCAGTCATAGTGGCAGGCGCCAGCTACTCAGAAGGCTGAGGCAGGAGAATGGCATGAACCCGGGAGATGGAGCTTGCAGTGAGCCAAAATCACGCCACTGCACTCCAGCTTGGGTGACACAGTGAGACTTCATCTCAAAAATAATATTAATAATAAGAGGAAAGATTGCTTTGTAATGATCTTCTACTGAAAAACATGCAAAATTACCTCCATGTCCAGATCTACCTTCTCCATGACTCCAGAGTATTCTACAGCTAAACCGAGTAGGTTATTTCATGAAGACTTTGCAGAGACTATGGTATGTAATGAATAAATACTTGTTGACTTGGACTGAAATTCTTAATCATCTGAATCAGTTTACAGAGTTGACTGCCTGAAGACTGATACTCCTCATGTCCAGTAGTGATTGATTCTCTTCCCAGGAACTCCCCAGTCCTAATATATGTATTGTAAATATTCTTTGTATAGATCTTTTTATTTACTTATTTAATTTTAGAGATGGGTTCTCACTGTGTTGCTCAGGCTGGCCTCAAACTCCCAGGCCCCACCTCAGTCTTCCAAGTAGCTGGGACTACAGGGGCACACCATGTCACCAGGCTATACAGATACCTTTCCTTAGCATTAATCATTAAACAAATGACAAATAATTTTTGATAAAAACTTTAAAAGAAAGTGCTGCCCAAAGCAATTTATAGATTCAATGTTATTCCTATTAAAAACTACCATTGAGATTCTTCACAGAACTAGAGAGAGCCTGAATAGCCAAGGCAATCCTAGCCAAAAAGAACAAAGCTGGAGGCATCACACCACCTGACTTCAATCTATATTACGGGGCTACAGTAACCAGAACAGCATGGTACTGGTACAAGAACAGACACATAGACCAATGGAGCAGAATAGAGAACCCAGAAATAAGACCTTATACCTACAACTATCTGATCTTCAACAAGCCTGACAAAAGCAAGCAATGGGAAAGGATTTCCTCCTCAATAAATGGTGCTGGGAGAACTGGCTAGCCATATGCAGAAGGTTGAAACTGCAACCCTTCCTTACACCATATGCAAAAATTAACTTAAAATGGATTAAAGACTTAAATGTAAAACCCAAAACTATAAAAACCCTGGAAGACAACTTAGGCAATGCTACTTAGGACATAGGCATGGGCAACGATTTCATGACGAAGATGCCAAAAGTAATTGCAACAAAAGCAAAAATTGACAAATGGGTTCTAATTAAACTAAAGAGCTTCTGCACAGCAAAATAAACTATCAGCAGAGTGAACAGACAACATACAGAATGGGAGAAAGGTTTTGTAAACTATGCATCCAACAAAGGTCTAATATCTAGCATCTATAAGAAACTTAAACAAATGTACAAGAAAAAAACGGACAACTCCATCAAAAAGTGGGCAAAGGGCATGAATGGACACTTCTCAAAAGAAGACATACATGTAGCCAACAATCATATGAAAAACAGCTCAACATCACTGATCATTAGAGAAATGCAAATCAAGACCACAGTGAGATGCCATCTCACACCATTCAAAATGACTATTACTAAAAAGTCAAAAACTAACAGATGCTGGGAGGTTGTGGAGAAAAAGGAACGTTTATACACTGTTGGCAGGAGTGTAAATTAGTTCAACCGTTGTGGAAGACAGTGTGGCAATACCTCAAAGACCCAAAGGCAGACATACCATTTGATCCAGCAATCCAGTTACTGGCTATTTACCCAAAGGAATGTAAATCATTCTATTATAAAGACACATGCACATGTATGCTCATTGCAGCACTATTCACAATAGCAAAGACATGGAATCAACCTAAATACCCATCAATGATAGACCAGATAAAGGAAATTTGGTACATATACACCACGGAATACGATGTAGCTTTAAAAAAGAATGAGATCCACCAGACACAGTGGCTCATGCCTGTAATCCCAGCACTTTGGGAGGCTAAGTAGAGTGGATCACAAGGTCAGGAGATTGAGACCATCCTGGCTAACACGGTGAAACCCCATCTCTACTAAAAATACAAAAAAAAATTAGCTGGGCGTGGTGGCTACTCGGAAGGCTAAGGCAGGAGAATGGCGCGAACCGAGGAGGCGGAGCTTGCAGTGAGCAGAGATAGTGCCACTGCACTCCAGCCTGGGCGACAGAGCGCGATTCCGTCTCAAAAAAAAAAAAAAAAAAAAAAAGAATGAGATCATGTTCTTTGCAGGGACATGGATGGAGCTAGAGACCATTATCCTTAGCAGACTAATGCAGGAACAGAAAACCAAGTGCCACATGTTCTCACTTATGAGTGGGAGCGAAATTATGGCAACGCATACATGGACACAGAGGGGAACCACACACACTAGGACTTATTGAAGAGTGGAGGGTGGGAGGAGGGAGAGGATCAGGAAAAATTACTATTCGTTACTAAGTTTAATACCTGGGTGATGAAATAATCTATAAAACAAACCCCTATGACACATGTTTAGCTATGTAACAGACCTGAACATGTACCCTTGAACTTAAAATAAAAGTTTAAAAAATGCTCTAAAATGAGGTTTTTCAACCTGAGAACTATTAATATTTTGAGCCAGACGATAATTATTTTTTTGTGGGAGGCTGTCATGTGTGTTACAGGACTTTTAACAGCACCCCTGGCCTCTACCCAATACAGGCCAGTAACACCCTCCCCAGTAGTGACAGCAAAAACCATCTTCAGACGTTGTCAAATGTCACTGGAGGGAAAAATTGCCCCCATTTAAGAATCATTGCTTTATAAGGTAACAGACTCTCTAAAATAAAAATAGTAGCAATGTATTGTGTGTTTATGGAATATGAGAAAGAAATTATATGACAACAATTGCCCAATGAATAAGAGAGAAATCTGTAGTATACTAATCTAAGGTAGATTTGATGATAGATTATACATGTATGTAAAATTCTAGGGCAACAACCAATCCAAAAGAAAGCAAAAAATTTATTTTAAAAATAAATATTTCATAGAATTAATAGAAATATCTGGCAAAAATAATTCAACCATATTAATAAGCACATTAAATATAGTTGGTCCAGACAGACCAATTAAATGATAGAGAAGAACAGATTGAATAAAAATGGAATATTGAACTGTAACCTATCAGCAACCCATTTTAAATGTAAAGACATACCTTCATTAAAAGTAAAAAGAAGGGAAATATATACCATGCAAAAGAAATCAAAAGAAAGTCGAAATGATTATGGCAATACTAGACAAAGTAGAAATTAGAGCGAGAAATGTTAATAGGGATAAAAACAGACATCACTCAATGATAAAGGGTTATTTCTCCAAAGAGACATAACAATCTTAAGTGCATGAGCACCTGACAACAGAGCTTCAAAATACAGGAGACAAAGTTGACATAAAAGAAAGGAGAAGGCCGGGCGCGGTGGCTCACGTTTGTAATCCCAGCACTTTGGGAGGCCGAGACGGGCGGATCATGAGGTCAGGAGATCGAGACCATCCTGGCTAACATGGTGAAACCCTATCTCCACTAAAACTACAAAAAATTAGCAGGGCGCGGTGGTGGGCACCTGTAGTCCCAGCTACTGGGGAGGCTGAGGCAGGAGAATGGCGTGAACCTGGGAGGCGGAGCTTGCAGTGAGCAGAGATTACACCACTGCACTCCAGCCTGGGAGACAGAGCGAGACTCCATCTCAACAAAAAAAAAAAAAAAAAAAGAAAGAAAAATGGAAAAATCCAAAATTATCATTGGAGATTTTACACTAATTTCTTAGTATTTCATAGAAAAATTAAGGAGGAAGTCAGTAAGGATATAGAATAACTGAACAATGCTATCAAGTAACTTGACTAAGTCACATTTACAGAACACTCCACCCAACAACAGGAAAATGCATAATTCGAAACTGTATTGGTTCTACCTACTATATTTCTCTCTATGAACGCCATATTCTTCTCCACTTATTCATCTTCTCTTGGGGTCTCAAAGTTTTGTAACATTTTCTCTGATGATTCTTTATATTCCTTGTTAAATACTTTTTATATTATTTTGCTCTTGTTTACAGATACTTTTTTCCTTCCTCCATCACTAAATACTTTTTCTTACAATCTTTATGGCTTAGTCTGTCAGAGACAGATGATGCTGCTTCCCATAGGGTTCTGATTTGCTGAAGAGGAAAATGTTTAATGTCTTATTTTGGTTTCACTTAAACCCAGCTTCTGCAAGGGCTGACTGTCACCAAAACCTGACTAGAAGGGAGTGAGGTTGTGGAGACTGGGGGTTGGGGTGAGGAATTGTAAATAACAAATGATGGGTGTCCTTTCAGCACCCTCTGTCTGGAGAATTAACTAACCAGGGAAGTGAAGGGTTCAACAGTCAGATTAAAGAACAGGTAGGCCGGGCGTAGTGGCTAACGCCTGTAATCCCAGCACTTTGGGAAGCCAAGGTGGGTAGATCACCTGAGGTCAGGAGTTCAAGACCAGCCTGACCAACAAGGTGAAACCCCATCTCTACTAAACATACAAAATGAGCTGGGTATGGTGGCACATGCCTGTAATCCCAGCTACTTGGGAGGCTGAGGCAGGAGATTGCTTGAACCTGGGAGGTGGAGGTTGCAGTGAGCCGAGATGGTGCCACTGCACTCCAGCCTGGGCAACAAGAGCGAAACTCTGTCTCAAAAAAAAAAAAAAAGAACAGGCATTACCCTGTGCTTTGTGCTTTGAGTCACTATCAAGCGACTTAAACAAGGACAGCTCATGCCCACAGGTCTACAGGGAAAGAGTAACTGCTGTAAATAGCAGCATCTTAATGTGTTTGCACTTGTGAAAAAGTAGAGGATGCTTCATTTCTTGAGTCCACGCAGTCTCCAGTGAGTTTCAGGATGTGCCAGTTGAATTTTATGATCTAGGCACTGTTTACTAAATTGACAATGAACCTCCAAATCAACTATGAGTTTGGCTTACTGGTATGAACCTGATGTTTGCAGTTTAAAGTCAGCCAGAAATCCTGGGATGTGTACATTGTGGAAAAAATCAGAATTAAAGTGAAGGAATGGACTCGATTGTTTCCCCAGATGTGTGAGAATAGATTAATTTCCTGGAGGTAGTTAAAATAAAACCAAAAGGACAAATTGCCTATTCCTCTCACATTCCTTCTCTCCTCCTTATTCCCTCCCAATATAAAGAAAGCCAGGCCTCTTTTTGTTTTTGACTCTGAAACTTTCTCTTCAGATATACTGGATGTTTATCAGCCAGGCTGGTGAGAAAATGTCAACAAATTGCTGTGATACCTCCCAGTCATGATGATGATAATAATAATTGATAGTAATGATGATAATAGTGCCTGATACGTATTGAATACTTACCATATGCCAGCTGTTCTTCTAATTTCTTTTACCATACTAGTATTAACTGACTTAATTTTTAGAATGATACCGTTAAGTAGGTATATTATTATATCTCCCTCCCCCATTTTACCAATTAGTAAATTGCAGCATGGAAGAGTTGGATACTTGACTAAAGCTACACCACTAGTAAGAAATGGAGCCAGAATTCAACCCCAGGCAGTCTAACTTCAGAGTGACACGATAGAGACAGGACAACTGTGCTACACTGTAGCCCAGAAGCGAATTTATGCCACAATTCCTATCACAGGCAAGGAACCATTTGTCAAGTCACAACTTAATTCTTCTAAAGAAGTAATTGCACATGGATCTGGCCACTTATACATCCAACTGTCTTCATTTAGAGGTGTTTCTCCAGGGCAAGCCCTGAGGTGGAAATTGGCATTAATGTAGCTGATTAAGTCCTCCTCTGTAGATGCCTTATGGACAGAAATGGGCCTTTCCTCTTCTCTTTGTTTCTCATACTTGACTGTGGCTCTGTATCCCCAGGAGATTGGTTCCAGGACCCCAACTGATACCAAAATCTGTGGATGCTCAGTCTCTTCTACAAAATGCTGTAATAACCCATATCCGTGGATTTAAATCCATGGTAGGTTGACTCCACAGATGTGGAACCTTGGATAGGGAAAGTCGACTGTATTAGATTTATGCACAGATAAACACTCTTGGTCAAGTCCAGCACAATTCATCTACAGGTGACTTAAAGAGAGAATGCACTTTGAAGTCTTCATGGTCAGCTGAAGAATCCAAAATTTTACTGTCAAACTCACTTAGAAATCTTACAGGTTCAAACATGTTATGGCTAATACAATTTTGCAGCTTTGTCAAAAACCAAAGAAATGTTCCTGAGCTCAGACCAGGCTACATGGCACTGAAGAGTCAGGGCTTGCTCCCAACCCCAGAAGAAGGGGACCAGAAATTTCCAGTCTGGGAGGGTCCCCCACAAAAGTTGCTCTGAAACTACAGACTGGAGTTTTTTCTGAATTTTTCCTTCTTCGGGGAAAAGAGTGTGAACCTGCATAGTGCTCTTCTATCTCTGCTCACCTGAGTACCACGGGGTTCATGGGTTTCAAGTTTAAGACATCAGATTTAGGGAGGATTCACGTCTTTCTTCTTCTGTTTATTTGTGAGGTACAGTGAGGTCGTCATTTTACTTCCATGAGGACAGTGGCTAAAAAAAGAACCCTTTGGAGGGAAGGGAGAGGTAGAGATGAGTAAAGTTATGTAAAAGGGTTGAAAAGTAGACCTGAGAGCTCAACTGAGAACAGAAATTTTGTGGCTATGATCTCAGGGGACCATGAAGACCTGCAGGAGAGGAAAAAAGACACTGCAGGGACAGTATATGTGAAATTCTACACAATGCTCCACATTAAAATGTTCCATACAAATTTCCCAGAGCAGAGATTTTTCAAGGTCACTCACCTTAGACCTGTAGGCCCTATTAAGACTGTTGGGAGGAGAAAAATGTAGTAGTTCTTCTATCACCTAATTCTAGTCTTCTGAGTGTCATTAAGATCTTTCCTGTTTTCATAAATATAAATATCACAGTATAGATACATTTACAGAATTATAATATTAGTCTTAGTAGTTTTTTTGCTTTTTTTTTTTTTTTACTTAATCTGTGGATAATTTCCTGCAGATTAGACAATCTTCTACATCACTAAAGAGTTTCATAAAATCTTCTCTTTAGTGGCTATAAAAACATCACCATGGCCAGGCGCAGTGGTTCATGCCTGTAATCCCAGCACTTTGGAGGCTGAGGCGGGTGGATCACGAGGTCAGGAGATGGAGACCATGCTGGCTAACACGGTGAAACCCCGTCTCTACTAAAAATACAAAAAATTAGCTGGGCATAGTAGCAGGTGCCTGTAATCCCAGCTGCTGGGGAGGCTGAGGCAGGAGAATGGCAGGAACCCAGGAGGTGGAACTGGCAGTGAGCCGAGATCGCACCACTGTACTCCAACCTGGGCGACAGACCGAGACTCCGTTGTAAAAAAAAGAAAAAAAAAATCACCATACACTTGAAATAGTATTTATTTAAACATTTACCAAAAAAAAAAAAAAAATACTTGGGGACACTTAAGGAGATTAATTGAAAGATCATATGGAGAATAGTTAGCCCTACCTCTCTTCCATTCTGACCTCTGCCACATGGGTGACTGGCATCTATCCCTCAAACAAAATACATGAAGTTTCCTCTCAGAAGAAATTGAATAGGCCCAGAGAAAATAATTCCACGCTATGGCCCTCATGGTCCCCCAGTGAAGGAATCAGACCCTGAAACATTAGCCCCAAATTCCTACCAAATTTCATCTGATTTCTTTGAACTCATGACCATTTTTTAGTCACTCTTACATGTAAAACAATATGAAGAAACAGAAGACATTTTAAGAGAGCCATAAGGATAAACAAAAACAAAAAACTTAGAGAGATTAGAAATTCAAGACAGCTTTAAATATATATACAAAACAAAGCCAAACAAAATTTTAATTATTATTTTCACAAACTGGAGAAGGTAGTCCCCTTGTAAAACAAATCAAATTGCTATTAATCTTTTCTCCATAGGTAAAACAACAAAAACACTTTGAAAATTAACAATATAGCCATAATATTTGTAAGACATTCTTTTTTAAATAACCCAAACACACATAAATAAAGAGCAAACCCAGCTTCAAGACAAGCCACAGTCCCTACCCACCATGCAGAATTCTGGGCCTAAGCTCCTTCTGCATAGATTGATGTAGAAATCACCACCCTAGATGCAAAACAAGGCCTGTCTAAAATCAGATTGTGGTTGCTGAGGAGGAAGTGGGAATGGGGAGTGACTGCTTAACGGGTACAAGGTCTCCTTTGGAGGTGATGAAAATGTTTTGGAACTACATAGAAGTGATGGTTGTACAACATGGTGACTGCACTAAATGCTACTGAGCTGTGCACCTTAAAATGGGTTAATTTTGTTATGTGAATTTTACCTCAACAAACAAAAAGACTGCCTAACTCAGGCCCATGCCTTTATATCATATGCTATATAATACACTCTACTACTCTTTAAAAAATTAACAATACAGGACAATATACTTATCCTAGACTTTCAGGACATTTATTATTTTTTAAAATCTCATGAGGATTTTGAATAAAAGTAGTTTTAAATCTATAGATTATATCTCCATCTAACTTCATGATTCATTTATAGTTTGTTTTCTTTTCAGTAAAGTACATTTTTTACTTTCTGTTGAGTTTATATATTTCTTACAAAACTTATTCTTTGATATTTTCTATTATTCCTAATGAAGCTCCCCCTACCATCAACCTTGGATATGCCTTCTTGACAGTTTAGTCTGCCAGAGACAAGTGACGCTGACTTCTCTACTTTGCCTTATTAGATAAAAAGAAAAGTATGTAATGATAATGTCAAGGTTTCATGTTAATGTGGTTTATGCAAAGATCTATGTCATCATCCTTCCCCTTCAACCACAACCCTGTTCTAAGAACCACATCCTGTGACCAAACAGCTCTTCCTTTCCTACAAGCATCAAACTTATTATTAGTTACTCTGAGGTTCTCAATGTGAATTTTAGATAGTGACATATCCTTTGGCCAACCCTCGAACCA
This sequence comes from Chlorocebus sabaeus, assembly GCF_047675955.1. Taxonomy (NCBI): domain Eukaryota; kingdom Metazoa; phylum Chordata; class Mammalia; order Primates; family Cercopithecidae; genus Chlorocebus; species Chlorocebus sabaeus. The sequence continues at coordinate 32,761,493 of NC_132920.1, read as the reverse complement.
TCTTCACACAAGATGTGAAGAACATGACAACAAACTCTCTGTAACTAAGGGTATCAAAAGAGTATAGTTAAGCACTCCTGGTTGTGATGGCTATTTTCAGTATGACATTATTCTACAGGACACTTTCTGGAGTGTGAATTCAACATATTAGAAACTACATTGTGGAGGTTTCCCCTGAAGAAAAAAAAGTAAATGGGCAACCCATGACAGTAAGGATCTGAAATCATGTGGTATGACAGTGAGGGTAGGTGTACAGCTGGGCCAGTCACACAGAATTAGGGCCATTGTCTCAACATCTGAAAGAGACTGGGTTTGAACAGTGAGGACTACATTAACCAGGGGCTGGATCTGCATTGCTCACACTTGAACAGAGATAGGAACCCAGCTGACTGTGAGTGAGTGTGAAGAGCCCCCTGCTGGAGGCAAATGCCTGGAGCCCTGTGCATATGCTGGGCCATGAGGAAGAGCACAAGTCTATTCTCTGGAACAGGGTTTTTCAGGGCCTGGGCTAAGTCAGCCAGCGCCCTCCTCTTCCTCACCCCACCAATGGTAAATCTGATAAATCAGTGCTAATTCGCTTTGTATTACAGAATTTACTAAATGTGATGGCTGATATTTTGAACCAGGGTGGCAAATGCCGTTACTGACTCAAGAGCAACGCGTAGTGGTAACTGGGGCATGAGAATAGGATTGTGAATTGGTATGCAACTTTACCAGTGACAGTGTGTCTCACTACCCATTGGCATATATGTTCTAGTCTAGTGCTGAGAAAGATACTCAGAATATTAAGACTTTTACAGCAAGATTGGTACCACAAAATGCTCATTTTTAGCTCTCGTGGATTTTCTGTCTTGTAGTTTTTGTATCTTTCTCACTCTTCCTGAGGCATCACCAAGTCAACTTGTAAATTCTGTAATCACTTTCTTCCAGTAGATTTCTTGTATCTAAATTTTAATTAAGACTAGGAATCCTTTTTGGCACTTGGACACTGAAAGGAAGCATTTCTCAATTTCCTCCTTTATTCATGCATCTTCTTATCCACTAGGGAATCTGGGGTCATAAGACTGAACTAGTAGGTGGGACTCAGACACCAGATCAAATTGAGAATTAACTAAAACAGGGATGGGGCAGAAGTACCTCTCCCTAAGACATCCTACCAGTGTGCCAAGTCCGTTTGGCCATGGCAACACCCAGAGGCTACCATTTCTTTCCATGGCAATAATGACCCACTGGGGTTATTGAAGTGGTAATTGGAGTTACCACCATCTATAAATTAAGGGGTGAATTATGCAGAAATTTCTACCCTATTTCTAGACATTTCTGCATAATCCACCCCTTAATTTGCACGTAATTGAAAGTGAGTATAAATATGACTGCAGAACTGCCTCGGAACTACTATTCTGGGCACACTGCCTATGGGGTAACCCTGCTCTGCAAGGAGTAGCTTTGTTCAGTAAAAGTTGCTGTCTAACACCACTGTCTCATCCTTGGAATCTTTCCCGAGTGAAGCCAAGAACACTCTCAAAACCCCAATTTTTGAGGCTTGCCGGCCCTGCATCAAGACCACCCTTGCAATGGATAAATTTATCTGCTAGCTATCTCAGTACTGAGGGCTTCTTAATGTGGGAGTCCTCACCGTGGGGAAACTAAAGAATTTGACTGGTTTCAGGGGGTTGGTCAAGGGAGATCTGCTGCAGTCTATTAACTGATTCTGTGAAAGACAATGATATCTTACTCCACTTTGAGCATTTGATCTGAATGCCTTTTCACATTAAACCTCTGTGAATCCATAACCTAGGGTGCAGGAATTTTGCTTCTGAGAACCTTTCCCATGATAGAATTCTGGTTATTTCTGTTTTTCTTTCTTTGTTTACTATTATGACCTACACCTCTGTTAACATCCCTGTGCATGATTCCTTGTCCACATACCTAATGTTTCTTTAGAACAAATGCCTAAGACTAGAAGTTTTATGTACTATGTTTTTGTTTACAACTTTACTGTAACTAGTTGTATGAATTTATACCTCCACTAGAAGTGTTTAATTGTTCACACTAATGAATTTTCTTGCCAATAAATTATTGTCGGACTTTTCATTTTTCCCATCTCTTGAGAATTAAATGATAACTCCTAGTGATTTGAAATGTGTTTATCTGATTACTAATAAGGGTGGAAATCTTTTCACATGATGTATTGACCTGCTATGCTTCCTTTTCATAAACTAGCTCTCATCCCTGGAGTGGCACTGAATTTGTTATTATTTTAATATATATAAAAAGTCATATGTATAGATAATAAGCTTTAAGACTTAAATTTCAAGTTTTACAATTTAATTTTCCTATATTATATGTATTAAAAATAACTTCTTCCAATTTGTGTCATATTTTTAAAGTGCATTTTGATTAAGTTTTTAAAACTTTGTATTAAAGTATATTTGTTAAAAATTTTAAATGTTCTTTTTTTTGCTATTTCGTCCCTGTTAAGAAATATTTCCCTATTTCAGTTCATAAAATAATCTTTTTTCTTTTTGTTTTTTTAATTTTAAACTGTGATTCTATTTTTAATTTTTATTAAGTTCATTATAAAATTATATACATATGTACACACTATATATATATTTTTTACATTACAATATTCTTTTTATTATTATTATTATTATACTTTAAGTTCTAGGGTACGTGTGCACAACGTGCAGGTTTGTTACATATGTATACTTGTGCCATGTTGGTGTGTTGCACCCATCAACTCATCAGTACCCATTAACTTGTCATTTACATCAGGCATAACTCCCAATGCCATCCCTCCCCCATCCCCCATCCCCATAATAGGCCCCGGTGTGTGATGTTCCCCCTGCCGAGTCCAAGTGATCTCATTGTTCAGTTCCCACCTATGAGTGAGAACATGCAGTGTTTGGTCTTCTGTTCTTGTGATAGTTTACTGAGAATGATGGTTTCCTGCTGCATCCATGTCCCTACAAAGGACACAAACTCATCCTTTTTTATGGCTGCATAGTATTCCATGGTGTATATGTTCCACATTTTCTTAATCCATTCTGTCACTGATGGACATTTGGGTTGATTCCAAGTCTTTGCTATTGTGAATAGTGCTACAATAAACATATGTGTGCATGTGTCTTTATAGCAGCATGATTTATAATCCTTTGGGTATATACCCAGTAATGGGATGGTTGGGTCATATGGTATTTCTAGTTCTATATCCTTGAGGAAACGCCATACTGTTTTCCACAATGGTTGAAATAGTTTACAATCCCACCAAAAGTGTAAAACTGTTCCTATTTCTCCGCATCCTCTCCAGCACCTGTTGTTTCCTGACTTTTTAATGATTGCCATTCTAACTGGTGTGAGATGGTATCTCATTGTAGTTTTGATTTGCATTTCTCTGATGACGAGTGATGACGAGCATTTTTTCATGTATCTGTTGGCTATATGCATGTCTTCTTTTGAGAAATGTCTGTTCATATCCTTTGCCTACTTTTTGATGGGATCATTTGCTTTTTTCTTGTAAATTTGTTTGAGTTCTTTGTAGGTTCTGGGTATTAGCCCTTTGTCAGATGAGTAGATTGCAAAAATTTTCTCCCATTCTGTAGGTTGCCGGTTCACTCTGATGGTAGTTTCTTTTGCTGTGCAGAAGCTCTTTAGTTTAATTAGATCCCATTTGTCAATTTTGGCTTTTGTAGCCGTTGCTTTTGGTGTTTTAGACATGAAGTCCTTGCCCGTGCCTATGTCCTGAATGGTATTACCTAGATTTTCTTCTAGGGTATTTATGGTTTTATGTCTAACATTCAAGTCTCTAAACCATCTTGAATTAATTTTTGTATAAAGAGTAAGGAAAGGATCCAGTTTGAGCTTTCTACTAAGGCTAGCCAATTTTCCCAGCACCATTTATTAAATAGGGAATCCTTTCCCCATTTCTTGTTTTTGTCAGGTTTGTCAAAGATCAGATGGCTGTAGATGTGTGGTATTATTTCTGAGGGCTCTATTCTGTTCCATTGGTCTATATCTCTGTTTTGGTACCAGTAGCATGCTGTTTTGGTTACTGTAGCCTTGTAGTATAGTTTGAAGTCAGGTAGCGTGATGCCTCCAGCTTTGTTCTTTTGACTTAGGATTGTCTTGGCAATGCAGGCTCCCTTTTGGTTCCATATGAACTTTAAAGCAGTTTTTTCCAATTCTGTGAAGAAAGTCAGTGGTAGCTTAATGGGGATGGCATTGAATCTATAAATTACCTTGGGCAGTATGGCCATTTTCATGATATCAATTCTTCCTATCCATGAGCATGGTTTGTTCTTCCATTTGTTTGTGTCTTCTTTTATTTCACTGACTAGCGGTTTGTAGTTCTCCTTGAAGAGGTCATTTACATCCCTTGTAAGTTGGATTCCTGGGCATTTTATTCTGTTTGAAGCAATTGTGAATGGAAGTTCATTCATGATTTGGCTCTCTGTTTGTCTGTTCCTGGTGTATAAGAATGCTTGTGATTTTTGCACATTAATTTTTTATCCTGAGACTTTGCTGAAGTTGCTTATCAGCTTAAGGAGATTTTGGGCTAAGATGGAGTTTTCTAAATATACAATCATGTCATCTGCAAACAGGGACAATTTGACTTCTTCTTTTCCTAACTGAATACCCTTGATTTCTTTCTCTTGCCTGATTGCCCTAGCCAGAACTTCCAACACTATGTTGAATAGGAGTGGTGAGAGAGGGCATCCCTGTCTTGTGCCAGTTTTCAAAGGAAATGCTTCCAGTTTTTTGCCCATTCAGTATGGTCTTGGCTGTGGGTTTGTCATAAATAGCTCTTATTATTTTGAGATACGTTCCATCAATACCAAATTTATTGAGAGTTTTTAGCATGAAGCGTTGTTGAATTTTGTCAAAGACCTTTTCTGCATCTATTGAGATAATCATGTGGTTTTTGTCTTTGGTTCTGTTTACATGCTGGTTTGCTGTTTATTGATTTGCAAATGTTGAGCCAGCCTTACATCCCAGGGATGAAGCCCACTTGATCATGGTGGATAAGCTTTTTGATGTGCTGCTGGATTCCGTTTGCCAGTATTTTATTGATGATTTTTGCATCGATGTTCATCAGGGATATTGGTCGAAAATTCACTTTTTTTGTTGTGTCTCTGCCAGGCTTTGGTATCAGGATGATGTTGGCCTCATGAAATGAGTTAGGGAGGATTCCCTCTTTTTCTATTGATTGGAATAGTTTCAGAAGGAATGGTACCAGCTCCTCCTTGTACCTCTGGTAGAATTCGGCTGTGATTCTGTCTGGTCCTGGACTTTTTTTGGTTGGTAGGCTGTTAAATATTGGCTCAATTTCAGAGCCTGCTATTGGTCTATTGAGGGATTCAACTTCTTCCTGGTTTAGTCTTGGGAGAGTGTAAGTGTCCAGGAAATTATCCATTTCTTCTAGGTTTTCTAGTTTATTTGCGTAGAGGTGTTTATAGTATTCTCTCATGGTAGTTTGTATTTCTGTGGGGTCGGTGGTGATATCCCCTTTATCATCTTTTATTGCATCTATTTGATTCTTCTCTCTTTTCTTCTTTATTAGTCTTGCTTGGGGTCTATCAATTATGTTGAACTTTTTGAAAAGTGAGCTTCTGGATTCATTGATTTTTTGGAGGGTTTTTTGTGTCTCTATCTCCTTCAGTTCTGCTCTGGTCTTAGTTATTTCTTGCCTTCTGCTAGCTTTTGAATGTGTTTGCTCTTGCTTCTCTAGTTCTTTTAATTGCGATGTTAGAGTGTCAATTTTAGATCTTTCCAGCTTTCTCTTGTGGGCATTTAGTGCTATAAATTTCCCTCTACACACTGCTTTAAATGTGTCCCAGAGATTCTGGTATGTTGTATCTTTGTTCTCATTGGTTTCAAAGAACATCTTTATTTCTGCCTTCATTTCGTTATGTACCCAGTAGTCATTCAGGAGCAGGTTGTTCAGTTTCCATGTAGTTGAGCGGTTTTGATTTTCATAGTCCTGAGTTATAGTTTGATTGAACTGTGATTGAGAGATAGTTTGTTATAATTTCTGTTCTCTTACATTTGCTGAGGAGTGCTTTACTTCCAACTATGTGGTCAATTTTGGAATAAGTGCCATGTGGTGCTGAGAAGAATGTATATTCTGTTGATTTGGGGTGGAGAGTTCTGTTGATGTCTGTTAGGTCTGCTTGGTGCAGAGCCTAATTCAATTCCTGGACATCCTTGTTAACTTTCTGTCTTATTGATCTGTCTAATGTTGACACTGGGGTGTTGTAGTCTCCCATTATTTTTGTATAGGAGTGTAAGTCTCTTTGTAAGTCTCTAAGGACTTGCTTTATGAATCTGGGTGCCCCTGTATTGGGTGCATATATATTTAGGATAGTTAGCTCTTCCTGTTGAATTGATCCCTTTACCATTATGTAATAGCCTTCTTTGTCTCTTTTGATCTTTGATGGTTTAAAGTCTGTTTTATCAGAGACTAGGATTGCAATCCCTGTGTTTTTTTGTTCTCCATTTGCTTGGTAGATCTTCCTCCATCCCTTTATTTTGAACCTATGCGTGTCTCTGCATGTGAGGTGGGTCTCCTGAATACAGCAAACTGATGGGTCTTGACTCTTTATCCAATTTGGCAGTCTGTGTCTTTTAATTGAACCATTTAGTCCATTTACATTTAAGGTTAATATTGTTATGTGTGAACTTGATCCTGTCATTGTGATGTTAGCTGGTTATCTTGCTCATTACTTGATACAGTTTCTTCCTAGCATCGATGGTCTTTACATTTTGGCATGTTTTTGCAATGGCTGGTACTGGCTGTTCCTTTCCATATTTAGTGCTTCCTTCAGGGTCTCTTGTAGGGCAGGCCTGGTGGTGACAAAATCTCTAAGCATTTGCTTGTCTTTAAAGGATTTTATTTCTTTTTCACTTATGAAACTTAGTTTAGCTGGATATGAAATTCTGGGTTGAAAATTCTTTTCTTTAAGAATGTTGAATATTGGCCCCCACTCTCTTCTGGCTTGTAGAGTTTCTGCCAAGAGATCTGCTGTTAGTCTGATGGGCTTCCCTTTGTGTGTAACCCGACCTTTCTCTCTGGCTGCCCTTAACAGTTTTTCCTTCATTTCAACTTTGGTGAATCTGACAATTATGTGTCTTGGAGCTGCTCTTCTCGAGGAGTATCTTTGTGGCATTCTCTGTATTTCCTGAATTTGAATGTTGGTCTGCCTTACTAGGTTGGGGAAGTTCTCCTGGATGATATCCTGCAGAGTGTTTTCCCACTTGGTTCCATTTTCCCCCTCATTTTCAGGCACACCAATGAGACGTAGATTTGGTCTTTTCACATAGTCCCATACTTCTTGGAGGCTTTGTTTATTTCTTTTTCCTCTTTTTTCTTTTGGTTTCTCTTCTCGCTTCATTTCATTCATTTGATCTTCAATCGCTGATACTCTTTCTTCCAGTTGATTGAGTCGGTTACTGAAGCTTGTGCATTTGTCACGTATTTCTCGTGTCATGGTTTTTATCTCTGTCAGTTCGTTCATGGCCTTCTCTGCATTAATTATTCTAGTTATCCATTCTTCCATTCTTTTTTCAAGATTTTTAGTTTCTTTGTGCTGGATTCGTAGTTCCTCCTTTAGCTCTGAGAAATTTGATTGACTGAAGTCTTCTTCTCTCAACTTGTCAATGTCATTCTCCATCCAGCTTTGGTCCTTTGCTGGAGATTAGCTGTGTTCCTTGGAAGGGGAGATGTGCTCTGATTTTTTGAATTTCCAGCTTTTCTGCACTGCTTTTTCCCCATCTTTGTGGTTTTATCTGCCTTTGGTCTTTGATGATGGTGACGTACTTATGGGGTTTTGGTGTGGGTGTCCTTTCTGTTTGTGAGTTTTCCTTCTAACAGTCAGGACCCTCAGCTGTAGGTCTGTTGGAGATTGCTTGAAGTCCACTCCAGACCCTGTTTGCCTGGGTATCAGCAGCGGAGGCTGCAGAAGATAGAATATTGCTGAATAGCGAGTGTTGCTGTCTGATTCTTGCTCTGGAAGCTTCGCCTCAGGGGTGTACCCCACCGTGTGAGATGTGGGATGTCGGTCTGCACCTACTGGGGGCTGTCTCCCAGTTAGGCTACTCAGGAGTCAGGGACCCACTTGAGCAGGCAGTCTATCTGTTCTCAGATCTCAACCTCCGTGTTGGGAGATCCACTGCTCTCTTCAAAGCTGTCAGACAGGGCCATTTACTTCTGCAGAGGTTTCTGCTGCTTTTTGTTTAGCTATGCCCTGTCCCCAGAGGTGGAGTCTACAGAGACAGGCAGGCCTCCTTGAGCTGCTGTGGGCTCCACCCTATTCAAGCTTCCTGGCGACTTTGTTTACCTACTTAAGCCTCAGCAATGGTGGGCGCCCCTCCCCCAGCCTCGCTGCTGCCTTGCAGTTAGATCTCAGACTGCTGTGCTAGCAATGAGGGAGGCTCCATGGGTATGGGACCCTCCCCACCAGGTGTGGGAATATAATCTCCTGGTGTGCCATTTGCTAAGGCCCTTGGTAAAACGCAGTATTAGGGTGGGAGTTACCCGATTTTCCAGGTGTTGTGTGTCTCAGTTTCCCTTGGCTAGGAAAAGGGATTCCCTTCCCCCTTGCACTTCCCAGGTGAAGCGATGCCTCGCCCTCCTTCAGCTTTTGCTGGTCGGGCTGCACTAGCTGACCAGCACCGATTGTCTGGTACTCCCCAGTGAGATGAACCCTGTACCTCAGTTGAAAATGCAGAAATCACCTGTCTTCTGTATTGCTCGTGCTGGGAGCTGGAGGCTGGAGCTGTTCCTATTTGGCCATCTTGCTCTGGGACCCCCATAAAATAATCTTCTAAATTTTCTATTTTAAAAATTTAAAAATTACCTTTCCTTTGGCTAAATATTCAGTAATGAGATTGCTAGATGATATGATAGCTTTATTTTTAGTTTTTTGGGAAACCTCCATACAGTTTTCCATAATGGCTGTACTAATTTACATTCCTACCAATGGTGTATAAAAGTTCCCTTTTACCCTCCTCCTTGCTAGCTTTTTTTTTTTTTTTTTTTTTGCCTTTTTGATGGTAGGCGTTCCAACTGGGATAAGATGATACTTCATTGTGGTTCCTGTTCACATTTGATTACTCTGAATTGAATTAATTTTTGTGGATATTATGTTGTATGAATCCAACATTGAGTTTTCCCTCTGGATAACAAATTATTTCAGGATGACTTACTGCACTATTTCATAAGTCAATTCCAATGCCAACTCCAACACAAATATGATTTTCATATGTGTGAGTTGGTTCTGGGCCTGCTTTTTTTGTTCATTTGTCTATATGTCTATTCATGCATCAATACCACTCTCCTATTTATACTTAAGTTTGATAATAAAGTGAGGACTAGCTGGGCAAAATCTTACCAAGCTGTTTCTTTCTATGTATAACTAGTAAATAAGTCAAATTGTTTATTGCCTATGTAACTTTCTTGTAGGCTAGTCTTAAACAATTGCTCTTCTATAATTATTTAGACTCAGCATGGTGAGTCCACAATATTATGTTGGGATTTTGAATAGAACTGCATTGGCTCTATAGATTAATTCAGAGAAAAATTTTGTTCACTTTTTGGATATTTTATTCATGAATATAGTATATCTTTCCATTTACATAGGTATCTCTAATGTCTTTTTTTTTTTAATAGAATCTCACACTGTCTGGAGGCTGGAGTGCAGTGGCACAATCTCGGCTCACTGCAACCTCTGACTCACAGGTTCCAGCCTTTCTTACATCTCACCCACCTGAGTAGCTGGGATTACAGACTCATGACATCATGCCCAGTTAATTTTTGTAATTTTAGTACAGACAAGGTTTTGCTATTTTGGCCAGGCTGGTCCTGAACTCCTGGCCTCAAGTGATCCACTGCCTTGGCCTCCCAAAGTGCTGGGATTACAGGCATGAGCCCACTGCACCCAGTCTCTAATGTCTTTTAATGATATGTTAGCTTAAACTACCTAAAATTACCAACAATCATCTGGTTTTGATCAAAAAGAATTTTGATCAATTTTATTTAGTTCAAAGTAAAACTCTGATGTAACAGATCTCTAAAACTTGTTAGATTTATAGATAGTATACCTAACTTTAATTTTAATGTTGTCCAATTATTTGTTGATATAAGACTTGCTTAACATATTGTGTGGGTTAGAAAGTTGAGATTCAGAGAGACCATTAAAATTGCCCAAAGTCTGACATCCAGGATATAGCAGAGTAAAGGTTAAACTAAGTTCTGCCTAATTCCAAAGCCCTGGTACCCTTCTTTTGCAACCAGTTATATTACATGATAAGTTGACTTATCTACATGTGATTGAGCTTATAGACAAATAAGAGAGGAAGCATACATTTGCATCTTGATTAAAGACAGTTCTAGTCTTGGCCAGACAAGAATTACAAGGTAATCTCTATCATTAGAGAATTCCAGCTTCTAAATTTCCAGATGCAAGTCCTTGTGTTTGAATTAATCCCTAGAAATTTGTACCTAAAAAAGCACACATGAGAATGAGGTAAGCAGTTGTTATTGTTTTTATATAATTCATTTGTTAGTTGTAACTTATGACTGAAGAAGAGCGAGACCAGGAACAATTAAATGTGTTGGAGGTAAGTATAATATGAAAACACTAGAGAAAGTAGGGACAGTGTAGAGTTGTAGAGAAACACCCCTCTGTGTGGAATTCAGCTCAATTTGTTTAACGACACAAGAAATAGTTTTTGAATCAAGGCTATTTTCTAGGCACGGTGGAAGATGCAGACTTGTGGAAAACAGGGTCTAAACTTAAGGGGCTTATGGTCTAATGGGACACAAAAGAAGTACCCATTTATAATGTTAAGTAGTAGGTGGTTTCTTAGAAAAAGATAAATTATGCACATTTGGAGAATAATGCCTACTTTGAAGGGAAATGTTACAATTAAATACACTTTGAATATGTCTTTAGATTTTAAAAGGCAGAGATAATGAGGAAGAAGTATGGCCTAGACCTACCAAAATCTTTTGAAATACAGTTTAAACTTTTTTCTATAATTCTTTCTTCTGCTAGGTCAAACCTATGGTTGAGCCCCCTCTATTGAATTTTTATTTCAATTATTGTACTTTTCAACTCCATAATTTCTATTTGGTTCCTTTTTATTATACTATTGTCTAAATATTTGTGTCCCCTGCCCCCAGATTTATATTTTGAAGCCCAATTCCCAGTTTTTAGTGTGTGGTATTAAGAGGTAGGGTCTTTGGGAGGTGATTAGGTTATGAAGGTAGAGTCCTCATTAATGGAATTAGTGCTCTTGGAAAAGATGCTGAGGGAGCTTATTCACCACTTCCATTGTATGAAAACACAGGTGGAAGGCACTGTCTGGGAAACAGATAAACCCTTGCCAGACACTGAAACTGCTGTTTCTTCTGTCTTGGATTTCCTAGCCTCCAGAACTGTGAGCAATAAATTTCTGTTGTATATAAATTACCTAGTCTAAGGCATTTTATTATAGCAGCTGAATGGACTAAGACAACTAACTATTATCACTATTGTTGTAACGCCAAAGAATTGGTGTGGCGGCTGCCTGCGGCAAGTGATAGAGACACGGACCAATAGAGAGAAAAAGCTGTAGGCTTTATTGAGCAGAGTGAAAGTACAAAGCTTTCACAGCGTGGAAGGGGTCCTGAACGAGTAGCCACTGCCGGTTTTGGGTGATTGCCTTTTAAACTCTTTAAGGCAGGAAATACGCGCTGGTGGGAAGATGTTACCAGACTGAGAAACAAAGGCAGTAAATTATTTTGTGCCATGTCTTAGATCTTGAGGAAAACCGGAATTGCAACCTAGGTTTTATTTACTTTACGACCTTGTAGTGGCATGGCAAAAGAGACAGGATCTTACAGGACTTTATAAAGTATGTTCACAAGGAATTGGAATTGAGAAGTTAGATAAGGTTTGCTGGTTACAGAAAAATGGGCAGTTAACATTCCTTTTATCTTTAGTTTTGGGTAAGGGGGAAGGGAGAGAGGGAAAGAAAGACACAGGGAAACAGCAAAATTTTCACTGTTTATAGGTTTCTTGGGGAAGAAAACCCATACACAAATCCTGGTGTTAGCAATATTTTAAGCTTATATCTTCAGTGTTATTCATCCAGGACTGAAGTAAGTCCTGATGCAGGAAATGAGTGAGTTTCACAGCTTTCTGAGCCCATACTCAAACCAGGAAGCCCAGCTGCACCTCTTCTTATTGTTATTCTCTCTTTGATGCAACATTACCATCACACCTTCCTTCACTTCTTTAGTAATCCTTTCCTTAAGATCTATGAATGTAATGGATAATTTTATGTATCAACTTGAGTTGGCTGAGGGATGCCCAGACAGCTGGTAAAACATTGTTTCTGAGTGTGACTGTCAGGGTGTTTCCAGAATATTTTAGTATTTGAATCAGAAGACTGAATAAAGAAGATATCCCTCACTAATATGGGTGGGCATCATTTAGTTCAGTGAGGACCCAAATAGAACAAAAAGGTGGAGGAAGTGTGAATTCTCTTTCTCTTTGAGCTGGGACATACATCTACTTCTACCCCTGGACACCAGAGCTCCTTCTTCCCCTCCTCCCACCATGACTCCAGCCCACGTCCTGGTTCTCAGGCCTTTGGGCTCAGACTGGGAATTGTACCATTGGCTCTCTTGATCTGCAACCCTTCTGACTCTCACTGAATTACACCACCTGCTTTCCTGGGTCTCTTACTTGCAGATGGCATATTGCGGCACTTTGTGGCATCCATAATTGAGCAAGTCAATCACCATACATATCTTTTTGGTTCTGTTTCTCTGGAGAATCCTGACTAAAACATTGAATATATTTAAACATATGCATAGTGGCTACTTTAAATATTTTTCTGTTAAATTTGTTCTCATAAGCAATTTCTGCTGCCTTCTATTTTTCTGGTGTATTGGTCATACTTTCTTGTTTCTTTGCATAGCTCATAATATTTGTTGAAAAATGAACATTTTAGGAACTATATTATAGCAACTCTGGGTACTACTCCCACACTGTGCTTATTTGCTTGTTTATGTGATTAACAATGATCGTCTGGATTCTTTTAATAAAGTCTGTCTTCATTTCCTCATCCCACAGTCTTAAGCTTTTGATGTTACCTTAAGGAGGCCCAGCTTTGAGTATATCCAGGGTTACCCTGAAATGACAGTGGTCCTGTAGGACTCTTTTTCACTCTTTCCCTCACCAACCCAGCCATTGAAGTCCATTAATTATCACTGTTTTCAATAACACCGTGGGGCAAAATTCCTCTACAAAGTAATCCAATAAAATAGTGAGTCCTTCTACGAAAGTTTCTGAGGTTAGTGTTCGATATTTGTTCTACTTCGGGAGGGCTCCTCCCATCTATTTCATTCTCTAAATCTCTTCTGTAAACTAACCAGCCTACAGTCTAAACCATACCCGCATTAGATGCACAAATCTCCTCCCCACTGCTTTTCACCACAACCTCTACTGTAATTGAGAGTGCCCTTAGGTTTAATTTTCTCAATGCTCTGTTCCAAATGAAGTCACTTCCTTTGGGAATGTATTAGGATATCTACTCTATTTCATATAGAATAGCTATAAAATATATTCTATATTCCTAACATGCATTCCTAATATAGTGCCTTTCCTTCCAGGCAAACTCTCTAAGTCAGGGCTCTGGAGCTGAGTGTAACTGTGGCAAGCTTCTATCTGAGTGACTCCTCAATTCTAGGAACGGAGCACTGAGTGGAGGATGTGGCCAGCAGCCTGCTGTCCTATTGGCTTGCCTCTCCTGGAGTGGAGTCATTCCCTCATGAGCCAGGTAAAAGGTTATTAGGGCCCCAGGAGTCTTACCATACCACACCCAAGACAGACTCTCCATTCCACAAGTGGGAGTTGGGCAGAAGAAGGGTACTCTCACTTCTCAACTGCACTTGTCTGGAACATAGTCTCAGCAAAGGTAGCTGGGGGCAGAATGAGGGATTCTGAATTCCTGCCCTTCCTAGAAATAAATCCCTCTGATATGGAGCTGTGGGGAGAGGGAGGCCTGTGCTCTGGGCCGTAGCAGTCTAGAGTGAACTCTATGCCTCACTGACCTCACTGAGCTGGCATGCAGGAGAGAAGGCAGGCATAGTCTTGGTTCAAATACCACAGACTCTTGCTTTTCTTGTCAATTTTCAGATATTTTCTTGAACAGATATCTCATTATTACTGTTTGTCCTTAAGAGGCTTTTCAGAGGCTTTAATTTTTTAAAAATCTGTTGCATTGGAGAGTGGATCCCATAGTGATTATCTCACAATGAACAAATGACAGATTAATTTGTCTCTATTAATTTTGTAGACTTCCAGTCTTTCGTTATTGGGCAGGTGTTACTAATATTATAAGAAAAGTAGTGTGTTAATTTTTATTTTTTTAAACAAAAAAGAATATGACTCATTGTACTTTTTCTTCACTTGGATTTTGGAAGTCCTGTACCTTCTCCAACAACCAGTAGCCCCGCTGAAAGAAAGCTGTGTATTGACATCAATGAGGCACTGTTGCAGTTAAAATATTCTCTTGTACTTGAGAATTCACCCGAAAAAGTATTGACCAATCCCTACTTACATTGCATGTATATGGAGGTTTCCTTTTGGACCAAGACTTAACTCATAAAGTAGACCTCTTTTACAAGAATATTGATTTTTTTTTTCAGCAACGACAATGGCAGATCACTTGGTTATTCCTCTCCTCCCTTGACGGGAATTTCTATATTCTAGGGAGATCTATAGGATGCCTCAATAAACCCTACTTAGGTCTATAACTTCCTGCATGAGGTATGACATGCTTTTCCAACTACTGGTTCATACAAAAGACAAGGAGTTCAACTTTTTCACCATTACTTAGGAATTGGCAAGCACAGAATATTAGGAAATTGTGCGTTGAAAGCACAGGGACCACGCCAGGTTCAGCAAAGTATCCACATGGAGTTACCAAGCGGGTGACAAATAATTGTAGCTATGTGGCCAGTTTTTCAGGAAGTGAGTTGGAAAGTTCGTGAGTATACAATGATGAAAAACTAAGCTACGATGTTTCTTGCCTAATTTGTGAGACACATATTTCTTAGTCAAAGAGTAAAGATCCCATTTCATAATTCTATGTTAAGTGCAAACGGTGCTATCAACGTACTGGCTGATTGAATTTCACTGAGTATAATTACCCCCAAAATGGTTTCAACAAATAATATTCTTGTCTTGCCTCTAAGGAGTACTTGAAAAAGAATCCACAAAGGACTGTTTTTATTAGTTAACATTGTTTAGTCATATTAGGGAATTGTTTTTCTTTAGGAGAACTAAAATATTTTATCTTTCTTTTTGTTGAAGTCAGTTTCAGAAAATTCTTTTCTCCTTTTTGTAATTATAGTTTACTTTTGAACAACACAGGTTTGAATTGCATGGGTCCTCTTATGGGTTGATTTTTAAAAATAAATACATTTGAAATTTTTTGGAGATATATGACAGTTTGCAAAAACCCACAGATGAATCATGTAGCCTAGAAATATTGAGAATTTTTTTAAAGATAGGTATGTCATGAACTCAGGAAACATATGTAGATACTACTCTGTTTTTATAAGTTACTACCATAAAATATACACAAATCTATTATAAAAAATTAAAACTTACGAAAAGTTATGCACTTACAGTCCATACATAATGCCATTCACAGTGAAGAGACATGTAAACAAACATGAAGATACTGTATTGAGTCACGACTGCATCGAATAACTATAATACATAGGATGTTACTGTAATAACTTCATAGCCACCTTCTGTTCCTGCTGTGGTGAGTCCGAGTGTTGCAAGTGTGTGCGTAAAATGCCTTCTGATGCTAATCATGATAAACTGTGTATTGCAGTAAAAAGTGTTCTCCTATGGTTCTCGTATATTTTTCATGTTTAGTGTTATGTTGTAAACTTTCAATAACACCATGGGATCCATACGAAATGCCACTAGTGATGCTGGAAGTACTCCTAAGGAGCAGAGAAAAGTCCTGGTATTACAGGAAAAAGTTGAATTCTTTGATATGTACCATAGAGTGAGGTTTGCAGCTGTGGTTCTTCACGATTTTAGACACATGGTTTGTCTTGTAAACCAGCTCACGTAAACTTACCGTATCGATAAACACAGTACCGTACTGTAAATGTATTTTCTTTTCTTTGTTATTTTCTTAATAATATTTCCTTTTCTCTAGCTCATTTTATTTTAAGAATATAGAATATAATAAATATGACATACAAATATGTATGACTAGACTGTTTGTGTTATTGATAAAACTTCTGGTCAACAGTAGGCTATTGGTAGTTTTTAGGGAGTCAAAAGTTATATGAAGATTTTTGACTGTGTTGGGCATTGGTGTCCCTAACCCCTGCATTAAGTTGTTGACAAAAAGAATCAAACTCTGTAAAATATTTGAAGAGATTTATTTTGAGCCAAATATGAGTGACCAATGGTCTCTGGCATAGTTCTAGGAGATCCTGAGAACATGTGCCCAAGGTGGTCGGGCTACAGCTTGGTTTTATACATTTTAGGGAGACATAAGACATCAATCAATACATGTAAGATGTACATTGATTCAGTCCAGAAAGGGGCCAACTTGAAGTAGGGGCTTCCAGGTCACAGGTGGATTCAAAGATTTTCTGGTTGGCAATTGTTTGATAATTTATCTAAAGACGTTATCTAAAGATTCAATTTATCTAAAGATATTCTTTATCTAAATATACGATTTATCTAAAGAATATTCTTTATCAATTTATCTAAAGAAGATTCAATTTATCTAAAGAATTTGTCTAAATATTCAATAGAAGGAAGTGTCTAGATTAAGATAAGGGGTTGTGGAGACTAAGGTTATTATTTATCATGGAGATGAAGCCTCCAAGTAGCAGGCTTCAGACAAACAAGATTGTAAATGTTTCTTATCAAACTTAAAAAGGTGCCAGATGGGCCAGGTGTGGTTCATGCCTATAATCCCAGCACTTTGGGAGGCTGAGGCAGGTGGATCACCTGAGGTCAGGAGTTCAAGACCAGCCTGGCCAAAAAGATGAAACCCCATCTCTACTAAAAATACAAAATTAGCCAGGCATGGTGGTTAGCGCCTGTAATTCCAGCTACTAGAGAGACTGAGGCAGGAGAATCGTTTAGAACCCATGAGGCGGCAGAGGTTGCAGTGAGCCAAGATTGTGCCACTGCACTCCAGCCTGGGCGGCAGAGTGAAACTCTGTCTCCAAAAAAAAAAAAAAAAAAGAAAGTGCCAGATGCTTAGATAATTCAGATAATTCTCTCCTGGATCAAGGGAAAGACCTGGAAAGGAAAGAAGATTTTCTACAGAATGTAGATTTTCCCCACAAGAGACAGCTTTGCAGGGCCATTTCAAAATGTGTCAAATAAATGTATTTTGTGATAAAATACTTTGATTTCTTTCAAGGCATGCTATCTGTCATGTTGGTATCTTATTGCTACAAAGAATCTGTTTTGTCAGTCTTAAGGTCTTTGTTCTAGTGTTAATGAGGGTCAAATGTGCCTCAATTCTAGAGGGGGGAAGGTATAATGATGCAAATCCAACCTCCCCTTCCCATTGTGACCTGAACTAGTGTTTCAAGTTTACTTTAAAATGTCCTTGGCCAAGCAGAGGGCCCATGTAGTTGGTTGAAGGGCTTAAACTTTATTTTTGGTTTACAATGTGAACTGTATTTTCAGTTACCGAAATGACTAATGACAGTGAAATAAAAATGAAATATTTTTTAGTATTTATCATGGTCCAGGAATGATTTAAGTATTAACATGAGAGATTACACAATTCAACCCTTTAATTTTAGGGATGAAGAAACAGATACTCAAAAGAGTAAATTACTTGACCAAGGTGTGGGTTGGGTGCCAGAATTCTGACCTTGTGACCATGAATACAATGTTTTTATTCCCATTCTGCTATGTAACTATATTCACTAACTGAACCCCAAGGAACTCTGATAAAGTAAAATATGACTTTGTATTAAGGGAGGAGACCACCCCTCATATAGTCTTATGCCCAATTTCTGCCTCCAAAGAAAGAAGAAGTAAAAACTAAAAGCCAGAAATGAAATCCACAGGCAGACAGTCTGGCGCCACACCCTGGGCCTGGTAGTTAAAGATCGACCCCTGACCTAATCGGTTCTGTTATCTACAGATTACAGACATTGTATAGAAATGCACTGTGAAAATCCCTATCTTGTTTTTTTCTGATCTAATTACTGGTGCATGCAGCCCCCAGTCACGTACCCCCTGCTTGCTCAATCAATCATGACCCTCTCACATGCACCCCCTTAGAGTTGTGAGCCCTTAAAAGGGACAGGAATTGCTCACTCAGGGAGCTCGGCTCTTGAGACAGGAGTCTTGCTGATGCTCCCGGCCGAATAAACCCCTTCCTTCTTTGACTCGGTGTCTGAGGAGTTTTGTCTGCCACTCGTCCTGCTACAGTATGAGAGGGGTATTGGAATTTTATTTTAGATACCCTGCTGATCTCAAATAAACCAATAATTTTAATTCCTGGGCTTTGCATTTAGGCAGAACAGGATTTTAATCCTGATAATTATCTCTTAAATCAGTACAATTTCTTAAAATCACTCTTTAAAATCATGAATTCTTAGTAATCTCTTAAAATTGCTAATTCTGAGTAATCTACTAATGTATTTATTAATTTTCCAAATATTTATTGAGTGCTGGGAACTGAACATTCAGCAGTTAACAAAAATAATGATTAATTGAGATAATACACCTGGAAATACTACTTTGCTAGAGCAAAATAACCAGTACATGATAATGTGACTTTCCCTCAAATTGTCCTATGACAATCAGCAGATGGGATCATGGGCTTCTTCATAATTTCCATCTCGTTCACCACAGGTGCTCATGCATCACTAGCAGTGAGAATCCAGCGTCATAGTCATGCCCTTCCCTTTTAAAACTGACCAGGGACTTCCCACAGAGGCATGAAAAATATCAGGTAACCTCTTCTCCCCCACCAATACTAAATATTTAGAGTCTCAGTCTTTACTCTGCTTCACAACTAAAAATATGGTATCTTGTCTCTCCACTTCGGGTATCTTATTTCTTTCCATGAAACTACATCGTCAGCCATTCTTCTCACCACTTATGAGTCATTCTGCTCCTTCCCTGCCTCCTCCCCAAGACCAGGGATTAGATCAGACCTTCTTAGCAGATATATCTGCTGGAGACAAGTGATGCTGCCTCATTCTCTATTCCTATTGGTTCAAGAAACACGCCAGTAACCGGTTGGGGATTTCCAGGAATGCTTTCCGTTTTTGAAACGCGTAGTGCAAGAAGCTGGAATGCCTTCCCCAAAAACGAAGTAACCTGAGTGAGACTGATGAGGCAGATTCTGAGTTTGAGAACTATCTGTGGGTACTGCCTCTGAAAAGAGAGATGTACTCCTTCTAAAACGACTCATCTTTCTCTTTATCAAGTGATTTCCTAGCATGATTATGAGAATATTAGTGCTCAGTAAATCCAAACTCTTCATTCTAACCATTACTTCCTAGTCTTGTAACTACATTGGGGTTTCCAAAATAATTTCCTGGTTGATTTCCCTTCCATCTGTAGCTATACAAGTCTTGTTTTGGTTGGGTGGTTTCACTCTGTACATCCCCTTCCATTCCTGAAGGAAGAATCTTCACTCTCATCAGACAGTACTCCTCTCCCTGCCTGCATCTTTCATTCTTCGTTTCCCTTACATATCGTTTCATTATATTTTCTCTACCCCTTCTACTGTCTTAATTAACCAAACTTGCCCTTTTTAATGAGTGTTACTATCTCATACACATAGAGAGCTCCAATCTTTAATTTTTAAGGTTCATGTAGGTGTGTAAAACATTTTATTATCATTATTATTTTTGAGACAGAGTCTCACTCTGTCACCCAGGCTGGAGTGCAGTGGCGAGATCTCGGTCCACTGCAACCTCTGCCTCCCGGGTTCAAGTGATTCTCCTGCCTTAGCCTCCCAAGTAGCTGGGACTACAGGCATGTGCCACCACACGAAGCTAATTTTTGTATTTTTAGTAAAGACTGGGTTTCGCCATGTTGGCCAGGCTGGTCTCGAACTCCTGACCTCAGGTGATCTACCTGTCTCTGCCTCCCAAAGTGCTGGGATTACAGT
The DNA here is from genome assembly GCF_047675955.1 of Chlorocebus sabaeus. Lineage (NCBI taxonomy): Eukaryota > Metazoa > Chordata > Mammalia > Primates > Cercopithecidae > Chlorocebus > Chlorocebus sabaeus. The sequence continues at coordinate 32,741,303 of NC_132920.1, read as the reverse complement.
CATGAGCCACTGCACCCAGCCAGTGTGTAAACCATTTTAACAATTTGGCTCATGTTTGAAAACCAACAAATTTGTGCTCATATTGTATTTTATAAACGAATCAATTGCAGTGCTTGTTGCAGTGTATTATAGCAAGTTTATGTTGGCCTTGAACTCCCAGGAAACAAGATCCGCAGATCCTATTTATCCTAATAACGCATTACCTTGAAGAATGATTTACACAATTGCAGCAGTATTAACTTTTTAATGTTCCCCCAAAGGAATAAATGTTATCTTTTTCCAGTCAGGATATAATTCCCATGTCTCTACCATTACCTCCAAAAGGGGTACAAAAGGTTATTTTCAGAGTTGTTATAAAGATTAAATGAGATAATTGAAAATGGCTAACCAGACCCTGGAACTATTGATTCTCTTTTACATCATTGTCCCTGCACGTTCTTCTTATAACCAGCAGGTGGGGAGATGACCCTTAATCAATCTCTTTCTTCTTTCCTTTCAATTGTCTCCCTACCACAGATTTTAGTTTTCTACTAGCAATGGGATCCTAGCACTACAGTAATTTTCTTTTCATTTAGTCCTGGACAGGGACTTTCCACCTATGTCTGAAAAAGAACAAGGATCCTGATTCAGCTCTACATTCGTTAAGCATGCTTGATCTTACTTGAAAAGGGGAGAGTTCTTGACAATCCACACAGCTATCATCTGTTTCTTTCTACAAATTTCGGGTATTATATCTTTCTCGCATGACATAATTAATAATACGCCCCTACTCCACCTTTTCACAGAGTCTCGAAACCAGACTAACCAGTGGTTGCATAGGAAGAAAATTGATAAGTAATGGAGATTTTCATAAAGTCCCTTTGTCCAGAAAACTGACCTGCTTCATCTTAAAGCACAGAGCCTGGGAACCAGGATAGGTAATCAACCTGGGGGTTTGAGAATTCAGTCTTTGGATGCTCTCTCTGAAAGACGAAAAGAGGTCTAAAAAAATTCCACATTTTCTCTTTCTACCCATAGATAGTAGTAGTACTTTGCACAAGTTTGGAAGGACACAAGGCACTCAGTAAAAACAGTCCCCTAGTCTCGCTGTCACTTCCCGAGCCTTGATGCTCCTCCTGTACCTATATGACACTTGCCTTACCAACAGATGATTTTGCTGTTTTACATTTGCACATTTCAGTTCAGCTCAGCTTCTAAGGCCTTTCATGAAAACAGGTCCTCTCTGTGCATCTTCTCTTATCCTATACTATTCTTTAATCTAGATGTTCACTCCAGTCAATCTGGGCTTTTCCCTAAATCAACCCACTCCCTGTCCCAGCCCCGCTGCCAGTACTGCTCTCACTCATGCGGTTCTTGATGATTCCTTTCCCACTGCTGTTCCTCGGAATCATTTCCTCCTCGTCTCTGCTTCAAGTCTTACTTCTGCAAATGAAATATATTTTCAAGTTTTCTCCAAATTCTCCAATATGTATGAATATACCATTTATCTACTATTCTTGAATTTTGTTACTTTTAAATTACACTCCTTCCTTCCTTCCTTCCTTCCTTCCTTCCTTCCTTCCTTCCTTCCTTCCTTCCTTCTTTCCTTCCTTTCTCTTTCTCTTTCTCTCTTCTCTTCTCTTCTCCTCTTCTTCTTCTCTCTCTCCCCTTCCTTCCCTTTCTTTCCCTTTCTTTCTTTCTTTTCTTTCTTTCTTTTCTTTCTTTCTTTCTTTCTTTCTTTCTTTCTTTCTTTCTTTCTTTCTTTCTTTCTTTCTTTCTTTCTTTCTTTCTTTCTTTCTTTCTTTCTTTCTTTCTTTCTTTCTTTCTTTCTTTCTTTCTTTCTTTCTTTCTTTCTTCTTTCTTTCCTTCCTTCCTTCCCTCTTCCTTCCTTCCTTTCTTCCTTCCTCTCTCTTTCTTTTCTCTTTCTTTCTTTCTTTCCTTTCTTCCTTTCTTCCTTCCTTTCTTTCTCCTTCCTTCCTTCCTTCCTTCCTTCCTTCCTTCCTTCCTTCCTTCCTTCCTTCCAGAGACACCCTCACTCTGTTGCCCAGGTTGTAGTGCAGTGGCACGATCTCAGCTCACAACAACCTCTGCCTCTCAGGTTCAAGCGATTCTTATGCCTCAGGCTCCCAAGTAGCTGGGATTTCAGACTTGCACCACCATGCCTGGGTAATTTTTTGTATTTTTAGTAGAGATGGGGTTTCACCATGTTGCCCAGGATGGTCTTGAACTCCTGAGCTCAGGAAATCTGCCTGCCTTGGCCTCCCAAACTGCTAGGATTGCAGGTGTGAGCCACCACCCCCCAACCCTCATTTGTATTTTCATTGCAATTTATGTTTATATTTATACTTAATATATTGTTTATTAATTCAACAACTATTAATAACTATCTATTTTGAACCAGGCATTTTTCTAGGAACTGAGGAGAGAATAGTGCACAAAGTTTCTGATGTATGGAGTGTATGCTGTATATGTGTCTTTTTTTCCTGGTAGATACTGATCTTCATGAGATCTTCATCCTGGAACCTTAGCTCCTACCACACTCTTTGAAACATGGGAGACGTTCAATAGGCATTTGCTCTTTGAATATCATCAGTTATACTCCGTGCTTCTTATAAAAGCATGTGCATATTTTAGTTAATTGCCTTCCTAAAGAAGTCAATGGGTATTTGTCACTCTGTGAAGCCCTCTACCAACTTATTCTAAAGTCAGAAAGGAGGTGAAACTTGCCTTAACATATAGAAAGGAACAGTTTAGTGACCAAAAAGTTTGACAAGAACTGGAACTATATACAAGAAATATCAACCAAATCACCGAACTATTCCTGGAGACCCGCTTCCAGTGTCCTTCACTCCGTCCTCTCCTTCAACTTCAATTTAACTACAAAAAACATTCATTAACATGTATGCCGATGTTTCCGATTTTCCTGCCCTTTTCCCTCCTGTGACTTCTAAAGTACTTTAGGGTGCATTCCGCTGTTGTTCTTATTTCTCTTTCCCTAACCACAAATACTGAAGCCCCTGGTGAGAGCTCCTAGCATGAGTGTGATAGGCTCGTGGTAGGTCGTCATGAGAAGCTTTCCAGGCACATCCCATGGTACCTGCTAGTTATGCCCAGTACTTTCTTACTGTCGCTGTTTTAGATACATTATATTTGTGAGCACTGATGAACCTTTTTTATGATTCTAAATTTTTGATTCTATTGTAAAAATCTTTTTCTGTTTCATGGTCAGGAAGATATTCTCTAATATTGTCTTCTAGAAGTTTTATTATATTGATTTTTATAGACAGATATGTTTTCTATTGGAATTAATTTTTGTGTATAATGTGAGATAGATGTCAAATTTCTTTCTTTCTTTTTTTTTTTTTTTCAATAAGGATATACAACTGATCCAGCAGCATTTATTGACAGGCTGATTCTTTCTGGGTCACTAAGTTGACAATTATTAGATCACAGAAGAGGTACAAAAGAGAACATACTGTGTAGTTTAATTTGTATAATGTTATTAAGCATGCTTAGGAATAAATATTAGATTTTGAAGGTGTATTGAGAAGCAATGAAGGGATTGCTATGAAAGTCTGATGGTGAGTTTCTTGGTGGGAAGGGAGAGCATTGTGGACAGGAAGAGGCACGGAAGAGCTTCTGGTGCTGGTCTCGTGCGCTGTTTCTTGATTTGGGTCCATAGATATTGGCATTGTAATGATCAATTAAGTTGTACATTTATGCTTTACATGTTTTACTATACGTGTGTTCTATGTCACTATACAATGTTAAAAATGTAACACATTTGGTTTCCTGATCATATCCCAGTAATAAAGAAATATTTATTTATTTATTTATTTATTTATTTATTTATTTATTTGAGACAGTCTTGCTCTGTGACCCAGGCTGGAGTGCAGTGGTGCAGTCTCGGCTCACTGCAACTTCTGCCTCCCGGGTTCAATGGATTCTCCTGCCTCAGCCTCCCGAGTAGCTGGGACTATAGGCACCCACCATCACGCCCAGCTAATTTTTGTATTTTTAGTAGAGACAAGGTTTCACCATATTGGTCAGGTTGTTCTCGAACTCCTGACCTTGTGATCTGCCTGCCTCAGCCTTCCAAAGTGTTGGGATTACAGGCGTGAGGCACCGCTCCTGGTCATAATCAATATTTATTAAATACTATAAATGATGGGCATTATTGAATATGTTGGGGATGTAGCAGTTAACTGAACACATAGTGTGATACATACATCCACTGCAGGGTGATGATGAGAATTAAATGAAACAAAGTGTCTGGAAGTAAAAAATTCAGTGCCTGGTGTAAAATAAATAATAACTCACTATTTTATTTTCCCTTCATTTGTCTGTGCATAAACCTATGGCAACCAGAGTTGGCATAATAGATCTCTCTGACAGTCTCCATCTCTTCTAGAAGAATAGCAGGCAGATAGCAGCAGGAGAGCTTTTTATTTGTGCTTTTAATACTATCCAGGCACAGGAATGGAAAACCAGGCATTATGTCTCTATCACTCTAAATGCTCAGCTCCTCCAATCCTCACTGCACATTTTGCTTTACTCTGCAAATACTCTTTATTTGGTAACTACCTACGTCCTAATTTATTCCACAAAGGAAGTTTTCAGTCTTTCTTATCAACACCTGATTTAGTCATCCTGTTCTCCTGCAACTGCTCTCCAAAACTTTATATAAGACCTTCTGGTCAGATGTATCTGCTGGAGATAAGTGATGTTGTTTCCGTCTTTATCCCTATTGGTCATAGAAAAAAAAAAGCAACAGCTATTTGTGAATGGATGGGGATTTCCAGTAAATTTCTCTCTTTTTTTCTACAAACCAGAAGGAAAGAACCAACACACTGATGAATAGGAAGATTGATCCCTTTGGCTGTTACCTACAAAAGGAAAGAAAATATATTCCTTCTAAAAGACCTTCTGTTCCTCCCTTATTCATCAAATACCAGTTCTAATGCACATCTGGAAATCCAAAAGGAGCGTGGTATTCCCATCATCCATTCCTGTTGTCACCACACTGATCTCTGTGCCCAATCCCTCACAACTAACCTTGGATTGTAAAAGGTTTGCTACTTGATAATTTTTCCTGCGTCCATCCACGTCTTTCTAAAAGATGTAACATCTTTGCCAAACTTTCAATACCTTTCTTAGTGTACTTCAGCTCTGCACATCCACTCTGATCTTCCAGCATTATTTAAGGGGGCCTTTCAATTCTAGTCTAACAGACTCCCCTCTCTCTATTTCCATTTCCTGACTCCTGCTTCCTGCACACACGTTATTGATGATAGTTCCTGTTCCCTGGCGAGTCTCTAGCCTAACTGAAACATAATTCCTCTGTGTTGTGAATTTCACTGCCTCTGGAACTCACGTCTAGACAAATGCTTCCTTCTTGTTGTAAATATAAGTTTATTACTAATTTTAACCATTTTCATTTTAAAATTTTTCTCTTAAAAATTAATGACCCCAAATTGTGTTTGATTGCTTTTTATAGATATGTTTGTTGTAGATCTTGTGACATTTTTATGTGAATTTTTTTTCTTTTTTTTTTTTGAGACCAAGTCTTGCTCTGTCACCCAGGCTGAAGTGCAGTGGTGTGATCTCGGCTCACTGCAAGCTCCAGCTCCCGGGTTCAAACCACTTTCCTGCCTCAGCCTCCTGAGTAGCCGGGACTACAGGCGCCTGCCACCATGCCAGGCTAATTTTTTGTATTTTTAGTAGAGACGTAGTTTCACTGTGTTAGCCAGGATGGTCTCGATCTCCTGACCTCGTAATCTGCCCACCTCGGCCTCCTAAAGTGCTGGGATTACAGGTGTGAGCCATTGCGCCTGGCCCCATTTTTATATGACTTTTGTATGTCTGTCATTGCAATGCACTCTTTTGCCTGTGTAGGATCTACTTAAAAGTAGGATCTAATTCATGTGAATCTTTGTATCCCCAGCATTAGAAGAATCTTTTGCACAAAGGAAGCACTGAACACTGAATATGCCCACCTAGATTGCATGTGTATGTGCACGTGCATATGGTGGATGCTCAGTTAAAGTTTACCAAATGTTAAGTGTGGCAAAAAATATGACAGATATTAAGAATATTTTTTTGACTGAGGATTTATATATGGAAATACATGAAGGAAGGGCAATCCCTTCTACAAAATTCTTTTCACCAAATTACCACTGACTGTTACCACCCTGTGTGGCTCCCACAACAGCTTCTCTTATGAGAAGCAGATAAACTACATTTTTGTAGAAAACAAGAGGATGAACTGACTAGTGAACAAGGGGTTAAACGGCTCCCAAATCATGTTCTCAGTGATGCCCACCAGTCCTCATTTCATAATTTAATTCCAGTTACAAAAGATCTTCTGGACACCAGATGTTTGGGTCTTCTGGAACTCTCTCCTGCTCTTCTGGTATATCCACAGTCTTGTCAAAACTGGATCCTGATACTTCATACAATTACTTGCTTTGGGACCTCTTGAGATTCATTTCTCATTTCCTCATTTCCTCACCAAATGCTGGAGTCCATAGAGTGAGAAGGGGCTAGCCTCAGCCATGTGTTTACTTTGGAGGCCTAGTCAAGAGATTTTCTAGAATATCCTGTGGGAATCAGTGGCCTTGCCCCAATATTTTCCCATTATTTTCTTTTTTAAAATTATTATTATAATACTTTAAGTTCTAGGGTACATGTGCACAATGTGCAGGTTTGTTACATATGTATACATGTGCCATGTTGGTGTGCTGCTCCCATTAACTTGTCATTTACATTAGGTATATCTCCTAATGCTATCACTCCCCCCACTGCCCCACAATAGGCCCTGGTGTATGATGTTCCCCTTCCTGTGTCCAAGTGATCTCATTGTTCAATTTCCACCTATGAGTGAGAACATGCAGTGTTTGGTTTTCTGTTCTTGCGACAGGTTGCTGAGAATGATGGTTTCCAGCTGCATCCATGACCCTACAAAGGACGTGAACTCATCCTTTTTTATGGCTGCATAGTATTCCATGGTGCATATGTGCCACATTTTCTTAATCCAGTCTGTCATTGATGGACATCTGGGTTGATTCCAAGTCTTTGCTATTGTGAATAGTGCCGCATAAACATACGTGTGCATGTGTCTTTATAGCAGCATGATTTATAATCTTTTGGGTTTATACCCAGTAATGGGATGGCTGGGTCAAATGGTATTTCTAGTTCTAGATCCTTGAGGAATCACCACACTGTCTTCCACAATGGTTGAACTACTTTACAGTCCCACCAACAGTGTAAAAGTGTTCCTATTTCTCCACATCTTCTCCGGCACCTGTTGTTTCCTGACTTTTTAATGATTGCCATTCTAACTGGTGTGAGATGGTATCTCATTGTGGTTTTGATTTGCATTTCTCTGATGGCTAGTGATGATGAGCATTTTTTTCATGTGTCTGTTGGCTGTATGCATGTCTTCTTTTGAGAAGTGTCTGTTCATATCCTTTGCCCACTTTTTGATGGGGTTGTTTGTTTTTTTCTTGTAAATTTGTTTGAGTTCTTTGTAGGGTCTGGATATTAACTCTTTGTCAGATGAGTAGATTGCAAAAATTTTCTCCCATTCTGTAGGTTGCCTGTTCACTCTGATGGTAGTTTCTTTTGCTGTGCAGAAGCTCTTTAGTTTAATTAGATCCCATTTGTCAATTTTGGCTTTTGTTGCCATTGCTTTTGGTGTTTTAGACATGAAGTCCTTGTCCATGCCTATGTCCTGAATGGTATTACCTAGATTTTCTTCTAGGGTTTTTACGGTTTTAGCTGTAACATTCAAGTCTCTAATCCATCTTGAATTAATTTTTGTATAAGGAGTAAGGAAAGGATCCAGTTTCAGCTTTCTACTTATGGCTAGCCAATTTTCCCAGCACCATTTATTAAATAGGGAATCCTTTCCCCATTTCTTGTTTTTGTCAGGTTTGTCAAAGATCAGATGGCTGTTTATGTGTGGTATTATTTCTGAGGGCTCTGTTCTGTTCCATTGGTCTATATCTCTGTTTTGGTACCAGTACCATGCTGTTTTGGTTACTGTAGCAGTGTAGTATAGTTTGAAGTCAGGTAGTGTGATGCCTCCAGCTTTGTTCTTTTGACTTAGGATTGTCTTGGCAATGTGGGCTCTTTTTTGGTTCCATATGAACTTTAAAGCACTGTTTTGCAATTCTCTGAATAAAGTCATTGGTAGCTTGGTAGCTTAATGGGTGTGGCATTGAATCTATAAATTACCTTGGGCAGTATGGCTATTTTCACGATATTGATTCTTCCTAGCCATGAGCATGGTATGTTCTTCCATTTGTTTGTGTCCTCTTTTATTTCACTGAGCAATGGTTTGTAGTTCTCCTTGAAGAGGTCCTTTACATCCCTTGTAAGTTGGATTCCTAGGTATTTTATTCTCTTTGAAGCTGTTGTGAATGGGAGTTCATTCATGATTTGGCTCTCTGTTTGTCTGTTACTGGTGTATAAGAATGCTTGTGATTTTCGCACATTGATTTTGTATCCTGAGACTTTGCTGAAGTTGCTTATCAGCTTAAGGAGATTTTGGGCTGAGACAATGGGGTTTTCTAAATATGTAATCATATCATTTGCAAACAGGGATAATTTGACTTCTTCTTTTCCTAACCGAATACCATTTATTTCTTTCTCTTGCCTGATTGCCCTAGCCAGAACTTCCAACACTATGTTGAATAGGAGTGGTGAGAGAGGGCATCCCTGTCTCGTGCCAGTTTTCAAAGGGAATGCTTCCAGTTTTTGCCCATTCAGTATGATATTGGCTGTGGGTTTGTCATAAATAGCTCTTATTATTTTGAGATACGTTCCATCAATACCGAATTTATTGAAAGTTTTTAGCATAAAGGGTTGTTGAATTTTGTTGAAGGCCTTTTCTGCATCTATTGAGATAATCATGTGCTTTTTGTCTTTAGTTCTGTTTATATGCTAGATTACATTTATTGATTTGTGTATGTTGAACCAGCCTTGCATCCCAGGGATGAAGCCCACTTGATCATGGTTGATAAGCTTTTTGATGTGCTGCTGGATTCCGTTAGCCAGTATTTTATTGAAGATTTTTGCATCGATGTTCATCAGGGATACTGGTCTAAAATTCTCTTATTTTGTTGTGTCTCTGCCAGGCCTTGGTATCAGGATGATGTTGGCCTCATAAAATGAGTTAGGGAGGATTCCCTCTTTTTCTATTGATTGGAATATTTTCAGAAGGAATGGTACCAGCTCCTCCTTATACCTCTGGTAGAATTTGGCTGTGAATCCATCTGGTGCTGGACATTTTTTGGTTGGTAGGCTATTAATTATTGCCTCAATTTCAGAGCCTACTATTGGTCTATTCAGGGATTCAACTTCCTGGTTTAGTCTTGGGAGAGTGTAAGTGTCCAGGAAATTATCCATTTCTTCTAGGTTTTCTAGTTTATTTGCATAGAGATGTTTGTAGTATTCACTGATGGTAGTTTGTATTTCTGTGGGGTCGGTGGTGATATCCCCTTTATCATTTTTTATTGATTCTTCTCTCTTTTCTTCTTTATTAGTCTTGCTAGTGGTTTATCAATTTTGTTGATCTTTTCAAAAAACCAGCTGTTGGATTCATTGATTTTTTAGAGGGTTTTTTGTGTCTCTATCTCCTTCAGTTCTGCTCTGATCTTAGTTATGTCTTGCCTTCTGCTAGCTTTTGAATGTGTTTGCTCTTGCTTCTCTAGTTCTTTTAATTGTGATGTTAGGGTGTCAATTTTAGATCTTTCCAGCTTTCTCTTGTCGGAATTTAGTGCTATAAATTTCCCTCTACACACTGCTTTAAATGTGTCCCAGAGATTCTGGCATGTTGTATCTTTGTTCTCATTGGTTTCAAAGAACATCTGTATTTCTGCCTTCATTTCATTGTGTACCCAGTAGTCATTCAGGAGCAAGTTGTTCAGTTTCCATGTAGTTGAGCGGTTTTGATTGAGTTTCTTAGTCCTGAGTTCTAGTTTGATTGTACTGTGGTCTGGGAGACAGTTTGTTATAATTTCTGTTCTTTTACATTTGCTGAGGAGTGCTTTACTTCCAACTATGTGGTCAATTTTGGATTAAGTGCTATGTGGTGCTGAGAAGAATGTATATTCTGTTGATTTGGGGTGGAGAGTTCTGTAGATGTCTATTAGGTCCGCTTGGTGCAGAGTTGAGTTCAATTCCTGGATATCCTTTTTAACTTTCTGTCTCGTTGATCTGTCTAATGTTGACAGTGAGGTGTTGACGTCTCCCATTATTATTGTATAGGAGTGTAAGTCTCTTTGTAAGTCTCTAAGGACTTGCTTTACGAATCTGGGTGCCCCTGTATTGGGTGCATATATATTTAGGATAGTAAGCTCTTCCTGATGAATTGATCCCTTTACCATTATGTAATGGCCTTCTTGGTCTCTTTTGATCTTTGGTGGTTTAAAGTCTGTTTTATCAGAGACTGGGATTGCAACCCCTGCTTTTTTTTTGGTTCTCTATTTGCTTGATAGATCTTCCTCCATCCCTTTATTTTGAGCCTATGTGTGTCTCTGCATGTGAGATGGGTCTCCTGAATACAGCAAACTGATGGGTCTTGACTCTTTATCCAATTTGTCGGTCTGTGTCTTTTAATTAGAGCATTTAGTCCATTTACATTTAAGGTTAATAGTGTTATGTGTGAACTTGATCCTGTCATTATGATATTAGCTGGTTATTTTGCTCATTAGTTGATGTGGTTTCTTCCTAGCATCGATGGACTTTATATTTTGGCATGTTTTTGCAATGATTGGTACTGGCTGTTCCATTCCATGTTTAGTGCTTCCTTCAGGATCTCTTGTAGGGCAGGCCTGGTGGTGACAAAATCTCTAAGCATTTGCTTGTCTATAAAGGATTTTATTTCTTCTTCACTTATGAAACTTACTTTGGCTGGATATGAAATTCTGGGCTGAAATTCTTTTCTTAAAGAATGTTGAATATTGGTCCCCACTCTCTTCTGGCTTGGAGAGTTTCTGCCCAGAGATCTGCTGTTACTCTGATGGGCTTCCCTTTGTGGGTAACCCGACCTTTCTCTCTGGCTGCCCTTAACAGTTTTTCCTTCATTTCAACTTTGGTGAATCTGACAATTATGTGTCTTGGAGTTGCTCTTCTCGAGGAGTATCTTCATGGCATTCTCTGTATTTCCTGAATTTGAATGTTGGTCTGCCTTACTAGATTGGGGAAGTTCTCCTGGATGATATCCTGTAGAGTGTTTTCCAACTCAGTTCCATTTTACCCATCACTTTCAGGCACACCAAACAGACGTAGATTTGGTCTTTTCACATAATCCCGTATTTCTTGGAGGCTTTGTTCATTTCTGTTTACTGTTTTTTCTCTACACTTCTCTTCTCATTTCATTTGATTCATTTGATCTTCAATCACTGATACTCTTTCTTCCAGTTGATCGAGTCAGTTACAGAAGCTTGTGCATTTGTCATGTAGTTCTCATGTCATGGTTTTCATCTCTGTCAGTTCTTTTAAGGTCTTCTCTGCATTGATTTTTCTAGTTATCCATTCATCCATTCTTTTTTCAAGGTTTTTAGTTTCTTCACACTGGTTATGTACTTCCTCCTTTCATTCTGAGAAGTTTGATCAACTGAAGACTTCTTCTCTCAACTCGTCAGAGTCATTCTCCATGCAGCTTTGTTCCATTGTTGGTGATGAGCTGCATTCCTTTGGAGGGAGAGATGCGCTCTGATTTTTTGAATTTCCAGCTTTTCTGCACTGCTTTTTCCCCATCTTTGTGGTTTTATCTGCCTTCGGTTTTTGATGATGGTGACATACTGATGGGGTTTTGGTGTGGGTGTCCTTTCTGTTTGTTAGTTTTCCTTCTAACAGTCAGGACCCTCAGCTGCAGGTCTGTTGGAGTTTGCTTGAAGTCCACTCCAGACCGTGTTTGCCTGGGTATCAGCAGCGGAGGCTGCAGAAGATAGAATATTGCTGAACAGCAAGTGTTGCTGTCTGATTCTTGCTCTGGAAGCTTCATCTCAGGGGCGTACCCCACCATGTGAGGTGTGAGGTGTCAATCTGCACCTAGTGGGGGATGTCTCCCAGTTAGGCTACTCAGGGGTCAGGGACCCACTTGAGCAGGCAGTCTGTTCGTTCTCAGATCTCAGTCTCTGTGCTGGGAGAACCACTGCTCTTTTCGAAGCTGTCAGACAGGGACTTTTACATCTGCAGAGGTTTCTGCTGGTTTTTGTTTAACTATGCCCTGTCCCCAGAGGTGGAGTCTACAGAGGCAGGCAGGCCTCCTTGAGCTGTGGTTGGCTCCACCCAATTCGTGCTTCCTGGCAGCTATGTTTACTTACTTTAGCCTCAGCAATGGTGGGTGCCTCTCCACCAGCCTCACTGCCGCCTTGCAGTTAGATCTCAGACTGCCGTGCTAGCAATAAGGGAGGCTCCGTGGGTGTGGGACCCTACCCGCCAAGTGTGGGATATAATCTCCTGGTGTGCCATTTGTGAAGACCCTTGGTAAAACACAGTATTAGGGTGGGAGTTACCTGATTTTCCAGGTGTTGTGTGTCTCAATTTCCCTTGGCTAGGAAAAGGAATTCCCTTCCCCCTTGTGCTTCCCAGGTGAGGCAATGCCTCGCCCTGCTTCAGCTCTTGCTGGTCGGGCTGCACCCACAGACCTGCATCAACTGTCTGACATGCCCCAGTGAGATGAACCCGGTACCTCTGTTGAAAATGCAGAAATCACCCATCTTCTGTGTCACTCATGCTGGGAGCTGGAGGCTGGAGCTGTTCCTATTCAGCCATCTTGGGCACCCCCTCTTTCTCATTATTTTCACACTATTCACTGTTCCCATTCAATGCCGCTGCCGAGCTATTACTTTGCTTTCTGTCTAGACACTGGTAACACTGGTTGGAGCGCCACTGTGGCTGATTCTCCATGTCTTAATGTCCTTCCATGACTCACATGTACTAGTGTCCATGAACTATGGTCTTTGTCACAAAACACAATTATCAGCTTCCCCCCAGCTCCTAGTCCTTCTCCCCAACACTTGCACTTACAGAAATGTTTCCTTTCCATTTTCCTTTTCTGTATCTACCATCTTTTATCTGCCCTAATATCTACAAAAATATCCTCAGTTCTCTTGAAGTAAAAATGGACACTTTTAAAATTGTTTATGTAAGTATGGATGTATATATGTATGAATTTACAAATACATATTTATTTATTCATGGATATTGGTGAATAAATGTCAGGGTATCCCTACTTTTTACACTCATTTCTTTGGTCACAATACAGATGCACTCTCTGCATTTGGGTGGGAGGCAGTGAGAGAAGCATCAATTGACATGATTGGTGAATAGACGCATGCACAGGAAATGCCCAGTTTTTAGTTCCCGGCCTCCATTTTTGCTTTTAGTATATGTCTCACCTCAACTACATCTCTAGAAGGTATTTGGGATTTATCCTGATCCTCCCATAAATATAAGAACCTTGTTCCGTCCTATGACTTTTTAAATTATTGTAATATTTATTTTATTTTTTAACAAAATATAATTGCATGTAATTATAGGATACAAAGTAATGTTGTGATATACATACACAATGTGGAGTAGTTGACTCAAACTAATTAATATATCCATCACCTTAGAAACTTTTCATTTATTCCTTCTGTCTGTCTGCTTCTTTACACTCTTTGACTAACGTCTTCCAATTCCCCCCAATCTGCAGCCTCTGATAATCATTATTCTACTCTCTGCTTCTATGAATTTGTTTTTGATTCCACATATAAATGAGAATATGCAGTATTTGTCTTATTTCACATAGAAACATCTGGCCTATTTCACTTAGCATAACGTCCTCTAGGTTCATTCATGTTGTTACACATGGCAGAACAGACTTTTTTTAAAAGGCTATATGTAATTCTGTTATACAGAATATATTCTGTATATATATCACATTAAAAAATTTGTGAGTTGATGGGCACTTAGGTTGATTCCATATCTTGGCTATTATAAGTAACACTGCAATGAACATGAGAGTGCAGATATCTCTTCAACATACTGATTTTAAGTCCTTGGTCCATACACCTAGAAGTGGGATTGCTGAATCATATGGTAGAGTTCTACTTTTAACTTTTTCAAGAACTTTCATACAGTTTTTTAATAATGGCTATACCAATTTACATTCCTATCAATAGTGTACAAGTGTTCCCCTTTCTTTTTTCTTTTTCTTTCTTTTTTTTTTTTTTTTTTTTTGTGATGGAGTCTCACTCTGTCACCGAGGCTGGAGTGCAATGGTGTGATCTTGTCTCACTGTAACTTCTGCCTCCAAGGTTCAAGCTATTCTCCTGCTTCAGCCTCCCAAATAGCTAGGACTGCAGGCATGTGCTGCCACGCCCAGCTTTTTTTTTTTCTCTTTTTTTCCATTTTTTAGTAGAGACAGTGTTTCACTGTGTTGCCCAGGCTGGTCTCCATCTCCTGAGCTCAGGAAATCTGCCCACCTCGGCCTCCCAAAGTGCTAGGATTACAGGTGTGAGCCACTGCACCTGGTCAAGTGTTCCCTTTTCTCCACATCCTCACCAACACTTATCTTTTACCTTTTCAATAAGAACCATTCTTTCCAGCATGAGGTGGTATCTCATTGTAGCTTTTGCATTTCCCTAATGATTAGTGATGTTAAGCAATTTTTCTTTTCTTTTCTTTTTTTTTTTCTGAGACACAGTCTTGCTCTGTTGCCCTGGCTGGAGTGCAATGGTGTGATCTTGGCTCACTGCAACCTCTGCCTCCCGAGCCCAAGTAATTCTCCTGCCTCAGCCTCCCAAGTAGCTGGGACTACATGCGTGCACCACCACGCCCAGCTAATTTTTGTATTTTTAGTAGAGATGGGGTTTCACTGTGTTAGCCAGGATGGTCTCAATCTCTTGACCTCATGATCCACCCGCCTCAGCCTCCCAAAGTGCTGGGATTACAGGCATGAGCCACCGCACCTGGCCAATGTTAAGCATTTTTTCATATGTTTGTTAGCCACTTGAATGTCTTCTTTTGAGAAATGTTTATTAATATTCTTGGCTTATTTTAAAATCTTATTTTTTAATTTTTTATTTTTTTGCTATTGAGAATTCTTAATATATTTTGGGTGTTAACCCTTCATCAGATGTATTGCTTGAAAATATTTTCTCCCAACTAATAGGTTGTCTCTTTGTTCTGTTAATTGTTTTCTTTGTTGTGCAGAAGCTTTTTAATGTGCTGTAATCCCACTTGTCTACTTTTTAATTTTGTTGCCTGAGCCTTTGGGGTCAAATAAAATAAAAATCATTGTGCAGCCCAATGTTGTATAGTTTCTCTCCGTTTTCTTCTAGTATTTTTACAGTTTCAGGTCTTACATTTAAGTCTCCAATTCATTTTTAGTTGATTTTTGTATATGGAGTGAAATAAAGGTCCAATTTTATTATTCTTCATGTGAACATCCAGTTTTCTCAGCACTGTTAATTGAAGAGATTGTCCTTTTCCTATTGTGTGTGTTCTTGGTAACTATTGAAAATAACTTAGTCATAAATAATTAGATTCCTTTCTGGGCTCTCTATTCTGTTTCATCAGTTGATGTGTCTACTTTTAGGCCAGTACCATGCTGGGTTTTGTTGTTGTTGTTATTGTTTTGAGACAGTCTCGCTCTGTTGCCCAGACTGGAGTGCAGTGGCATGATATTGACTGGTCTTGAAGTCCTGACCTCGTGATCCAACTGCCTGGGCCACCCAAAGTGCTGGGATTACAGGCATGAGCCACTGTGCCTGGCCATGCTGTTTTAAGTATAGAGCTTTGTAATATAGTTTGAAGTCAAGTGGTGTAATGGCTCCAGTTGTGTTTTTTTTTTTTTTTTTTTTTTTTGCTCAAGATTTTCTTAGCTATTCAGGCTTTTTATGTGGTTCATATGAATTTTATATTGTTGATAGATATTGTAAATGGGATTGTTTTCTTGATTTCTTTTTTGAATACTTAGTGTATAGAAATACTACTGATTTTTGTGTGTTGATTTTATATACTGCAACTTTACTGTATTCATTTATTAGTTCTAATAGTGTTTTGGTGAATTCTTTAGCATATTTTAGAAATAATACACATTCTTCTCAAGCACATAATGAACTTTCCCCAGGATAAATCAGATGTTAGGCCACAAAACAAGTCTAAATGAATTTTGAAGTGCACAACATTATTTTGTTAACTATAGGCATTATGCTAAATAGCAGATCTCTAGAACTTATTCATCCAGCATAACTAACACTTTATACCATTTTAATGACAACTCTCCATTTCCCCGACCCCCAGCTCTTGATAACTACTATTGTATTCTCTGCTTCTACAAACTTGACTATTTAAATTACCTCATATAAGAGGAATTATGCAATATTTGTCTTTCTGTAACTGGCTTATTTCACTAAGCATAAGTCAAACTAAAAGGCTTTTGCACAGCAAGGAAAACAATAAACAGAATGAAAAGATAACCGGCAGAATGGGAGAAAATATTTGCAAACCGTGTATTTGATAAGGGGGTAATTTCAAAAATATATAAAGAACTCATACAACTCAAGAGCAAAACAAACAACCAAACAATAACCTGATTAAAAAATGGACAAAGGACTTGAACAGACATGTCTCCAAAAAACGATGTTATAGACTAATGTTTGTGTTAAATCCGAAGCCCCAATATAATAGGATTAGAAGGTGGGCCCTTTGGAAGGGATTAGGTCTAGAATCTGTCTAGATAAACACTCCAATCAATTGCCCTTATGGGAACACAAATTGGTTTCTGATGTCATAAAGTTACCAAGGAAAGATGATACAATAGATGGATAAACAGAATCAATTTCTTCTTACCATGGAGGATATGTATCCTCAACAGAAGACTGTGCCATTTAAAGGCCATATTAGTATTCATCAGAGTTGATAGGACCCTTTCCAGTAAGATTTCAGCAATGTCCTCCATTGAGGAACTTTGGGTGCAACCAGTCTTTGCACCATGGCACTGTGTCCAGAATAAATTCCTTCTGGTGGGTTATTGGTCTTGTTGACTTCAAGAAGGAAGCCGCAGACCCTCCCAGTGAGCATTACAGCTCTTAAAGATGGTGTGTCCGGAGCTTGTTCCTTCAGATATTCAGATGTGTCCGGAGTTTGTTCCTTCCGGTGGGTTCGTGGTCTTGTGAAGCCGCAGACCTTCGCAGTCAGTGTTACAGCTCTTAAAGGTGGCACGTCCGGAGTTGTTTGTTCCTCCCAGTGGGTTCCTGGTCTCACCAGCTTCAGGAGTGAAGCTGCAAACCTCCACAGTGTGTATTACAGCTCATAAAGGTAGTGTGAACCCAAAGAGTGAGCAGCAGCAAGATTTATTGTGAAGAACGAAAGAACAAAGCTTCCACAGCTTGAAGAGGACCCGAACAGGTTGCTGCTGCTGGTTTGGGTGACCAGCTTTTATTCCCTTATTTGGCCTCACCCACATCCTGCTGATTGGTCCATTTTACGGAGCGCTGATTGGTCCATTTTACAGAGTGCTGATTGGTGTGTTTACAAACTTTTAGCTTGACACAGAGCACCGATTTGTGCATTTACACTCCTTTAGCTAGACAGAAAAGTTTTCCAAGTCCCCACCCCACCCAGAAGCCCAGCAGGCTTCACCTCTCAGCACTCTCTAGGTCATGGCTGTAAGTCTATAAGTGAAAAAACCATGGTCAATATTAACGATATTGCAATTAATATCAGCAATACCACTGAAGGAAACGTTGACAGTTAAAATAATTTTGTAGGCCGGGCGTGGTGGCTCACATCTGTAATCCCAGCACTTTGGGAGGCAGAGGTCAAGAGATTGGGACCATCCTAGCCAACATGGTGAAACCCCATCTCCACTGAAAATACAAAAGTTACCTGGGCGTGGTACTGTGCACCTGTAGTCCCAGCTACTCGGGAGGTTGAAGTAGGAGAATTGCTTGAACCCAGGCGGCAGAGGTTGCAGTTAGACAAGATCATGCCACTGCACTCCAGCCTGGCAACAGAGTGAGACTCCATCTCAAAAAAAAAAAGGAAAAAACAACAAAAAAAGAATTTAGTGTTTAACTCCTGTTCTGGAGAGAAAATAAACCCATGCTTACGTATATTGCCTCGATGGCAGAACCAATTGCTTTTAGAACTGATTCTTGTTATGCTTTTTTGTTTTTCATAGCTTTAGAACTTATAATAGCAGTAAGAATTCCTCACTTCTGGAAAAACTTAAAAATTTCTAATAATCCTTATATTATCTTCTGCTTTGGTTATTATAAAGTATTTTCCTCTGGTTAATAATATAGCTATGGATTAGATTATTTTTTATTAGCTGGTACCTTTTTTGTTATTCTAACAATTGACTAGATACCTCCTTAAGGTCAAATCCAAAATTCTGAACTATGGATACTGACAGGGTTTCATTTGCACCCAGATCATCTTTAGCATCTCTAGATGGATACGTAATAGTACCAAGTTTTACACCTTTATCTTGCTGGTGTAACCCCTTGAATGAACACATGACCAAAATAGGGATGCTAGCAATGGTTAGTGTGGTTCTTATGCTTTATTTTTCTCAAAATTGCTGTATGGTACTGAGAGTTCCTTTGTTTGACAGGCACACAGGGTAGGAAGAGATGTCATGACAAAAGGAATAGTTAATTCTTTTGCACATATGTAAGTTGATTTTATTTAGGTAAAATGTTGTTAAATAAGTACTAGTAAGTTTACTTTTTCAAGATAATAAATTGTCTGCAAGGATGAACTATTAGAGAAATAACTGCTAAAATATTTTATTACTTATTTTAAATAAAATAAGCAACAAACCAGGCACACACTTTGCAGGACAAATTGCCATAACGTTGGAACAGTTCAACAGGTTCATCAATTTCTTCACTGTCCACACTGCAGTCACTGGGGAGTGGGCTAGTGGAGCACCAAAATGAAATTTTGAAAAATAATCTGGCCTATTTTGGACTGGATAGATAGGTGGATACTTACCACAGCACAATTAATATAAGGTCTAGAAAGAGAAATAAAATGAAAATTCTTTGTATTTACAATATTAGTACAAAGGCCTATGGGAATTCTAGTTGTTCTCTCTATAACTACACAGTGGCAAGCATTTTGTTATAAAACAGCTGAGTCAAAGAGTGACATCTGGAAATTGAAGAAGTCCTGACAACTGACCTAGATAGTGTCATGGTGTAATGATTGGCACTACCAAAGTTCCTTAATGGAGGACATTGCTGAGATCTTACTGGAAAGGGTCCTGTCAAGTGTGATGAATACTAATAAGACCTTTAAATGGCACAGTTTTCTGTTCAGGATACATATCTTCCATGCTAAGAAGAAACTGGTTCTATTTATCCATTTATTGTTATTATCATTTTTTCTTTAGCTATAAGGATTAGTAACCTACTTTTTACTTTAAATTCCAGATTAGTGTTGGTTGCTTTCTGAAAACTCCTGAGAACATTTTGAGACTTCTTGGACAAGTGGCAGACATTCTACGATAACTAAGGCTTGCAGAGAGCCAAAAGAGCCTATTTTTTCAAAATGTGTTGCAAGTTTTCAGGCTTACTACAAGTGAGCCCCGTTCTGTGACAATCGGTAGGACTCAAGACATGCTGTAATCCTGCCAATGTCAACATGCCTGTTGTTCAACAAAAGTCTGTGCTTCTGATGTTACCTCTTTAGTCCTGGGAATGTTGGGATTTATTTCCCTTAAAACCAAACCTATGGTTTTACATATCAAGGCCAGAGACCATGGAACGTCCACACTGAAAACCACTGTCTTCCAGAAACCAATTTAATTGCCATTTCCTCAGGAAATAAGCTCTCGTATTTGACACCTTTCACACACAGCAGAGTTGAGAGGATTCTTCTCTTGTTTTCAGTGCAAAAGTTCAGCCTACAGATCACCTGTAGGATTGATGGTTTGGTGACAGTTGCTACATTGTTTAGTCTGAACCATCCTTATATTGAATATTGAAGGAAAGTGTGAGATACATAATTTAAAGAAGCACATCTGCTGTAGTTTAAGCGTGTCCCCTTTAAAATTCAGGTAGGGCTCCTCATTAATGAATGGCATTAAGGCCCTTATAAAAAATGCTTCACATAGTTTTTAGCCTCTTGCCCTTCCACCTTCTACCATGTGAGTACACAGCATTCACCCCTCTGGAGAATGCAAGGCGCCATCTTGGAAGTGGAGACCGTGCCTTTTGCCAGACATTGAGCCTGCTGGTGCCTTAATCTTGGACTTCTCAGCTTCCATGTGTTCTTTATAAATTACCCAGTCTACCGTATTTTATCACAGCACAAATGAACTAAGACAACATCTTTGTTGCTCATAAATGTTTAAAACATACAGAATTTAATTCATTGCCATTGGTCATCTTTTTAAATATAAATTTGTATGATTTATAAATAGTGTGTCAAATTTATATAAACAAGTTTTGAAAGTTTCTCTTTAACTATATTTTAGTACATTCTTGATGTAGAATTACTTATTTTTGCCTCCGCTTTTATCTTGTAATAGTAAGGTGAACCTTAGCTTCCTTTCCTAGATTACCACATCACAATTAGTTAATTAGTAAATTACTATTTCCTATTACCAAATTAAATGTGATATTCTCCTGGTTGCAATTGCACAATTGTCAATAGTACTGAAGTATCACTGTAGTGTAGGAACATAGTTTATTCTCAAATCCAGGGACAATATTGACTTTTACCCAACCTCTCCAAGAAATCTTTAACTTTCTACATTAACAGAAATGTATTTTTCCAAAGTAAATGAGACACTATTTTTATTCTATTCTGAAATTATCAAACTTGCACTACTTTGTGCTGAGAAATTGGAAATGATGATTGAGAGTAATAGAATGGAGTTAGGAATGTTGAGGCTGTTGTTATCTTTAATAAGAAGGAGATTTGTGCAGGAGCTATGGGTGTCCTTGTGTAACATAAATGCAAATTGTGTCATTTCCAGAGGAGTGTAACCATGGTGATGAGGGGAATCTTCTGAAGGAACTAGCATTGCTACACAGTATCTACCCCAAAGTCTATAAAATGTTGCCATTCATTAAAAGAGGTAGTCTTACTGATTTGTGCAACCATGAATTAAAGTGATAAAAATAATTTGAGTATAAGGCACATAATTCTCTTTAGAAATTGAATGTGAGGTAGTATAATACAATGGCAGAGCTTGAGGGGTTTGGAATCACATATATGATAACTTCGTTCAATAGACTTGGTAGAAAAACTCTGCTTTAAAATAATTAATATTTTATGTGAAGAGTGTTCAATACCTCATTCCTGGCTGCCATTATGATTTCCTCATTTGTTTGAGGCTATGGCCCTGTACTAGTCCACTTCTCTTGTTTTATCATAAAGGAAGATATAAGAAGACTTTGCTGTCCGGACGTGCTGGCTCACGCCTGTAATCTTAGCACTTTGGGAGGCCGAGTTACTATTTACTAGCATTGCATCCTTGCAAAAGTTGTTTAATCTCCATCATTTTATTCTCTTCACTTATAGGGATGAAAACGGTATTTCCCTCACTCAGCTAATGTGGGAATTGAATAAAAATATGGTGTATAGAAAGCTCATGGTACAATTCTGAGTACAAAGCAAAATGCTCAAAAATTGCTCAAGAAATTATAGTCATTTTTATTGCAGCATGGTGAGTATCCCATCCCTAGAAACACTAAAGCACATAAGGAATGAGTGTCTGTCAGACTGTGGTAGGGTGTGAATTAATGCAGAACTTTATCTGCATAGTTGTACTCTGAAGTCCATTCTGAATCTTAGAAGTTAAATTTATATAAATATAGGGCATGATTATGTAAATGTAGAATTATATGTTTAAAATTATATGATTACATCAACTGGTGTAATTCATAGATTTTTCCCTAGGGTTGTATTTCCTGAATATTCTCTAACGTATTAGTTAGCAAAGTCTTTTTGTTTGTTTTTGAAACTGAGTCTCACTCTATCAACTAGACTGGGGTGCAGTGGTGTGCTCCCGACTCACTGCAACCTCTGCCTCCCAGAATCAAGCAATTCTTGTGCCTCAGCCTCCTGAATAGCTGGGATTACAGGCATGCACCACCACGCCCAGCTGATTTTTGTATTTTTTTAGTAGAGGCGGGATTTCACCGTGTTGGCCAGGCTGGTCTTGCACTGTTGACCTCAAGTGATCTGCCCACCTTGGCCTCCTAAAGTGCTGGGATTGCAGGCATGAGCCACCGTGCCCGGCCAGTAAAGTCTTCTTATACCTTCCCTTACAATAAAACAAGAGAGTGAACTAGTAAAGGGCCATAGCTTCAAACAAATGAGGAAATCCTAATGGGAACCAGGAATGAGGGATTGAACACTCTTCACATAAAATATTAATTATTGTAAAACAGAGTTGTTCTGTCAACAGCAGATTTTGAGTCCTTGATCGATCTCTCAGCTCCCTGCATACTTTGATTGCATAGTTGACCTTATCACATTGTAAGTGCTATACAAAGGCAACTTCAGACCCTGTGTTGCACATAGGGTGGCCCCGAAAGCCCCTTGCCTGTGTGTGCTCTGGAGGTACCACTAAACTTGGGGGCAGCATCAGGAGAGACACTTGAAAGAACTTTTTACTCAGATTAAATTATTAACAAACTTTCAACTTCCTTTAACTTATTAGAGACAGTTCTACTGGTAAATAGGTACAGATTACACTCTCCAGTCAACAGCCATCATTCTGTCATATCATCAGATACCCGGGGCTGCTGCTCCTTGAGGCGTCCAGAGAATCACATTTTCCAGTATTGAAAGACCTGAAAGATCACGGTGCCTTCATTTCAACTGTGAGACATGAAGTAATTTTCCCAAATCAACAACATTAAGATATGATGCAATAAGGACGAGATTAAAGGTCTCCGGATTTTCAACCATGTTCCCTCCATCTCCTTTACTCCTAAACACACTTACACCCTCACTCCTGCAAACAGTTGTCTTGTCAAGTGGGAAATCAATGCTCTTACAAGGCTCAAATTTGTGAACACATCACTGACCAGCACAGAGTTGGCTCACAATAGGGACTCAGTTAAAGTATTTTACATGCAACTGGATCAAATCTTTCAAGTGCTAATTTAAAACAATACTTTAAAGAAGGAAATTTTGTTTCAGAAGAGGACCTTCATACCACATCTCTGACCAGCAACTGATGATGCTATTGAACTCAGATGCTGATTGGTTCTCCAGCATGAGATTACCCAATCCAGGAGCAAGGAAATCAGTAACTTCCTCCCTATAATTTGGAATGTGGGTGGAGGGGGGTCATAGTTCTCCCTGAGTGAGACTTGTCTGCTCCTCTGGCCCCTGGTCCTGTCCTGTTCTCCAGCATGGTGTGTCTGAAGCTCCCTGGAGGCTCCTGCATGGCAGCTCTGACAGCGACACTGATGGTGCTGAGCTCCCCACTAGCCTTGGCTGGGGACACCCGACGTAAGTGCACATTGTGGGTGCTGAGCTACTATGGGGTGGGGAAAATAGGGAGTTTTGTTAACATTGTGCCCAGGCCATGTCCCTTAAGAAATTGTGACGTTTTCTTCAGAGATTGCCCATCTTTATCACGGGATCCCAAATTATTTCCTCCACAAAAGGAGCTTGACTACTTGCCCTCTCCATGAGACTGTGTAGGGGGCCTCCCTACAGGTCATTTCTTCTCAAATCTACACCAATAAAACCTTCGCATCACATGTCCTCAGGGTCTTTAGAGGATTTAGAAATAAGGATGCTAAAATAAATTCCCCATACAACACTTCCCTTTGTTATGATGACTTATGTCAGACAAAAGGAGGTTTTTCCTGAAAATTTTGTGGGAGTCAAGGAAATTCAAAGGGTCTCTTCTAGACGATCCTGGGTTATGTCCTCCACAGGACCTGTGGTGTTGGCCCCTCTTCCTCATATGTGAGGATGAACCCAGCGGCCTCCCCATTATCTCCTTTCTTTTCTTTCTGAACTCCAATGTTTATAAAGCCTGTATGCCTGTAGTGTATGTAGGTTCTCTGACAGAAGTTATACCTAGTGCTTTTCTTTCTAATGGGGAAAAGTCCCTGGAACTGAAGCTGAGATCTTTAGTACCTGGAGTTACCTTACACAGAGCATTTATGAAGTATTCTTTGGTGCCTAAAGAACTTAAGGCATCCACTGAAAAACTGGCCCCAGTTAATGTTTATTATGAATCTTTTTTAACCTTTCTATACTTGTTTATCTTACATCTCCTATGTGTTCTAACTAGACATGACAGAAGAGATTTAACTAATGTAGTATAAATTATATGAAATTCTATTTTTGTAAGTCAAAAACAATCAAATATCAGAAATTTAATAATGCTCAAACTGTATACTCTGTGTGGGGTTACCGAGACAATGTGGACATTGTTCACACCTCATAGGGCTGAAAGTCAATGAGCAAGTCTTGGAAGCTCATTGTCTCACTCGGGTCTTGTCCTAAATTTCATAGGTTCAGCCATCATGCCCTCAGCTTTCCTTAATTAGCCATATCTGCTTACCTCTTCCTCCAGTTTCTCTCTATTTTTTCCCAGCTGTGTTGTCATCATTTCCAGCAATCTCTAAAGCTTGCACAGATCCTTAGCACTATCAGATCCATTGAAAAAGATAATTTTTTCTGTCTGAGATAGGGCCTGGCTCTGTCACCCAGGCTGAAGCTCAGTGGTGTGATCGAGGCTCACTGCAACCACTGCCTCCCATGTTCAAGTGATCCTCCCTCCTCAGGCTCCAGAGTAGCTGGGAATACAGGCAGGCAACCACGCCCAGTTCGTTTTTGTAATTTTGGTAGAGATGAGATTTTGCCATGTTGGCCAGGCTGGTCTTAAACTGCTGGACTCAAGCAATCCTCCTGCCTTGGCCTCCCAGTGTGCTAGGATTAAAGATGTGAGCCACTGTGTCCAGGCAAAAAGAGATGACTCTTAATAAAAAGATTTCCTTTTTCTTAAATCACTATTTCTTTATCTGTGAATTCTTCTTCCAACTAGAAGGAGGAGAAAGAAGAAGTTTGCCCGTATTTCTCACCAGGAGGAGAAGGCATCTAGTGTGACATCAAAATGGAAGAGTGCTGGAGCTTGAGCCCCTTCTTGCTTTCCAGGATCCCTGCAGTGATCAGTTCCCATACCCTGGTTTATTCATGGAAACCACGCTTCTTTTTCTTAGCAGCTACTGTGGCCTGGGCTCCATTCTAGGTTCAAATCATTCTATTTGATTAAGATAGAGAGGGTCCCGACTCTCATGGAAGTTACACAAGAGTAGAGGAGACAGACACTAACCCAATAAGCATTTAATAAAGAAGAAAATGTTAGAGAGTCATAGTGCACTGAAGAAAAGACATCAGGTTTGTGGAAAGAGAGAAACGGATTCACCTACTTTAGTTCTATGTTTAGGGAGCTCTACCTGAGAAAGTGACATTCAGCTGAGACAACAAAATAAGTAGACAGTCATGAAGATCTAAGGGACCAAAGTTCCAGGGAGACCGACTCGGGGGAAAGCCCTGGTGTGGGAAATTATGTGGAGGGAGAGAAAGAAGGCTAGAGGGACTGATGTACAGAAAGCAAGGAAATGGAGATGCAGAAGATGAGGTAGGACACAGAGAGGAAGTCAGGAGCCTCATCATATTAGGCTATGATGTCCACAGTAAAAAATTTGAATTTTATTTTATTTTTATTTATTTATTTAACTTTTTTTTTTTTTTTTTTTTTTTTTTTTTTTTGAGACGGCGTTTTGTTCTTGTTGCCCAGGCTGTAGTGCAGTGGTGCAATCTCGGCTCACTGCAACCTCTGCCTCCCAGGTTCAAGTGATTCTCCTGCCTCAGCTTCCCAAGTAGCTGGGATTACAGGCACCCACCACCATACCTGGCTAATCTTTTTGTATTTTTAGTAGAGATGGGGTATCACCGTGTTGACCAGGCTGGTCTTGAACTCCTGACCTCGGATAATCGGTCTGCCTTGGCCTCCCAAAGTGCTGAGATTACAGGCGTGAGCCACCACGCCTGGACTGAATTTTATTTAAATAGATATGAGAAGCTACTGTATGGTTACAAGGAGAGTCAGTTTATATTCATTTTTTTTTTTTTTTTTTTTTTTTGGTGGCAGAATCTCACTCTGTTGCCCAGGCTAGATTGCAGTGGCACAATCTCGGCTCACTGCAACCTCCACATCCCAGGTTCAAGTGATTCTCCGGGGTCAGCCTCCCAAGTAGCTGGGACCGCAGGCGCCTGCCACCACACCTAGCTAATTTTTTGTATTTTTATAGGGATGGGGTTTCACCATGTTAGCCAGGATGGTCTTGATCTCCTGACCTCATGATCCACGCACCTTGGCCTCCCAAAGTGCTGGAATTACAGGTGTGAGCCACTCTGCCCAGCCTATATTCAATTTTTAAAACTAATTCTAACTACTCTGTGGGGATTGGATTATTGGGTTCACAAGTGGTTAGGAAGACTATTTAGGAGCACAACAGGGAATTCTCCAGGGAAAACAGCTTATGACTTCATGGAGTGCATTAGTGATAAAGAAGGTGAAAAAGATAAAGTGGACAGACAGACTCGGCATGTATTTTTGCTTAGCTTGTTAATGAATTACTGTAAAGGGGATAGAACAATCAAGCTTATTTCTAAGGATTTTGTTTTGACAAGTAAGTGGGTGGTTGTGTTGTTTATTGAGATAGGAACAACTATGGGAGGAAATGACTTGTAGTGGTTGGTTGGAAATAAAAGTTTTGTTTAAATCTGAGATGATTGACGTTTATTGGTGCAATCAGAAGGTCAATGGCATTTAAGAGACTCATGGTAGGCTAGGTCTTCAGATATTTATGTTGGTGGCATCAATACGTGTAGTGTGTTAGATTCCAGGGAGTGGAAGATAATACATAGGGAGATGGATTGTGTAGAGAAAAAAGAAGAGGGTACAGGCCAGCACAGGGGGCTGAGAAAGAGCCCAGGGATATTGGAGAAAAACCAAGAGAACATAATGCTTGTAAGTCAAGGATAATAGATTTTTTTCAAGAAGGGAGAGGTCAATTGTGGTGAGTAGCACTGAGAGAAGGGGGAAGTGAGAACGTGACAGAGAAGCAAGTGCTGGGTTTGGTGGAGTTGATATTTGCAGTCAATGGAGTATCCAGGGAGGAAACTGGATTGGACCATTTGAAAAGCGGGTATAACTGGGGACGAGGTTAAGGTTGACTGTTTTGAGTAGAGAGCTTCAGGGAAGGACTGTGCTCTGGGTTCAGGGAGCCAGCTGGATCTAAAGGAAAAGGCTAAAGAAGCTGAAGAGACAGAGGAGGACCCATGAACCAGAGATGCTCAGTCATTATTAGCAAGGAAATACCAGAGAGCCCCTGTGTGCAGTGATGACTACTCATGAAAATGTCACACAGCCAATATTTCACACAGTCAGTATTTCACACAGCCAATATTTATTAGTGACATACCATATATCAGTTATTACTCTAGGTCATGAGAATGGAGTGATAAATAAAATGAATCTGGTCTCCATCAGTACATATGCCAGGTAACATTTTGCAGTGACTGTGTACCAGGCCTATGAATTTCAGTATTCAATTTCAATAATGATCCTGTTGTATCTGTGGTATTTAAAAACATATACATCTCTGGAATCTAAAATTGAGAGGTTATAAGTAAAACCCAGTATTATGAATTTAGTGCTGGAAATCAGATTGCAGTTTAAATCTGAGCATATAGAAAGTCCTTTTCTCCTATGTCAGCAGATCTCTTTTGTGTGAGGTTCAGGTATACTGCATTATTAGACATAAACCAGTGTTTCTGCCCTATGTTTTCAGAATGACAATTCTTTATGAAACAAATAGAAGAACAGAAGGCAATTGCAAAATCATGATGAAGATACTAATTGCTTTAGAATTAAGGAATACAAAAAAAATGTGAGCTGCAGTTATAGGGATCATAAAAGTTAAAATGGGAATGTATTTCAGGTATTATGTGATCAGTGCTAAGAAGAGTCATCATTTAATTTCGCACTTAACAGTAATCCTGTGAGGATTACACTACTATTAAATGCATTTGATAGATTGCAAATAAGCTTATGGTTGGTAAAAATTGACCCAAGTAGAAGAGATCATGTTTTTTATTCAGGTTTTCTGATTCTAGAGTTTGAGAGTTAGTCTATCATTAGTGCATAGTGACTATATTGTGTCTGAATTATTGACAGAATTTCTGACATTCATATGTACCAGGTTGTTTCTTAGCATGGGGACAGAGATGCAAAGGCTGCTAGTTCTGATGTATAGGAGAAACTTTCATTCATTTTGCATTTATCATTTTAAAAGTTCGGTCTGTCTGTAATGGTCATGTGTTGAAGAACACAAGGAAGTATTAAATCGCTCCTTCTTCTGAGGTTTGACTAGCAAGTTGGGCTACAGTTACCAAATAAAATAGAGGTTCCTCGTGAAATCTGAATTTCAGATACACAACCGTAATTTATTGGAAATCCAGATTTACCTGGGCATCCTCTGGTTTTATTTGCCAAATGTGTCAACCCTAAGTGGAACACACGGACATGGATTACAGTGCTAACCATGCAAGCCACAGTGACAGCGACTTCACACATGTTCATTTTCTAACTTTCTCTCTGTAAAGAAAGTGCTTAGATAATTTAGGGATGAAAAGATAGACATTGTTTGATCCAGGCTGCCCACCTCTCTGCCGTCGTTTCTAAAGGGCAGAGGGAGATTTCCGCAGCTCTTGCTTACAGTCTGGGGACCTGCTCATTTTTGAAACTGTCTGTATAAGAATGTCATTTTCTTGGTTTCTCCCTTTCTGAGGGGACTTGACTACAAAACCAAGAGTTCTGCCTCTGGCCAAGGCTGGTCATTTGATGCCTGCTAGTACTGTTGGGAGTGGGAAACTGAAAGATATGAGTTAATTGGGGCATTTAACTGGAATAGAATAGCTGTGGTTGTGATTCATTATTACAGATAATTAGTGGACCAGTGGCAGAGAAATTAAGAAAAAAGATGTTGTGAATGATAAATGATATGATTAGTGACTGCTTGGTAATGCAAGGAAATCATTAAATCTTGGTTCTCATCAAGTTCATTTTCTGGAAAGACAGCACTGTATTAGGACCAGAATTCTACAAAACATTCTTTTTACGTAGGACCAAGATTTTCAACAAATGTTTTTCAATGCAATTCTCAGCTGATCCATAACTAATAGTAGCTTGTTGAACACAGGTTTTTTTCACATGGTTCACACCTGTGGTTCTTACCCAGGGATAGTTCACCACCCCTCCCTTCCCTCCCAACAGCCTTGGGGAACGGTGGCAATGTTTGGAACAATTTTTGGTTGTCAGAACAGGGGTTTCTTTTGATATATAATAGGCAGAAGTCAGGGACACTGTTAGAGAACCTACAATGTTCAGAACAGCCTCCGCCATCAGCAAAGAATTATCTGGTCCAAAATGTCAGTAGTGCTGAGGCTGAGAGCACTGGTTCACACTGTGCCCTTCTGAAAATTCTAGACTCACATCTGTTATATAATCAGCACATAGTCCAGTTTTTTATGGTTTATTTTTGCTTGTTTCATTATAAAAAATTAGACAGTTGCATAAATTCAACCACTTTCTTGTTGAATCCATTTAGTCAATGGAAGTTCAATATTTTAATATTTAGTTTTTGCCTTATGCAATATTTTTCAACATTTTCATGAGTTGTTGGTCATCACTATCTCTATTAACTTTCAACAACTTGCCCTCGTAAGTCATAAATAGTGATGCTGCTGAAATTATTTCTTATTAACATGCCTCAGATTTCTGTAGTGATTCTACATTTGATATGATTCACAATGTAAAATGCTTCCACTATTCATTTCACTTTTACCCACAGGATTATGTTTAAGTTATTTTTGTCATTTTCACACTTCAAACATAAAGACAAAAACCTCAAAAATATATACAATGTTTTACATATGTGTATATTTTCATATATGTATGTATGTTTATATGTATTGAAACTGCAGAAGCACATGTCACCAATAAGAGCTCTGAGACACCTTTGACCACTTACCCTCATCAGATGAGATTTACTAAATGAGTTGTGGAAACAAGTTTTTTTAACTGAATTTCTGAGCCTTGTGGATTTAGAAATGCAAAGGAAAGTTTGTGGACATTTACCGGGATCATGGTTTTATTCTCCTTAAAACTCTTTGATACTTTCCCATTGTCTTTAGTATAAATCCAAAATCCTAACACCACCCACGAGGCTTTTAAATACTTGGCTCCTGTGATTTCTCCAGGCTAATCTTTTACCCACCTTCCCCTCAGCCTCTCTGCTTTAGTGAACTTTGTTCTAGTTTCTTGAAGAAGTTCATCAGTTCAAGCTTTTGTACATGGGATTTCCGAAACTTGAAAATGTGCCTCCCGCTTTGTCTAAACAGACACAGGCTCCACTCCGCCCCGTGGCTCACACCTGCTTAACCTGTCAAGTCCCATCTGAACTGTCACTCTTTAGCTGGTCCTTCTCTGGCACCCTAATGTAATTGAGATCATCCTGTTATTCTCTGCTCTAGAACTCCACACTACTGACATTTTTCATTCCTGTCTAAGCGCTTGTGTGTTTGTTTTTGGCCATCGCTTTCACTGCTCTTTAAGCTCCCCCAGTAGAGTGGAGAGATCTGTTATCCCTTATTTGGATTCCTAGAGGCAGCGCAGGCCTGGCACAAGGTCATCACTAAGGAAGTGTTCACAGGGTGAACGCGGTGGGTGCCGTTGAAGGAACCGGTAAAGAGGTGGGATGAGAGAAGGAGCAGAGAGTGTCTGTGGAGGCTCCCAGAGGAGGCAGCGCGGGCTGCAGTGCTGGGCGGATCCTCCTCCAGCTCCTGCTTGGAGGTCTCCAGAGCAGGCTGGAGGCAGGGAGGGGGTCCCCAAAGCCTGGGGATCAGAAGGGGTTTTCCCACACGGTTCCCCAGGCCCCCGTTCGCCTCAGGAAGACGGAGGATGAGCCCCTGGGCTGCTGCGGGTGGGCGGTGCGGGTGGGGCCGGTTAAGGTGCCCAGTGCCCGCATCCGCCCAGGGAGCCCCGGATGGCGGCGTCGCTGTCAGTGTCTTCTCGGGAGACCGCCCGTGTGACCGGATCGTTCGTGTCCCCATAGCACGTTTCTTGCAGCAGCAAAAGGCTGAGTGTCATTTCTTCAACGGGACGGAGCGAGTGCGGTTGCTGGAGAGATACTTCTATAACCAGGAGGAGTACGTGCGCTACGACAGCGACGTGGGGGAGTACCGGGCGGTGACGGAGCTGGGGCGGCCTGACGCCGAGTACTGGAACAGCCAGAAGGACGCCCTGGAGCAGAGGCGGACCGAGGTGGACACCGTGTGCAGACACAACTACGGGGTTGGTGAGAGCTTCACAGTGCAGCGGCGAGGTGAGCGCGGCGGGGAGAGGGACCTGGGTCCCTGTGAGCTGGGAATCTGTGTGTGTGTGTGTGTGTGTGTGTGTGTGAGAGAGAGAGAGAGAGAGAGAGAGAGAGAGAGAGAGAGAGAGAGAGAGAGAGCGCCATCATTTAGAATCCTTTCTATCCTGAGCAAGCAGTTCTGAGGGCACCGGTGTGTGTAGAGCGTGGATTTGTCTGTGTGGCTGTTGTGGGAGGGGAGGCAGGAGCGGGCTTCTTCTTATCCTTGGAGGCCTCTGTGGGGAGGCGACAAGGTAGGTGGGTGCGGGGGGGCTGGAGAGAGAGGAGACCTTGATTGCCTCAGTGTCCTCAGAGAGGCAGGGAAGGGAAATGTAAGGGGTGTGTGGTTGGGATGAAGGTTTAGGGCAGGAGAGTTGAGGGGTAAGGAAGGTTTGGGATAATGTGAGGAGGCCAGTTCCAGACTGTCCCTGGCACACACCCTTCATGTAATCTCTGAAATAAAAGTGTGTGCTATTTGTAAAAGCATTAGATTAATTTCTAGAGGAATTGAGTAGACCTCTGAGGCACCTCTGAAGCTTCTTTAGGTCTAATTTTCTTCCTAGTTTTTTGGTTTTTTAGTGTGTATGTTTTTACATAGTAGAAATGACTGTGAAACTAACTTCTTGAATTAAAGTTTTCACACAGTTACTATTTTATTATAACACTGTTTTCTCGTAGTTACATATTATTCTTCTGTATGTAATAGTTGTGACACAGCTCACCTCACTTTCCCTTTTGTTGACCTTTATTATGACATTCACCAAAAGTTGAAAATGTATGTTTCTGGTTAATTTTTAATTTATTTGTAATTCTTCTGAATTATTTTGACCTATTTATTGGCCAATTATACATACTGCTCTAATAATTTCCTCTTGTATTTGGCAGGTAATGGACAATGATCTACTGTCTAACATCTCGAGGGCTTAGTATTTTTCTCAGTGACTTTGTGGGTTCTTGTACTGTAAAATTATTAGCACTTTATTGATATTTGATTCAGCATTTGCTCCACTTTGTGGTTTGTATGTCGATTTTGAAAATTCTTTTCCATATTAAGATTTGAACATTTTTATTTAATAAAATATATTGTAAAATTTTTATTAACGACTTACAATCCATCTTAAATCTATCATTTTGTGGTATTGTTGTCTCTAGGTTTCTCCTTACTTCTAAAAAAATTGCATTTATTGAGAGTATGCTAGTGTCAGAGATTTTCCTGGGCATAAGTGCCCCAAGTAACGAGTCCCAGACACTGCCTTAATCCAAATGTCATTCTGGAAAGAAAAATCATTTTACAATGATGGGCCTAATAATAATTACGCTTGTGTTGCACGGGAGATGCATTGATCAGCTAAATGTAAATATAAGAACTTGCAAACCTAAAATAATGTTCCTTAATCCTTCTCTCTGCTTTAGGACTCATGCTTTTCTAGGATCATAAAAATTTGGAGAATCATTTCTGTCTGTCCCACCTTCCCAGGGGCAGAGCCATTTCTGTGGTGTTCTAAGGTGTGAGTGCATGGCGGCAGTATTCCTAAAAATTCATAATCGGTTTCCTCATGTACCCAACTCTGTCCCTTTATCTATCCACATTGCTTTAAATCATATTTTTCTGTCACGGTGTACAGGGATGATAAATAGGTGCCAAGTGGAGCACCCAAGTGTGATGAGCCCTCTCACAGTGGAATGGAGTGAGAAGCTTTCTGACCTCATAAATTGAAGGCTACCTTCAGTAATTGTTTTATACATTTTACATGCATTAATCCTCATATAACTCCAAGTGGTAAATTAGTATAATTTTCCTTCTTTGTACGTGACAAAGTTGAGACACAGAAGAATCGAAAAACTCCTCCAGGATCAGCCAGTAAAAGGCAGACCTTGGATTTGAGCCAGGCAACCTGGCTCAGATATCAATTTTAATTTCTACACTCTGTACTTTCAAAGATTTGTAAACACTTTGACAATGCATGCCAATTTCAAGTTGTAAAGAAACCAACACAATTTTTCACAATATCTCTCAAATCTAATGGGTCCTCACTATCAAGATTAAATTCCAGGCTGATGACACTCTAAGGCCACAATGCCAGTTGTGCTGGAGGCCTGGTCAAGGCCAGAGCCTGGATTTGCAGAGAAGCAGACAAACAGCCAAACAGGAAGACTTACTCTGTCTTCCTGACTCATTCCTCCTACCTTTTTTCCTCCTAGTCCAACCTAAGGTGACTGTGTATCCTGCAAAGACCCAGCCTCTGCAGCACCACAACCTCCTGGTCTGCTCTGTGAACGGTTTCTATCCAGGCAACATTGAAGTCAGGTGGTTCCGGAACGACCAGGAAGAGAAGGCTGGGGTGGTGTCCACAGGCCTGATCCAGAATGGAGACTGGACCTTCCAGACCCTGGTGATGCTGGAAACAGTTCCTCGGAGTGGAGAGGTTTACACCTGCCAAGTGGAGCACCCAAGCATGATGAGCCCTCTCACAGTGCAATGGAGTGAGCAGCTTTCTGACTTCATACATTTCTCACCCACCAAAAAGGGGACTGTACTAATCCCTGAGTGTCAGGTTTCCCCTCTCCCACATCCTACTTTCATTTGCTCCATGTTCTCATCTCCAACAGCAAAGGTAACTGGGGGTAGCCCTGTAATGGTTTCTAGAACACTTGTACCTCCTGTGGAATCAGTCATGCCTCCCAGGCAGGAGAGGTTGTGCCTATTTGAACCTCCCCATGATATCACAGGTCAGGGTCACCCGCTGTCCCCAGGCTCCAGGCCCTGTCTCTGGGTCTGAGACTGAGTTTCTGGTGCTGTTGCTCTGAGTTGTTTGTTGTGATCTGGGAAGAGGAGAACTGTAGGGGCCTTCATGACATCAGGGGAGTCCAATCTCAGCTCTGTCTTTTATTAACTCTGTCACTGTAGATAAAATATTTAGCCTCATTGAGTCTCAGGCTTTCTGTGGATCTGATGTTGAACTCATGCCTTACATCAAGGCTGTAATATTTGAATGAGTTTGATGCCTGAACCTTGTGACTGTTCACTGTGATTTGAAATCCTTTTTCTCTCCAGAAATGGCTGGTTATTTTAGTTCTTGTGGGGCAGCCTTCTTCCCCATTTTCAAAGCTCTGAATCTTAGAGTCTCAATTAAAGAGGTTCAGTTTGGAATAAACGTCACTAAAGCTGGCTTCCTCTCTCAGGAGCACGGTCTGAATCTGCACAGAGCAAGATGCTGAGTGGAGTCGGGGGCTTTGTGCTGGGCCTGCTCTTCCTTGGGGCCGGGCTGTTCGTCTACTTCAGGAATCAGAAAGGTGAGGAGTCTTTGGTAACTGGCTCTCTCCATAGGCTTTTCTGGAGGAGGAACTATGGCTTTGCTGAGGTTAGTTCTCAGTATATGAGTGGTGCTGGATAAAGCCTTTCTTTCCCCAAACGGCTCTAATGTCCTGCTAATCCAGAAATCATCAGTGCATGGTTACTATGTCAAAGCATAGTAGCCTGTGGCCTGCAGAGAGAAGAGGAAGGTTAACAAGTAGGGGTCCTTTGGTTTGAGATCCTGGAGCAAATTAAGGAAGAGCCACTAAGGCTAATGCAATTACACTGGATCCTGTGACAGACATGTCACACTTCATGGGTCACATGATCTGTTTCTGCTCCTCTCTGCTCTAGTTGGTGTGGGTGGTGGTGATAGAGAAATCTCAGGTGGGAGATCTGAGATGGGATGTTGTGTTGTAGGACAGATTTGCTTCCATATCTTTTAAGTGTGTATCTTTTCCTCTTTTTCCCAGGACATGCTGGACTTCAGCCAACAGGTAACACCTTTTAATCCTCTTTTAGAAACAGATATGGTTTCCCTAATGAGAGGTGAAGCCAGCTGGACTTCTGGGTTGGGTGGGGACTTGGAGAACTTCTGTCTTACAAGAGGCTTGTAAAATGCACCAATCAGTGCTCTGTAGAAACACACCAATCAGTGCTCTGTGGCTAGCTAGATGTTTGTAAAATGGACCAAACATCACTCTGTAAAATGGACCAATCCACACTCTGTAAAATGGATCAATCAGCAGGACATGGGCTTGACAAATAAGGAAATAAAAGCTGGCCAACCCAGCCAGCAGCAGCAAACCCTTCCATGCTGTGGAAGCTTTGGTTTTTTGCTCTTCACAATAAATCTTGCTGCTGCTCACTCTTTGGGTCCATGTCACGTTTAAGAGCTGTAACACTCACTGCGAAGGTCTGCGGCTTCATTCTTGAAATCAGCGAGACCACAAACCCACCTGAAAGAACAAACTCCGGACACACTAGAATGATGCCAGCGGTGATAAGACATGAGACAGAAATAATAGGAAAGACTTTAGATCCAAATTTCTGATCAGGCAATTTACACCAAAACTCCTCCTATCCACTTAGGAAAGGCCTGTGCTCTGCGGGACTATTGGCTCTGGGAGACTCAGGAACTTGTTTTTCTTCTTCCTGCAGTGCCCTAATCTGAGTCCTTGAAAGAGGGGAAAATAAACTGTTAGTAGAGCCAGGTTGGAAACAACACTCTCCTCTGTCTTTTGCAGGACTCCTGAGTTGAAGTGCAGATGACCACATTCAGGGAAGAATCTTCTGCCCCAGCTTTGCAGGATGAAAAGCTTTCCCACCTGGCGGTTACTCTTCCACAAGAGAGGGCTTTCTCGGGAACTGGTTGCTACTGGTTCAGCAACTGCAGAAAATGTCCATCCTTGTGGCTTCCTCAGCTCCTGCCCTTGGCCTGAAGTCCCAGCATTGATGGCAGTGCCTCATCTTCAACTTTTGTGCTCCCCTTTACCTAAACCCTATGGCCTCCCGTGCATCTGTACTCACCCTGTACCACAAACACATGACATTATTAAATGTTTCTCAAAGATGGAGTTAAATATCATCTGGTCCATTTGGCTCCAAAGACAAAAAATGAAAAGAAAAAGGAAAGATTGTTTCCCAATAGAATAACGATTTTCATGTATATGTCATGAGTATGTGAGGTATTGCATATGTTAAATAGCTGGATTTAGACATTCCACACTATAGGCATATATCAAAACTTCATGCTATACAACATAAATATAGTATAGAATTTTTACTTATCAATTTAAAAAGTAATCCTAACTTTTAAAAAGGCAATACATAAAAACAGAACAGACTATAACAACTGAAACAAACTCGGCCAACCTGAGATGAGAAACCAGCCAGCAAGGCAATCAGAACTCTTTCTGCACCCCGTCTACAATATGTTGTATTTGTAACTGTAGATTAGTGTACAGTGTTTCACTCCAGAGACTTCAATAATATAGTGTTATCAAAGGACTTGTACAGATTTCAGAGAAAGGCAAATTTAGAAGACGGAGGGTTCTCCATTATGTTCTATCTGGGAGTCAGTATGAAATGTCAAATCTAAAAGTACATAATTCAGAGGTCTATTTCGAAGTAATAATCATTTGAACATAACTTTTCCACTGTCAGAGATGAGTGTAATTTTATTTTCATTAAAATTAAAGGTTGCTTTTATGCATATCTTATTTTTAGTTATGTGTTACTCATACATACGTAGCAGTACAAGTACATATAAATCCTGTAAGAGTATAAAACTCATAGAAATATATTAAACTGATAATTATCACAGAATTGCAACAAATAGGCCTCATTTCCTAAGTTGAGAAAATGATTTTCTCATTTTATATGAGACTTGTGGTGTGAAATTACAAGGAAGAACCAAAATGTGTGGAATGAATATTTCAATGAAAATGCATTCTTCTGCTAATAGCAGGAAATTACATCTAGTGGGGTTTATTTTTCTTTAACCCATGATCTCACATAGCCAATAGATCCCAAGGCTGGGCATCTCCAGGATTGCTCAACTTAGCAGGCCAGTGACATCACCAACGATCCTGGAACTTCACAGTTCATCTCTCTGTCACACACAGCACGTCAGCTTTCCTGAGATGGTAGGGTGACCCATGCAGCAGCTTTAGGTTTGTTATTCTTTCACAACAGCTCCCAAAGGCAGGAAAAGGTTACTTCTTTCTCCTGTATGCCTTTATAAGGAGCAACTAAACTGTTTACAAAGTGTTCCCGGTACCCACTTTCTCACACATTGGAATGACCGTGGGATCACACGGGCTCAGACGAGCCAAGATTCAACCTTTGCAGAGTGGGCCTGATGCACATGGGAAGAAAAGGAGCAAAATCATATATTTTTAAAAATAAAGGAATGGTGGATGGAGTAGCGGAGATTGATTTCAGGGTAGGGAAATGATAGATTGTGGTACTATCAGGTTGTCAGTATTTGAATTAACTTCCACGCAAAGGCCTAGAGATTCCCGATAGGCATGCTCAATTCAGGGTTATGGGGGTGTATATACATATATATACACACACACACATATATATACACACACACACATATACACACACATATATATACACACACACGGAGAGTATTAAATGTCAGCCATTAACTCAATTACAATAAAACAAAAAAGCAAGCAAACGATTGTTTTTAGAACTCAGTTAAGTATGCTGACATGTTATTTTATGAGGTAAATATATTTTTTAGGGAAATTATTGAAAAAAAGTAGGATAAGTATTGGCTAGCTCTATAAGGCACTAAAACATACTCTACAGTTACTTTTAAAAATACATTTGTTACTGATTGTTTTTATTAAATATGCTAGTAAAACAGAGTCTAGAATTAGAAACAGAAAGATTGAGGTTTAGTTTCAGTTTTTGGTAAGTTGTATTGCAAAGTCATTTCTTTCACTAAATAGATCCTGGATAAAGAAAACTTGAAACATAAAGACAAAATATAAAATTACTAAGACAGATGTTATTTCTAATACTATCATCATTATTATAATTATGTTTGAAGACAAATAGACTTTCTAAACCCTTATGTGTTGCTGGAGGGAGTGTATGATTCTACAAATACCTGGTAATTTGGCAATTTCTTAAAAAGTTTAACATACGTTTGCCCTGTGATCCAGCAATCTCATTCCCTGGAATCTACCTAAGAGACATAAAAACATATGTTCTCACCAACATACGTGTTCAAGGGTTCAGAACAGCCTTAGCCATAGTAGGCCAAAACTGAAAACAATCCAAATATCCTTCAACTAGTAAATGGATAAACAAAATTCTACTACATCCAGGCAAGGCAGTATCATTCAACAATAAAAGAGGACAAAAATAGACTCATCTGGCAGGGGAGCTACCATGAACATGAGGGTAGTTTTTCCAAGGCAAGTTTCAACCCTTGCACTCTGGATGATGAGACATTACTTAACAGGTACAATGCATGTGATTTGGGTGATGGATACTGCAGAAACACCGACTTCACCACCATGCGATCGATGCAGGTAACAAAACTACACTTGTACCTTATAAATTCACACAAATGAAAGAAGACAAAAAGAAATGAAAAGAAAACAAGCAAAATGATACTACAAAACTTGTGAACTTCAATAATGCTAACTAAGTGAAGGAAATTGACACAAAAGATTACATGTTCTATGATTTCATTTACTTGAAATATCAAGTAAAGGTAAATTTATAGACACAAAAAGCAGATCATTGGGTGCCTAGGGTTTGGGGTCTCAGTGGGACTTAACTATAAATAGAGAAATTTGGGACATGACAGAAGTGTTCTAAAACTAGATTGTTGTGATAATTGCACAAATCTATTAATTTACTCAAATCATTAAATTTTACATATACAATGAGTGAATTTTGTAGTATGTAAATTATGCTTTAGTAAATCTGTTAAAATAATTCTTTTTTAAAAAATAAGACTTTGTCAGCAAGACAAAATTCAGAAGATACAAACGAAAAAAATATTTGAAGAAAATTACTGATTTCTTTGCATGAAGAAAATAACAAAATTAAAAGAAGTATATGATGCTCAGGAATAATTTTGATCACATAAAGCAGACAATGTGCTAACTTTATTATGAAAAATTGTTAACTAATCAATAAATAAATTCATGGAAATGCCATAGATAATTGAGCAAAGGATATAGACTCACTATAGAAGAGAATATTCTAATAGTCAACAAATATAAATATTTGCTCAAACTCACCAATGAACAGAAAAATCCAAATTCCAACAGCAATGTAATAAACTATTTATCCCACTCTAAAATGGGCAAGTACAATAGTTTGTTTTAAAATCCAGGATTTAGAAGATTCTAAGGGAATAGACTCTCTCATATTATTAGGATTTTGAGTTATAGCAGTGTAGTAGTATCTATTAAAATTCAAAATACAATTGTTACATGCTGATGAAAATAACAAAAATCCCATTCTAACCGTTCATCTTAAAGAACAATCCTACGTGAGCCCAGGAAGACATAAAATTGGTCGTTTGTTGAGCCATGGTTTGGAATAACAAAAACATTTCCAAATTCAAAAAGAAAAACTGATTAATTTGTCTTGATTATAAAAATTTTGTACATCCTAAAACTATGCAGTATGTGAAGTGACAGCACATTGCAGGATGAGATTTGGTGCCGTGTGGGGCACTGTGAGCATAGACTGGTGTAACCCTGTGAGTAGTTTGGCTAATACCGTATTTCCACTCTAGGTCGTTACAGTCTCGGTACATTTTTTCTTGTATGTCCATGATGACATATAAAAAATGCAACAGGGGAGAAAACAAACATTCTCTACATTTAGATAGAAGAAAGGTAAACTGTGGTAGAGCCATAGAAAGGAATAATATTCAGAGCTTTAAGTAAATTACGTAGGACTATCAAAATGGATTGGAAAAAAATCATAAACCATGATGCCAGTTAGTAGGTGGATAATTACAAGAATTGTCACTGTTACTACAAGAGCAAAAAGATATAAAGACTAAACTGAATGGATAAACTGGAAAATAATCTTATTTTTATAATTTTAACCAGCTGTGCATCAAAAAGTATAAAAATTCCAAATTCCAGAGATGAGCAAATTCCACTTAAGTGAGCAGGGACAAGTGTCCACTCTTATTCTTTGGTCCATCTACTGAATCTTAACGTGGGTGGAAGATTGAGACTGGCTGGGAGAGGGAGATTGTGAGGGACTGAGGACAAACCAGCTGAGTTGTAAATAGCCCTGTGGGCTTGTGTGATGCATTACAATCTATAGAGGCCCCCTGAATAATAGGCATCTACTTTACTCTGCCAGCTGATTCTCCTTCCAGAACTTTTTCTGACTTCATGCTAGTGGTGTGGGAACTAGGGAGGTAGATAGAAGACAACAAACCTCTCTGTAGCTTCATGAAAACAAAGATCAGGAAGGAAATCAAGATAGGGACAATGCTTTCAACCATCTTGACTTAGTAGGCATTTATAATTGACATAACTTGACAATATCTGATAACTATAGAATATTTATTTATTTACATTGCACAAAGATTATCCATGAAATAGAACAAATATCATGGCTATAAAACTAGTCTCAATTACTTTTACAAGAATAAAAGCATACAGAGTATATTCTCTGAACACAATTTTATCAAATTACAAATTAGTAAGATTGAGAAAACTGCCCAAATTTTTGGAAGTAAAGTAACACATTTCTAAATAATCTGTGGCTTATCAAAGAAGAAATCAGAAGGAAATTAGAAAATAATTTTATTTTATTTTATTTATTTATTTATTTTTTTTGAGACGTAGTCTCGCTCTGTCGCCCAGGCTGGAGTGCAGTGGCCGGATCTCGGCTCACTGCAAGCTCTGCCTCCCGGGTTTACACCATTCTCCTGCCTCAGCCTCCCGAGTAGCTGGGACCACAGGCGCCAGCCACCTCGCCTGGCTAGTTTTTTGTATTTTTTAGTAGAGACGGGGTTTCACCGTCTTAGCCAGGATGGTCTTGATCTCCTGACCTTGTGATCCACCCGTCTCGGCCTCCCAAAGTGCTGGGATTACAGGCTTCAGCCACCACGCCCGGTCAGAAAATAATTTTAAATAAAATAATACTAAAACGAATTTTAAAAATTTTCGGGATTGCATTGGGAGTTATACCTGATGTAAATGAC
The DNA here is from genome assembly GCF_047675955.1 of Chlorocebus sabaeus. Classification (NCBI taxonomy): domain Eukaryota; kingdom Metazoa; phylum Chordata; class Mammalia; order Primates; family Cercopithecidae; genus Chlorocebus; species Chlorocebus sabaeus. The sequence continues at coordinate 32,699,839 of NC_132920.1, read as the reverse complement.
GAGTTGATGGGTGCAGCACACCAACATGGCACAAGTATACATATGTAGCAAACCTGCACGTTGTGCACATGTACCCTACAACTTGAAGTTTAATAATAATAAATAAATTAAAAAAAAAAATTTTTCGAGATGCAACCAAGACATTCCTTAGAGAAAAATATTTAGTTTTAACTGCCTGTATTATAAAAGGATAAAGATGTAAAAATCAAGGGTGTAAACTTTTAACTTAATTTAAAAAAGCAAATTTAAGTTGTAAAAAGTAGAAGGAAAAAGCAAAGAGGTGAGGAAATCGATAAGATTATTTTCTTGGTTTTGTTTTCTATTTTTTAATGATAGAGCATAATTATGTTAGTCCATCTTACATTGCCAGAAAGAAATACCTGAGGCTCGATAACTCATAAAGAAAAGAGGTTTAACTGACACAGGGGTCTGCAGGCTCCATAGGAGGTATGGTGCTGGCAACTGCTTCTGGTGAGGGCCTCAGGAAGCTAACAATCATGGGGGAAGGGAAGGGGAGCCCGGGTATCATATGGTGAGAGCAGGAGCACAGAGAAAGTGGGGAAGAGTCACACTTCTTTAAACAACCAGATCTCATGTGAATTGAGAGAGAACTCACTCATTACAGCTAGGATGGCACCAAGCCATTGATGAAGTATCTGCTCCCTGACTAAAATACCTCTCAGCAGGTCTCACCTCCAACAATGGAGGTTACATTTTAACATGAGATCTGGAGGGGACAAACATCCAAACTGTATCAATAACATAATTGGTTTAATGTATACTGACTTCGTAATCAGCAACATTGTTTAAATTTACTTATTAAATCTACGAGCTTGTCTATTGTTTTTATTTTCTAAGTACCTGATTATATCAAGAGTAATTAATGACCATTTTACCAGATGCAATTATTATCTCTTTCATATATTTTTCTTGCCATTATCATTGCCTAACTCTCTATTACTCCAGATATGAAGGAGACAGTTTTAAATATTTCACTGCTGAGACTAATGCATGCAGTTGGGTAGCTGTCATTTCTCAGACTGAAGAAATACCTTTTTAACACAAGTTTGAAAACAGGTTTTCTAAAAGTTAAGGCCAAGTGCTGGATTCTGTCAAATCATATTTCACAACTCTATCCAGGTGGCTGCATGTGTGATCTCCTTCCTTCAGTTCGTGTGGTGAATCACACTAATGGATTCTCAAATGCTCACACAACCTCACATTTCAGGAATAAACTCCACTTGGTCATGAGGTAGTAGCCATCTTTTATATCACTGAATTCACTTGACTAATATTTTCTTAAGAACTTGGCTCATAAGAGTTACTGGTCTCTTAATTCCTATTTGTTGCAGAGTTCCCTTCAGTTCTTGAAGTAAAGTTTACACAGAGCTCATCAAACGTAACTGCAAGTACTTTTCCTTTTTTCAAATATGTTTGAAGTTTGTATGAAGTTAGTGTTGTTCCTTAAATGTGTTAAAATAGTTACTGAAGCTGGATGAAACTGGGGTTTTGTCTTGGGAAAGCTTTGTAGAATGGACTTACTTTCTGTATGAGATGTGGAACTCTTCCTATTTTATGTTACTTGTCAGCTTCAATACATTGTACCTTTTGAATAATCTATTCATTACATGCACAGTACATTGTACATTTTGAATAATTTATTCATTACATGCACAGTACATTGTACATTTTTAGTAATTTATTACATGCACATTTATTTTTGTAAAGTTGTTCATAATATTTAGTATTATTTCATGCTGATAAATCTGTAGCACTATAACAAAAGGTATGAAATTTCTGTCACTGGAGTCTTAAAGGGAGATGACAAATGAGTGATGCCCAAAGAGTGTTTGAGGGAAGATTGACTATTTTCCAAATTTGGACAAAGTCTTAAATGTAAAAATTCAAGAATCTGTACAAACCCAAATGAAGATAAATCCAAAGAAATTTATGCCAAAAATAATCTCGAAAGCAACAAGAGAGAAATGACATCTCATGCACAGGAGAAAATAAATTAAATGACAGTGGATTGCTCATCAGAAATCATGCAGACCAGACAGAAATGGCAGAAGATATTTTAATGGCTGAAAGAAATGTTAACCTAGAATGTATATCTGGTAACAATATTATTATAAAATGTTCTATCATGACATTCTTTTTTTCTTTATTTCTTTTTCTTTTTCTTTTTTTTTTTTTTTTTTTGTTTGTTTCTTAGATGGAGTCTTGCTCTGTCACTCAGGCTGGAGGGCAGTGGCACAACCATGGCTCACTGCAGCCTCTGCCTCCCAGGCTCCTGTGACCCTCACATCTCAGCCTCCTGTGTAGCTGAGATTAGACACACACCACCATGCCTGGCTAATATTTTGTATTTTTGGCAGAGACAGGATTTTGCCATGTTGCCCAGGCTGATCTTGAATCCCTGAGCTCATGGGATCCGCCTACCTTGGCCTTCCAAAGTGCTGGGATTACAGGCAAGAGCCACCACACCTGGCCATGACACACTTAGAGGAAGGAAAATGAAGAGAATTTCATGCTGGCAGACTTATGTTAAAACAAAAGCTAAAGGAAGTGCTTGAACTGGAATAGAAATGATAATGGAAGAAATCTTGGACAATCGGGAAAAACATAAACAATAAATGAGTAGAAATACGGTTAGATACAACAGACTTCTTCAGTGTTGTAAATTAATTTGATGGTTGAGGCAAAAATTATGACATTGACAGATGTGGTTTTTGATGCAAGAAGAGAAAATAAAAAATATATATTACACATGCAGAAGTGGAAAGGGATATAAAGGAGGGAAAGTTTCTACAATTTAGTCAAATTGGTAAAATGTCAGCACCAGTAGACTCTGATAAGTTATGTTAATAAATAAATCACAAAAACTATACAATGAGATACACCAAAAAATGATTGATTTAAAATTGGAATTCTAAAAATTGCTTAAGGAACACATTGGAAAATAGGAAAAGAAACCAGAGAAGAAAAAACCAAAGGAAACAAAAAAGAAAACCAAAAGCAGATGGCAGTCATGAGAGCTCACATATTAATAATTGCATTACATGTAAAGGGTGTAGAAAGACAAATGTCACAGTGAAAAATAATGACCCATCGATATGCTGCCTATTAGATACTTACTGCGAATATTACATCTTCCCTTGGCTTCTGTGTGACTGAGGTGGCAAACAGCTGGTGTGTCAACACTGCCCTGAGTGTGCACACACCCAGCCAGTCTGTGACAGCACTGGGGCTTTGCCCCAACTCCACTCTGAGATCAGAGTGGGCACCTGGGACCTGGGTGAGGCCAAGGGAGAGGCCAGAAAGTGGGAGCAGATACCCCCAAGCCTGCACGGACAGGGGACTTCTCAGTCTTGAAGGCGCAGAGTGTAGAGAGGCCTAGATCCTGCTGCCTGCGGGGAGGGCTGGGAGGGCGGGGCTTCCAACCCATTATGTAGAGCCTGCAGGTAGCGCCTGTCACACCTTCTGGCAGCCTGGGGTGGGCAGCCCCACACGCTGTGCCCAGGTCGGCATGTGGGGCAAGGATGATGTCTCTGCAAGTTATTCTCCTAGCACTCAGGGTGCCCCTGGTTTCCTCTCACCTGGCTGGGGCGGGGGAGGCACCTTGTGGAATGGATCACAGCCCGGGCCTGGTTGTCAGGAGAATCAGGCTTGGTGGCCACCCGCGAAGCCAAAACCCGGGACGACCTCGGGCAGAGCCTCTTCCTCAGGGGCAGGAACTGGGCACCCTTGGCAGGATGGGACAATGGCCTTGCCGCTGGCCAGGTCCTCAAAGTGAGGCCACTCCCACGTCCCACCCCGGGGCCACTGAAGGGTGGCCCCAGCTCCATACCCTCCCCACAACTGCAGGGTGACAGCAGCAACGCAGGAGTGGTAAAGGCTATGGGCCTGGGGGTGGTCCCGCGGCTGCTCTAGGGTCTGGGCAGTGCAGTCAGCTGCCTCCGTGACGTGAGGCACAGGGGACATGGGGCACAAGGATCCCACCACGGCCACTGCTCCCACAGTGGCTCCTGCTGCCACCGCTTGCAGCTTCCTGCTACAGCCCACCACTCTGGACAGCTCGCCACTGCCATCATCACCACCCTTTTATCCTAAAATACTAAGGTGAACCTTAGCTGGCTTTCCTAGATTACTACCATCACAATTCACTTCTTCTTTTCACAATTTTTTTCTTTTTTCTTTTTCTTTGTCTTTTCTCCTTCTTTCTGAAGGAGTGTGATAGAGTGGCTGAGCTTGAGGGGTGTATAATTTGGTTCAATCTACAGTGTACCATTTACTAGTATATCTTTGCAAAAGTTGTTTTATCTCCATCGTTTTAGTCTCTCCACCTGTAAGCATGAAAAAGGTGTTTATTTTACTGAGCTGATGTGAGAATTAAATAAAAACATGAAGTATAGAAAGCTTTTAGTACAATTCTGAGTACAAAGTAAAATGCTCATTTTTACTGCAGCATGATGAGAATCCTGCTTCTGGAAACACTAAGGCACATAAGGAAGGAGTGTCTATCAGAACTGTGGTACAGTGTGAATTACTGCAGAGTTTCATATGTATAGTTGTACTTTGAAGTCCATTCTGAATCTTAGATGTCACATTTATGTAAATAAAAAGCATAATAATTATCTAAATGTAGAATTATATGTTTAAAATTATATGGTTACGTCAACTGATGTAATTCATAGTTTTTTCCTAGGGTTCTCTTTGCTGAACATTCTGTAACGTATTAGTTAGCACAGTCTTCTTATATCTTCCCTTATGATAAGACAAAAGAAGCATAATAGTAAAGGGCCACAACTTCAATCAAAAAATGAGGAAATCCTAAAGGGAACCAGGAATGAGGGATTGAACACTCTTCACATAAAATTATTTTAAAACACAGTTGTTCTGTCAACAGCTGACTTTGAGTCCTTGATCGATCTCTCAGCCCCCTGAATATTTGGATTGCACAGTTGACCTTATCACATTGCTAGGGTAAGTACTATACAAAGGCACCTTCAGACCCGCCATTGCACATAAGTGGCCCCTGCAAGCCCCTTGCCTGTGTGTGTTCTGGAGGTGCCACTAAACTTGGGGGCAGCAACAGGAAACACATTTGAAAAAAACCTTTTTACTCAAATTAAATTATTAACAAACTTTCTATTTCCTTTAACTTACTAAAGACATCCCTATCTGGAAATAGGTATAAATTACATTCTCCAATCAACAGCTGTCATTCTGTCATATCATCAGCTACCCAGGGCTGTTGTTCCTTGAGGCATCCACAGAATCACAGCATTTTCCAGTATTAAGAGACCTGAAAGATCGCAGTGCTTTCATATCAACTGTGAGACATGAAGTAATTTTCCCAAATCGACAGCATTAAGATATGGTGCAATAAGGACCAGATGAAAGGTGTCCTGATTTTCAACCATGTTCCCTCCTTCTCATTTACTCCTAAACACACTCACTGCTGCAAATACTTCTGCTGTCAAGTAGGAAATGAATGCTCTTACAAGGCTCAAACCTGTGAACACATCACTGACCAGCACAGAGCTGGCTCACAATAAAGACCCAGTTAAAGTGTTTTACATGCAACTGGGTCAAACCTTCCAAGTACGAAATTAAAACAATCATTTAAAGAAGGAAATTGTTTCAGAAGAGGACCTTCATACAGCATCGCTGAGCAGCAACTGATGATGCTATTGAACTCAAATGCTGACTGGTTCTCCAACACGAGATTACCCAAGTCAGGAGCAAAGAAATTGGTAACTTACTCCCTATGTTTGGGATGTGAGTAGAGGGAGGTCATAGTTCTCCACGAATGTGAGACTTGCCTGCTACCCTGTCACCTGGTCCTGTCCTGTTCTCCAGCACAGTGTGTCTGAGGCTCCCTGGAGGCTCCTGCATGGCACCTCTGACAGTGACGCTGATGGTGCTGAGCTCCCCACTGGCTTTGGCTGGGGGCACCCAACGTAAGTGCACATTGTGGGTGCTGAGCTACTATAAGGTGGGTAAAGTAGGGAGCTAAATTTGTCACTGTGCCCAGGCCATGTCCCTTAAGAATTTGTGATGTTTTCAACAGGGATTTCCCATCTTTATCATATGGATCCCAAATTATTTCCTCCACAAAAGGAGCTTGACTACTTGCCCTCTCCATGAGACTGTGTAAGGGGCCTCTGTATAGGCCATTTCTCTTTAAATCTCCACCAATAAAACGTTTGCATCACATTTCCTCAGGGTCTTTAGAGGATTTAAAAATAAGGATGCTAAAATAAATTCCCAATACAGCACTTACCTTTATTATGTTGACTTATTTCAGACAAAATGAGGTTTTTACTGAAAATTTTGTGGGAGTCAAGGGAATTCAAAGTGTCTCTCCTAGACAATCCGGTGTTATGTCCTCTACAGAACCTATGGTGTTGGACCCTCTTCCTCATATGTGAGGATATACCAGTGGCCTCCCCATTGTCTCCTTTCTTTTCTGTCTGAACTCCAATCTTTATAAAGCCTGTAGTGTATGTAGGTTCTTTGACAAAAATTATGCTTAGTGCTCTTTCTTTCTTATGGGGAAAAATCCCTGGAACTGAAGCTGAGATCTTTAGTACTCACTGTACAGGCAAAGAATATCTATGGGGTGTTCTTCGGTGCCTACAGGACTTAAGGCATCCTCTGAAAACATGGCCCAGGTTAGTGTTTATTATAAATCTCTTTTAACCTTTCTATGCTAGCTTCTCCTATGTACTCTAACTAGACACCACAAGAAGAGATACAATGAGTGTAGGATAAAATGTATGAAATTATATTTTCTAAGTCAAAAATAGTCAAATATCAGAAATTTGCTAAGGTTCAAACTATTTACTCCGAGTCGAGTTACTGAGATAATGTGGACATTGTTCACATCTCATAGGGCTGAAAGTCAATGAGCAAGTCTTGGAAACTCATTGTCTTACTCGGGTCTTGTCCTAAATTTTATAGGTTCACCAATCATGCCCTCGGCTTTTCTTAATTAGCCATGTCTGCGTACCTCTTCCTCCAGTTTCTCCCTATTTTTCCCCAGCTATGTTGTCATTATTTCCTGAAATCCTTAAAGCTTGCACAGACCCAGAGCACTATGAGGTTTATCACAAGAGATAATTTCTTCTTTTTTTGAGACAGGGCCTGGCTCTGTCACCCAGGCTGTGGTGCAGTGATGTGATAGAGGCTCACTGCAACCTCTGCCACCAAAGCTCAAGTGATCCTCCCTTCTCAGCCTCCAGAGTAGCTGAGACTATAGGCAGGAAACCACACCCAACTAATTATTGTAATTTTGGTAGAGACTGCGTTTTGCCATGCTGCCCAGGCTGATCTTAAACTCCTGGGCTCAAGTGATCCTCCTGCTTCCCAAGACGCTAGGATTACAGATGTGAGCCACCGTGCCTAGATGAAAAGTGATGAATCTTAATTTTTTAAAAAAATTATATTTTCTTAAAATTACTGTTTCCTTGGTCGAACACAGTGGCTCATGCCTGTAATCCTGGCACTTTGGGAGGCAGAGGTGGGCAGATCATGAGACCAGGAGATCGAGACTATCCTGGCCAACATGGTAAAATCTGTCTTAACTAAAAATAAAAAAATTAGCTGGGCATGATGGTACGTGCCCATAATCCCAGCTATTTGGGAGGCTGAGGCAGGAGAATTGCTTGAACCTGAGAATCGCTTGAGCCCAGATCATGCCACTGCACTCCAGCCAGGCGACAGAGTTAGACTCCATCCCAAAAAGAAAAAAAAAAGAAAAGAATTACTGTTTCCTTATCTGTGAATTATTCTTCCAACTAGAAGGAGGAGAAAGAAGAAGTCTGCCTGTATTTCTCACAGGGAAGAGAAGGGGTCTAGTGTGACCTCAGAATGAAAAAGTGCTGGAGCTTGAGCCCCTTCTTGCTTTCCAGGATCCACACAGTGATCAGTTCCTGGAACGCTGGTTTATTCATATAAACCACAGTTATTTTTCTCAGCAGCTACAGTGTACTGGGCTCCCTTCTAGGTTCAAATCATTCTATTTGAGTAAGATAAAGTGGGTTGCTCCCTACTCATGAAAGTTACACAATCATAGAGGAGATAGACACTAACCCAATAAGCATTTAATAAAGAAGAAAATGTTAGAGAGTCATCTTGCACAGAAGAAAAGACATCAGGTTTGTGGAAAGACAGAATTGGATTCACCCAACTTTAGTTCATATGCTTAGGCAGCTCTACCTGAGAAAGTGACATTCAGCTGAGACAACAAAATAAGTAGACAGCCATGTGAGGATCTAAGGGTCAAATGTTCCAGAGACACACAATGGGGGGAAAACCCTGGTGTGGGAAATTGTGCACAGGGACAGAAAGAAGGCTAAAGGGACTGACGTATAAGAAGCAAGGAAATGGAGAGGCAGAAGATGAGGTAGGATGCAGAGAGGAAGTCAGAAGCCTCATCATATTAGACCCTGATGTTGATAGTAAGAAATTTTAATTTTATTTAAACAGATATGGGAAGCTACTGGATGGTTACAAGGAGAGTCCATTTATATTCAATTTTTAAAACTAATTCTAGCTACTTTGTGGGGGATTGGATTGCTGGGATTCACAAGTGATCAGGAAGCCTATTTAGCATCACAGCAGGGAATCCTTAGGGAAAAAGCTCATGGTTTCCTGGTGTGCATTAGTGATAAAGACAGTGAAAAACACGAAGTGGACGGATTCAGCATGTATTTTGCTCAGCTTGTTAATGGATTACTGTTAAGGGAATAGAACAATCAAGCTTATTCCTGAGAATTTTGTCTTGACAAATAAGTGGATGGTGGTGGTGTTTATTGAGATACGGAAAATTGTGAGAGGAAATTATTTGAAGTGGGTGGTTGGAAATGATTTATTGACATTTATGTGGAATAATCGGAAGGTCAATGGAATTTAAGAGACTCACGGTGAGTCCAGGGCTGGAGGTATTTATGCTGACAGCATCAATACGTGGAATGTGTTAAATTCCAGGGAGTGGAAGAGGATACACAGGATAATAACTTGTGTGTAGAAAAAAGAAGGCACAGGCCAGCAAAGGGGACTGAGAGGGAGCCCCAGGGATGTTGGAGGAAAACCAAGAGAACACAATGCGTGTAAGTCAAGGAAAACAGATATTTTTCAAGGAGAAGGGAGAAGCCAATGAGTATCACTAAGTGGGTGAAGTGAGAATGTGAGAGAGGAGCAAGTGGTAGGTTTGCTGGAGTTGATATTTGCAGTCAATGGAGTATCCAGGATGGAAAATGGATTGTACCATTTGAAGAGCGAGTAGAAGAAGTGAGGACGAGGTTAAGGTTGACTGTTTTGAGTAGCGAGCTTCAGGGAAGGACTGCACTCTGGGTTCAGGGAGCCAGCTTAATATAAAGGAAAAGGCTAAAGAGGCTGAAGAGAAGCAGGAGGACCTGTGAACCAGAGATGCTCAGTCATTACTGGCAAGGAAATACGAAAGAGTCCCTGTGTGCAGTGGTGACATGCAAAATGTCACGCAGCCATTATTTCACACAGCCCATATGTATTAGTGACTCAGAATATACTAGTTATTACTCTCGGTCATGAGAATGGAGTGATGAATAAAATGAATCTGGTCTCCATCAGTATATGCCATATAACATTTTGCAATGACTGTGTACCAGGCCTATGAATTTCAGTATGCGATTTCAATAATGATCCTATTGTATCTGTGGTGTTTAAAAATATATACATCTCTGGAATCTAAAATTGAGAGGATATAAGTAAAACCCAGTATCTCAAATGTAGTGCTAGAAATCAGATTGCAGTTTAAATCTGAGCATGTAGAAAGTCCATTTCTCCCATGTCAATAGATGCCTTTTGTGTGAGGTTTGTTTAGGTATACTGCTTTATTAGACATAAGCTAATGTTTCTGCCCTATGTTTTCAGAATGACAACTCTTTATGAAACTAGTAGAAGAACAGAAGACAATTGCACATTCATGATGAAGACACTAATTGCTTTAGAATCAAGGAATAGGAAAAACAATGTGAGCCGCTGTTAAAGGGATCATAAAAATTAAAATGGAAATATATTTGAGTGTTTATTATGTGGTCAGTGCTAAGAAGAGTCATTTAATTTTACCTTTAAAATAATCCTGTGAGGATGATGCTATTATTAAATGTATTTGCTAGATTACAAAAAGGCTTATGGTTGGTAAAAATTGACTGAAGGAGAAGAGATCATGTTTCCATTCAGGTTTTCTGATTCTAGAGATTGAGAGTTTGTCCATCATTAGTGAGTAGTGACCAGATTGTGTCTGAATTATTGACAGAATTCCTGATATGCGTATGTGCCATATTGTTTCTTGAAGCGGGAGCAGAGATGCAAGGGTTGCCAGTTCCAATGTATGGGCAAAACTTTCATTCATTTTGCATTTATCATTTTGAAAGTTCTATATGTCTATCCTGGGCATGTGTTGAAGAACACTAGGAAGTATTAAATCACTCCTTATTCTGAGGTTTGACAAGCAAGTCGGCCTGGGGTTGCCAAATAAAATACAGGTTCCTAGTTAAATCTGAATTTCAGATACTCACCATAATTTATTGGAAATCCAAATTTAACGAGGCATCCTCTGGTTTTCTTTGCCAAACTTTCAACCCTGACTGGGACACATGGGCATGGATTACAGTGCTAACCATACAAGCCACAGTGACAGCGACTTGACACATGTTTATTTTTTAACTTTCTCTCTGCAAAGAAAGTGCTTACCTAATTTAAGAATAAAAAGACAGATATTTTTGATCCAGGGCATCGTTTCTAAAAGGCAAAGGAAGTTTTGTGAAGGTCGTACTCAAAGTCTGGAGAGCTGTTCATTTTTTGTAAACTGTCTGTATGAGAAGGTCATTTTCTTGGTTTCTCCCTTTCTGAGGGGAATTGACTACAAAACCGAGAGTTCTACTTCTGGCCAAGGCTGTTAATTTGATGTCTGCTAGCATTGTTGGGAGTGGGAGACTGAAAGACATGAGTTAGTTGGGGCATTAAATGGGAATAAAATGGCTGTGGTTGTGATGCATTACTACAGATAATCAGTGGACCAGTGGCACAGAAATTAAGAAAGAAGATGCTATGAAAGATAAATGATATGATTTGGTGACTGATTTTTAAGGCAAGGAAATCAGTAAATCTTGGTTCTCAACAAGTTCATTTTCTGGAAACATAGCACTATATTGGGACCAGAATTCTACAACACTTTCATCTTAGGTAGGACCAAGATTTTCAACAGATATTTTTCAAAGTGATTCTCAGTTGCTCCATAACTAATAGTGGCTTGTTCAACACAGATTTTTTCAGATGGTTCACACCCATGGTTCTTACCCAGGGATAGTTCACCACCTCTCCCTTCCCTACCATCACCGTTGGGGGATGTGTGGCAATGTTTGAGGGAATTTTTTGGTTGTCACAACAGGGATTTCTTCTGATATTTAATGAACAGATGCCAGGGATACTTCTAGAGAACCTGCAATGTACACAACAGCCTCCATCACCAACAAAGAATTATCTGGTCCAAAATGTCAATAGTGCTGAGGCTGAGAGCACTAGCTCACACTGTGCTCTTTCTGAAAAGTCTAGACTCACATCTTTTTTTTTTTTTTTTTTGAGACGGAGTCTCGCTCTGTCACCCAGGCTGGAGTGCAGTGGCGCGATCTGGGCTCACTGCAAGCTGCACCTCCCAGGTTCACGCCATTCTCCTGCCTCAGCCTCCTGAGTAGCTGGGACCACACGCGCCCGCCACCACACCCGCCTAATATTTTGTATTTTAAGTAGAGATGGGGTTTCACTTTGTTAGCCAGGATGGTCTCGATCTTATGACCTGGTGTTCCATCTGCCTCAGGCTCCCAAACTGCTGGGATTACAGGTGTGAACCACCACGCCCGGCCTAGACTCACATCTTTTATACACTCAACACTCAATTCACTTCTTTATGGTTAATTTTTGCTTGTTTCATTATAAAAAACTAGACAGTTGCATAAATTCAACCACTTTCTTGTTGAATCCATTTAGTATAGAGAGCCAGAGGTTGGAGAATCGTGACCAACTCAGCATTCCACTGAGGCTATATGATCAAACAGCAAACTGTTTATCATTAATACGGAGTAGGGGCAAACTCTTCTCTGTGCCTGCTGCCAGAAGGTGTGCTGAGGGCAATCACTCCCTGGTGCAGGGCTCCTTGAGTTTATCTACTGAGACATCTAGAGCCGTATTGTTCAAGGAATGCAGTCTTGCAAGGCTGCTCTGGAGCAAGCAGCAGACTGACAACCACCCCCTTCTCGCTATCTCTTTTCAATAAATAAGAAGAAAGTTCAAAGTTCAGGGCCCTTGTTCATGAAGAGCAAGGTGCCCTTACCCCTTCTTCCAAATACACTCTTTTGTCTTTATTCCTGCGTTCGTCCTCCTTTGTTCAGTCCAACAGGGTCCTTGGCATTGTGACATTCAAACAGCGTCAGGGCAACACTGTAGTGGTTTCTAAACCCAGGGACATGAGGCTGTGAACAAAGAAGTTCTGCTGGAGCAGAGGAACTGAAATTGACAAGACAAATGCGGACCCTGGGATGAGTCTGCTGGCAGCAGATATAAGGTCAGTGCCCTAAAGAGTTACTGCGAGCAATATAAGCATCAGATTCCTCATACCACTGCTACAGAAATGCTAACCTTAACTCTAGCTTTTGATACTTCAAACGCAGATTGTAAACGTGCATTGGCACCTGTGAGGTGTACAAAAAACTTGGGAAATTTTCTCAGTGCTTGTCAAGATGTGGGACCTGAGCTTCATCACTCTACAATATTAGCTCAGGCAATGGCTAATTTACCAGTTGACAAATCTAAAAGGAGCCAAGGGTCAAACCCTAAAATGGGAAAATGTTATAATTGTGGAAAAACCGGACATTTTAAAAAGGAATGCCGCCAGATCTCAGGACAGAGAGGACCTTACAATGTGGTGCCCCACCCAGTGGAAAAAAACACCAGGACTTTGTCCTCGCTGTAACCAAGGAAATCACTGGGCTAATCAGTGCTGCTCAAAATTTCATCAAAACAGCACCCCCCTGTCAGGAAACTAGAAGGGGGCCTGGACCTGGGCCCCTCAAACAATGAGGGTATTTCCGGTTCAGACCACAGTCCCACTTCAGGGATGGGTCTCAGGAGAAACATTGATTCCTGGTGTTCCTCACCCCAGGAACACCAGGAAGCGCAGGATTCGATCTCCCCGCTAGAGAAAGAACTACATTCATTGGAGGAGACAAACCTACCAAAGTTTCCACTGGCATTTGGGGACCTTTACCAATAGGATACATGGAACTAATTTTAGGCAAAAGCCCCCTTAACTTGCAAGGCATTGCTGTAGTCCCTGGAGTAGCTGACTCCGATTACGAAGGAGAAATTCAAGTAGTTTTAATGTCAAAAGATCTTTGAGTTTTTGAACAGGGAGAATATATTGCTCAATTGTTGCTTATTCCCTGCAAGTTACACCCTTCTCCACAAAAGGAGAAACAAGAAAATAAAGGGTTTGGGAGCACAATTACATGGGAAATCTATCTATCCCAGCCCTTAGCCTCTAATAGACCCACCTATGTAGTACAAATTAAAGGAAAGAAATTTTGTGGGTTTATGGATCCGGGAGTTGATGTGTCAGTAATATCCAGTAAGGACTGGCCCCTAATATGGTCTCTCAGACTAACCTCCACATCCCTACTGGGAGTAGGAGCAGCTAAAAGTGTTCAACAGAGTGCTGAGATTTTACCTTGTCTTGGTCTGGATAGACAGTCATGTTCTTTTTAGCCTTATGTTGCAAATATAGCAATCAATTTATGGGATCGACACTTACTTACCCCATGGAATATGAGTCTTACAAATGAAAAGTTTGATAACCCAGGATTTAAAATGTTGAAGTACATGGGATATCAGAGTGGGAAAGGTTTAGGGAAATTCCTATGAATAAAACCTAACCCCATATAAATAACTGGAAAAACAGATAGAAAAGGGCTAGGACGTCAGGATTTCTGATGGGGGTCATTGATATTTCTCCTCCACCCTCTGCCTTACCATTAGAATGGCCAGTGACAAACCCGTATGGGTGGATCAATGGCCCCTATCTCAGGAGAAGCTGATGCAACTTCAGCAGCTGGTAGAAGAACAACTGGACACAGGACATACAGAGGAGTCAGTTAACCCCTGGAATTCACCAGCGTTTGTCATTCCAAAAAAGTCTGGAAGATAGTGACTGCTGCATGATTGGAGAGCTATTAATGCACAAATTAAACCAATGGGTCCATTACAGCAAGGTGCGCCAACTCCAGTGGTCATTCCTAGAGACTGGCCTCTTGTAGCAACAGATCTTAAGGATTGTTTCTTCACTATACCATTACATGGGAAAGATAAGCCTTGATTTTCCTTCTCTGTGCCTTCTGTTAATCAAAGAGAACCTGTTTCTTGCTATAAATGGAGAGTTTTACACCATGGTATGCTTAACAGTCCTGCGCTATGTCAGCATTTTGTAGGACAGGCATTAAAGGAGCCTCAAAATATGTTTCCTACTGCTTACATCATTCATTTTATGGATGACATTCTTTTGGCCACTCCTACGGATCAAATCTTACATCAGTTATTCTGAGAAACAAAGCAGGCTTTAACTAAATGGAATCTTAAATCTCAAAATAGCTCCAGAAAAGGCACAAACAATTTCGCCATACCGTTACTTAGACAATATTATTACTGAAAGAAGTGTACAACCTCAAAAAGTAGTTCTCCATAAAGACAGATTACAGACTTTAAATGATTTTCAACAGTTGTTAGGGGATATTAATTGGCTGCACCCGATGCTAGGTATTGCCGCTTATCAACTTACACATCTTTACCAAACGCTACAAGGAGATTCTTCATTAGATTCTCCGTGGCAAATGACCAGAGGCAGAGTTGAGTTACAGCTTATGGAACAGATGCTTCAGCAACAGCATGCCTCCTGGCCACAGCTATAAAAACCTTTGCTTTCACTCTCCCTCAGACAAAATTTTGCAGTTTTATAGACTCTATTTATTCATTTTTCCTGTGATTACTCATCACAAGCCTATTCCAGGGAGACAAACCTATTTTATTGATGGCTCTTCCCAAGGTTGTGCAGCTATTTATGGACCCAAGCAAACTCAAACAATAGTGACCTCCTGGGTTTCAGCTCAATGCTCAGAGTTGATTGCCATTGATTGCCATTGCCAGAGTTGATTGCCGTTGCCAGAGTTGATTACCATTGCCAGAGTTGATTGTCATTCAGGTTTTACAGCTCACAGCTTCAGATCCTGTCAACATTGTGATTCAGCTTATGTTGTACATGTAGCCAGTCGCATAGAAACTGCTACAATTAAAAGTACCCTAGAACCAGAACTGCTTAATTTGTTCCTAAGACTTCAACAAACTATTCGCTGTCATGCAGCTCCTTTTCATATTTCTCATATTCGCTCTCACACACAACTACCTGGAGCACTATCTCTAGGTAATGATAGAGCAGATACATTGACTGGTTCTGTGTTTCAGCAAGCTCAAGCCTCTCATGTATTACTGCATCAAAACACCTCTGCCCTTAGTTGTATGTTTAGCTTGTCTTACAGCCAAGCTAGGTCTATAATACAAGCCTGTCCTACTTGCCAGCATGTCCCTGGGGCCACACCTGTAGAAGGATGTAATCCACGAGGCTTGGCTCCAAATGAAATTTGGCAAATTTGGCCTTTGGTAAGCTTCATGTGCCT
Source organism: Chlorocebus sabaeus (assembly GCF_047675955.1). Classification (NCBI taxonomy): domain Eukaryota; kingdom Metazoa; phylum Chordata; class Mammalia; order Primates; family Cercopithecidae; genus Chlorocebus; species Chlorocebus sabaeus. The sequence continues at coordinate 32,684,072 of NC_132920.1, read as the reverse complement.
ATAGACACTTATTCACATATGCTGCATGCTACATGTCAAACAGGTGAGACAGCTGGTCACGTGCGGCAACATTGTCTGTCGTCATTTGCTCATGTGGGGTATACCTAAACAATTAAAAACTGACAATGGACCTGCTTATACTAGTCATGCTTTTCAAAATTTCCTACAGCTTTGGGCTACAACCCATAAAACAGGAATTCCTTATAATCCTAGAGGACAAGATATTATAGAGCGGGCATGTTGGAAAGACAAAAAGGAGGAGTAGGAGACAAGTTACCACTCAAATCAAAGTTACATTTAGCCTTATTTACTTTAAATTTTTTGACTGCTGGTATGTATGGTAAGACTCCAGCAGAAAGACATTGGCCACTGTTAGAGAAAAAGAGGAGAGGTTTTCCGAAAGTGTTACAGAAATCCCCAGAAAAAGGATAATGGAAAAGTCCGGTGGATTTGCTGACATGGGGACGAGGGTATGCTTGTGCTTTTACAGGAGATGGACAAACTGTGCGTGTGCCTTAAAGGTGCGTGCGACCATGGAACAGGAGACTGGAGGAGCCCAGGGTGGCCAACAATGGGCCCAGTCCCTCCATTATGAGCCATGAGCCAGCTGAGCCTGAGTGCGAAGATAGAGAGAAGGCTGATCAGAGTCACAATGACATCAACCCCCATAAACTGGGGGCAACTCAGGAAAATCATGCAGGAAGTTAAGAAACTACTGGAGCATCAGGGACAGGCAAAAACCCCTGATTCCACATTCTTGGCTATGATAGCCATAATGTCTTGTGTGGTATGTTTTCCTTGTGCAGAGGCAAAAATATATTGGGCATATATTCCGAATCCCCCAGCAGTATGGCCTATACTCTGGAGTGACACTCCTCCTGAGATCTATCATGATCAGGGAGTGTGGACTCCAGGACCCCTAACACCCCCTGATATAGAACAGTTAGACTCTCAGAACAATGTCATCAATTATACTGCTCCACTGGAAGGACCCCTTTGTGTATCACCACAAAGACGTCGCTCAGTCATAGCTGTCTTACAATTCAAGCTCAAACATGGTTGAGTCACTATGGAAAAATCATGTACTTGTTAGGTCTTGGTTCTATTAATGTAACTGCTGTGCTAACCAACCATTCCCAGGCCAGTCACCCTAATTGTGCTGACCATATGGAATGGATTCCCTTCAATAGTTCCTATCCCCCTCTGTGGACCCAGTGTCTTGGCCCACTGGCTAAAAAACAGTCTACATTAACTGGAGATATTGTGGATTGGGGACCTAAAGGTCAACTAGATGGAAAAGTTAATAATCAGAAATCATGGCACAAACTTCGGCTGGCATTGGGGGCAAGCTCATAATCCTTCTTTATACCACACCAGGATCCAATCCCATTCTGCAGCCCAGATTGCTTGGCATGGAGCAGCCTTTAGCCTGCCTCTTCTTCAGTGGCATTATCTAGGGAGGAAAGGACCAATCCAAGAGATGCTATGGAAGGCAGCACTCACACTTATGAATGGCAGCATCTGGGTTGGATACTATCCAATAATAGCAATAGTAAGCAACACAATTTTAATGTTACATTTGTAGGGAATATCACCACTCAATTTACGGTTTGTGTTTTCACCTGTAAATCTTGCCAGTTATATCACTGCATTAATCATAGCACTTTGCAAACACATAATGTCTCTACCGTGATAATTTTGGGTCGCATCCCTGGACTATGGACTCTCGTTAGTCTGTCCAAGCCTTAGGCTGCCACACCTGCTTTGCATTATGTGAAACTTTTTCTAACTCAGCTTACTCATCATGCCTGTAGAGCCTTAGGCATGATAATTTTTGCCCTTGTTTTATTGGTCACACTAATAACTTCTGTTGTGATGTCCTCTGTAGCTTTGCACAGTTCTATTCAAACAGCTTATTACATGGAGAACTGGAAGCATATGGCTGATCAAGCGTGGCTACTTCAGAATAAAATTAACACTGAGTTACAAACTGAAGTGGTAATGTTGAAATCCATGGTTCTATGGTTAGGAGATCAAGTACAAAGCTTACAGTTGCAGTAGCAATTGCATTGTCATTTTAATGACACTCATATTTGTGTAACCAACTTAGAATATAACCAAAGTGAGTATCCATGGGACCTTGTGAAAGTCCATTTGCAAGGAGCTCTCACATCCGACATTACCTTTGATATTGGTGAATTACAAAACAAAATTCTTGACTTAAATAAGCAAACTAAAGAATTTCAGCCTTCTTTATAAGCCTGGACTGAATTCCAGCAAGGCCTGGAGAGCCTCAATCCTTGGACCTACCTAAAACACTACCTTAACATCTCACATGTAATTCTGGGAATGTTGTTTTGTCTCTGTCTTCTGTTCATAGTCTGTAAAATCGGATGGACCACCAATCGGAAAATGAGAGCTGCCCAACCTGGCCTTACATTCTTTCAATTAATACATGAACAGAAAGAGGGAAAGGTAGAGAGCTGGAGGCTGGAGAATCATGACCAACTCAGCATTCCCCAGAGGCTATATGGTCAAACAGCAAACTATTTATCATGAATATAGAATGTGGGCAAACTTGCTTCTGTGCCAGCACCAGAAAGTTTTTTTTTTTTTTTTTAATTTATTTATTATTATTATACTTTAAGTTGTAGGGTACATGTGCATAACGTGCAGGTTTGTTACATATGTACACTTGTGCCATGTTGCTGTGCTGCACCCATCAACTCGTCATTTACATCAGGTATAACTCCCAGTGCAAGGGCTGCTGGCATGTTGTCACCTCTCACCCCAGCTCTTTGGAGTTGGAAGCGTTGGTTTGCCTGGAAGCAGCTTCCACTTTTTCTGTACTTCTGGCCTGAGCTGAGGGTTGACAGAAAGGAAAGCCATTCAGCTCTGGAGTCTTGACAACAAGTTGGTTGACCCTGCAGCCATGAGCGGAACTCTCAAAGTCACCTTGCCCAAGTGAGACTCGCACATCTATCCTATTGATACTGACCCTTGCCTCCTGGGTCCTAATGCCTATCAGGCAAACGTCCTCTTGCCTCTCTTCTACGAGGTGAGTCTTGCTTCTAAAAACCACTCCGTGTGTCTGGTGCTTGCCTACTTTCTCCTATAAGAATGATTTCTAGTATAAACCTCAGGACTCTGTTCCCTTCTTTAGGCACCCAGACACAGCAATCAGAAAGAAATAATTTTTGCCCAAAGCCCTGTCTGGTGGGTGGGACTATCTGGAATTTTAGGATCCCTCCTCAGACTGGCAGGCCTAACAAAAGCTATTCCTGAAGCTAGGATATGGGGAGCTTCAGAAATGATATCCTTCCTATTCAAGTGGGGACAAAAGGCGTCACTCTTCCAATCCTGGAGATCCCTTCCCTCCCTCAGGTTATGGCCCTCTGGTTCATTTTTGGGGCATAACATCTTTATAGGACAGGGATAAAGTCCCAATACTAACAGGAAAATGCTTAGGACTCTAAGAGGTTTTTGAGAATGTGTTTGTAAGGGCCACTAAATCTGATTTTTCTCGGTCCTCTTTGTGGTCTAGGAGGACAGGCAAGGGTGCAGGTTTTTGAGAATATGTCAGTAACCGTCACTAAATCCGACCTTCCTTGGTCCTCCTTGTGGTCTAGGAGGAAAATTAGTGTTTCTGCTGCTGCATTGGTGAGCACAACTATTCCGATCAGCAGGGTCCAGGGACCGTTGTGAGTTCTTGGGCAAGAGGTGTTTCTGCTGCTGCATCAGTGAGAGCAACTATTCCAGTCAGCAGGGTCCAGGGATCATTGGGGGTTCTTGGGCAGGGAAGAAACAAACAAACCAAAACTGCAGGCAGTTTTGTCTTTCAGATGGGAAACACTCAGGCATCAACAGGCTCACCCTTGAAATGCATCCTAAGCCATTGGGACCAGTTTGATCCACAAACTCTGTAAAAGTGGCCACTCATTTTTGTCTGCACTGTGGCTTGGTCCCAGTATTGTCTCTCTGATGGGGAAAAATGGCCCCCTGAGGGCAGTATAAATTACAATACTGTCCTGCAGCTTGACCTTTTCTGTAAGAGGGAAGGCAAATGGAGAAATACCTTGTGTCCAAGCTCTCTTTTCATTGAAGGAGAATCCACAACTATGCAAAACTTGCAATTTACATCCCACAAGAGGACCTCTCAGCTTACCCCCATATGCTAGCCTCCCTATACCTCTCCTTCCTATTAATGATAAGCCTCCTCTAATCTCCCCCACCCAGAAGGAAACAAGCAAATAAATCTCCAAGGGACCACAAAAACCCCTGGGCTATCGGTTATGTCCCCTTCAAGCGGTAGGGGGCGGAGAATTTGGCCCAACCTGAGTACATGTCCCCTTCTCCCTCTCTGATTTAAAGCAGATCAAGGCAGACTGGTGGAAGCTTTCAGATGATCCTGATAAGTATATAGACGTCCTACGGGGTCTTGGGCAAACCTTCTATCTCACTTGGAGAGATGTCATACTACTGTTAGATCAAACCCTGGTCTTTAATGAAAAGAATGTGGCTTTAGCTGCAGCCTGAGAGTTTGGAGATACTTGGTATCTTAGTCAAGTAAGTGATAGAATGACAGTTGAAGAAAGGGACAAATTCTCTACTGGTCAGTAAGCTGTTCCCAGTATGGATCCCCACTGTGACCTCAACTCAGATCATTGGGACTGGAGTCACAAATATCTGTTGACCTGTGTTCTAGAAGGACTAAGGACAATTAGGAAAAAGCCTGTGAATTATTTAATGATGTCCACCATAACTCAGGGAAGAGAAGACAATTCTTCTGCCATCCTGGAGCAGCTACGGGAGGCCTTAAGAAGATATACTCCCCTGTCACCTGACTCACTTGAGGGTCAATTGATCCTGAAAGATATGTTCATTACCTAATTAGCCACAAGAATCAGGAGAAAGCTCCCAAACCAAGCCCTGGACACTGAACAAAATCTGGAGGCATATTAAACCTGGCAAACTTGATGTTCCGTAATTGGGACCAAGAGGAATTGGCCCAAAAGGAAAAGCGAGATCAGAGAAAGGCTGCAGCCTTAGTCATGGTCCTCAGGCAAACAGACGTTGGTGGTTCAGAGAGGATAGAAAATGGAGCAGGCCAATCACCCAGTAGGGCTTGTTATCAGTGTGGTTTTCAAGGACACTTTTAAAAAGATTGTCCAATGAGAAACAAGCCGCCCCCTCGCCCATGTCCACTATGCCGAGGCAATTACTGGAAGGTGCACTGCCCCAGAGTGTAAAGGTTCTCTGGGCCAGAAGCCCCCAATCAGATGATCCAACAACAGGTGCCCAGGGCAAGTGCCAGCTCATGTCATCACCCTCACTGAGCCCTGGGTACATTTAACCATTGAGGGCCAGGAAATTGACTTCCTCCTGGACACTGGTGCAGCCTTCTCAATGTTAATCTCCTGTCCCGGATGACTGTTCTCAAGGTCCGTTACCATCTGAGGAATCCTGGGACAGCCTGTAACCAGGTATTTCTCCCGCCTGTCAGTTATAATTGGGAGACTTTGCTACAGATAGTAAGTACGCTTATCTAATCCTACATGCCCATGCGGCAATATGGAAAGAAAGGGAGTTCCTAACCTCTGGGGGAACCCCCATTAAATATCACAAGGGAATCATGGAGTTATTGCATGCAGTGCAAAAACCCAAGGAGGTGGCAGTCTTACACTGTCTAAGCCATCAAAAGGGAAGGAGAGGGGAGAACCACAGCATAAGCAGCTGGCAGAGGCAGGGAAAGACCAGCACAAAGGAAAGAGAGAAAGAGACAGAAAGTGAGAGAGAGCGAGAGAAGGAGGAAGTGACAGAGACAAATGAAAGGAGCTGGGCACATTCCTCAGCCCCGGGCTCAAAACTCCCTGAGCCCAGTACAAACACATCCCATCCTCCCATCCCACCACATATCACCATATATCTCTCAAACTCCCTGAGCCCAGTACAAACACATCCCATCCTCCCATCCCACCACATATGGCCATATATCTCTCAAACTCCCTGAGTCCAGTGCAAACACCACCTGGAAAGTCTCCGATAAGGAGACAGTCGTTCAAGGTTTTACTGAAAGCGCGGGAACCAAAAGAATTTCTTTGTTCCCCTGTAACTTTCGGGCTATAAAAAGCAAACACTCGCATTGTTCAGGACCCTCTTGTATGCTGTGGAATGGAGGGACCAGGTTCGAACTTGTAGTAAAGATCCTTGCCGCTTGGCTTTGACACTGGACTCTGGTGGTCTTCTTTGGGGAACAAACGGTCTGGGCATAACACAAACAGGGAGTCAGAAACAAAAGAGAGAGAAGTGAGAGAAAGGGAGTAAGACAGAAAGAGAGACACAGAAGGAGGAAGAGACAGAGAGACAGAAAGTTAAAGAGAGAAGAGGAGACAAACAAGGAGTCAAAGAGAGAGAAAGAGATAGAAGTAGTAAAGAAAAAACAGTGTACCCTATTCCTTTAAAAGCCAGGGTAAATTTACAACCTGTAGTTGATAATTGAAGGTCTTCTCCACAACCCTATACCACTCCAATACCACCTTCTTGTCAGTGTAAACAAGAGCATAGCCTGAAAGCACTGAGGCCACTGACAACCCATAGCCTTCCTGTCAAAAATCCTTAACCTGACTGGGTGCAGTGGCTGATGCCTGTAATCCCGGCACTTTGGGAGGCCAAGGCAGGCAGATCACAAGATCAGGAGATTGAGACCATCCTGGCTAACATGGTGAAACTGCGTCTCTATTAAAAATACAAAACAGCCAGGTGTGGTGATGGGCACCTGTAGTCCCAGCTACTCGGGAGGCTGAGGCAGGAGAATGGTGTGAACCTGGGAGGCAGAGCTTGCAGTGAACCGAGATTGAGGCACTGCACTCCAGCCAGGGTGACAGAGCGAGACTCTGTCTCAAAAAAAAAAAAAAAAAAAAAAAAAAAAAAAAATCCATAACCCAGCAGGTTTCCCAACAGGGGATCTAAATCTTAACTAATTACCATACAAAGTTCCAACCAGATCTAGGAGGAACTCCCCTCAGGACAGGAGGATAGATGGTGCCTCCCAGGCGACTAAGGGAAAAAGACACAATGGTTATTCAGTAAGTGATAAGGGAACTCCTGTAGAACCAGAGTTAGGAAAATTGCTTAATAATTGGTCTGCTCAAACTTGAGATCTATTTGCACTCGCCAAACCTGAAAGTGCTTACAGAATCAGGAAGGGGCCATCTATACCAATTGTAAGTTAATACAGACTGAATGAGGTCTTATTAATAGCAATGAATAACTGAAATCCCAAACTTAAAAGGATTAAAAGGTATTACCTGTTGGCAGAAGTCCAGAGTGTCCTAGGAAAAAGAGGAAAAGATATACACTTAAAAGATATGGAAGCAAATTTGTCCTCCAACACAATGTTCCAGCCCCAGATCTCTCACCTGAGGTTCCTCTATCACCACCACCCACACCAACCACGGCAGAGAGGAGCAGAAACAGACCATGTGACCCATGAAGCGTGAAGTGTCTGTCACAGGATCCAGTGTAATTGCATTAGCCTTAGTGGCTCTTCCTTAATTTGCTCCAGGATCTGGAACCAAAGGATCGCTACTCGTTAACCTTTCTCTCATCTCTACAGGCCACAAGCTATTATGGCTATTATGCTTTGACATAGAAACTATGCGCTGATGATTTCTAGATTATCAGGACATTGGAGGTCATTTGGGGGAAAGAAAGGCTTTATCCAGGGCCACTCATATTCTGAGAACTAACCTCAGCAAAGCCATATTTCCTCCTCCAGAAAAACCTGTGTAGAGACTCAGCTCCCAAAGTCTCCTCACCTTTCTAATTCCTGAAGTAGACGAAGAGCCTGGCCCCAGGGAAGAGCAGGCCCAGCACAAAGCCCCCGACTCCACTCAGCATCTTGCTCTGTGCAGATTCAGACCGTGCTCCTGAGAAAGGAAGCCAGGTTTAGTGATGTTTATTCCAAATTGAACCTCTTTAATTGAGACTCTAAGATTCAGAGCTTTCAAAACGGGTAAGAAGGCTGCCCTGTAAGAACTAAAATAACTAGCCATTTCTGGGGGAATAAACGGTTTTCAAATCACACTGAACAGTTACAAGGTCCAGGCATCAAACTCATTCAAATATCACAGCCTTGATGTAAGGCACAACTTCAACATCTGATCAACAGAAAGCCTGAGACTCAAAGAGGTTAAGTAGTTTGTCTAGAGTGACAGAGCTAATAAAAGGCAGAGCTGAGATTGGACTCCCCTCATGCCAGGAAGGCCCCTACACTTCTCCTCGTCTGAGATCACAACAAACTGTAGGAACCTAGTTTTTAGATTCCTTCCTGGGCAGGGGTCGTCACGAGAGACCACTCGACACAGAAGTCACAGTGGAGAGATTTATTGCTAGCGCGCTAGGGTCCTATGTCCAAAGTTGGCCACAGGACCCCGAATGCTTGTTACAGACAGTTTATAAAGGCAAAAAACCACAAAATTTTACAAAGCTTGAGGCGCAAGATGATTGGAGCAGGTTATGGCCTGAGCGAGATGTCTTACTTTAATTGGTTGGTTTGAACCTGGTTTGAACCCGCGCGGGGTATTTCCCGGACTTGTTCTTCTGTTTGAGTTCCAGGAATATGGGTGGGTGTTTTAGATAGCCACACGGACATCAGGCGGGTGCTTTAGATGGCCACCTGGTCATTGGGTGGGTGCTTTTAGATAGCCACCTGGTGTGGCTTTTCTAAACTTCTAAGTTTCTAAGTCTCTAAGTCTCTGAGCTTCTAAGTCTATAAATTTAAAGGTTTTTAAGTTTCTAAATCTATTTTCATTTCCTCCTCTTTTTGTGACCAAGAGGCTCAATCTTGAGCCTCCTCTTCTGTCCTGAGGGCTTGGTACTGTTGGGTTAGGACCATAGCCTGCACAATGTTTAACTTATCTTTAATAAAGGCGAGTAAGCGGTTAAGTATACACGGCCCGAAAGTCAGGATGAGCATGAGTAGGATAAGGGGGCCTAAGATGGTGGAGACTAAGGTGCTGAACCAAGGAGACTGGTTGTACCAGCTTTCAAACTAATTTTGTTGAGACTCTCTTTCTTTTTTCCGTTTGTCTAATCTTTCTCTTAGTTTTGCCATAGAATCTTTAACCACTCCTGAATGGTCTGCGTAAAAGCAACATTGTTCTTTGAGGGCTGCACAGAGCCCGCCTTCCTTTAAGAAGACAATTTCTAGTCCTCGCCGGTTTTTTTTTAATACAACTTCAAACAGAGAGGTTAGAGATTCTTTAAGTTTTGAAATAGAGTGTTCTATGGCTCTAAGGTCTTTATTTATGGCTGCCTTAAGTTGTTGCAGATGGTAGCTACCACGTACTAAAGCTGCTGTTCCGGTCCTAACCCCAGCTGCTACCCTCACTCCTAGCATTACAGTGAGGGTGAGTGAGACAGGTTTCCTTTTGGGTCTACTATAAGCTTTCTGTTCATACCGGAGGTCAAAGGAGTTTCCAGAGTGATAGTATACTCGGGGAACAACCTGTACTAACATGCAATAGTCTGTGCTGCGGTTAAACGCTGCTGTGGATACACAGGGAGTGAGTCCAATGTTGTAAGCCTACCAGTCTGTCCCGGAAGGGACCAAATAGTGATTGGAGCTAGGCACTGTCAGAGTCTTGTCACAGAGATGCTGATGGCTAGTGGGTACCTTTTCTATACAGATTCCTGACCCAGAAACTTCAGCCAGGGTCAGCTTTTTATGCTGATCCTATGCACATCCAGTAGGATTAGTGGAGTTGGTGAAATTATTAGTGGAGGCAATGCCTTCATAATAAGGGGGGGCTGTCGCTAGGCACAGCCAACAAGAGGAGGTGGATTCTGGCCTGGTCTGGTTCAAGGCAAAGTAAGAGCCCTTTTATGAGATTAAGGAGCCTGTCACCTAAGCCCGGAGAACTCAAGGGCAGGGTAGTGCCTTGAGGTGCCTCCGGCCGAGGGCCCTGAGGGGCCTCCGGCCGGGGGCCCTGAGGGGCCTCCGGCTGAGGAGGCCTTGCTTCTGGTAAAACTGGGTTTTGCCCTATTGAGACAGGAGCTGAGGCAGGGCTGACTGCTAGTCTAATTTGGATGGGGATCCTAAACAGTGGCTTTTGGTGTAAATATAGGCCCTATATTAACCCTGACATCTAGCGGCCATCAGATTTCGCCTCTTTTTTGAATTTGATGCAGACCAGATTACAATCAGCCGAATACCGGGTTCTGGTGCAGGGCTTAACAAAGGACATGGATATGTACCATGGTGTTGTGGCCTATTTTCATTCTCCATCATTACTAGTTACACAAGTCCAGCTAGCACAATACAGGGAAGTTATATCCCCGCAAGTTTGTTTTATTTCTCCTGTCCGGAATCCGGGGCAGGCATAGAACCCGTTCCGGCTTATGGACACCTTTCTAGCCTGTTTTCTCCATGCTCCCCCTTCCATGTTATCTACCCCTGCTACTTTATCTAGGTTGAGATAGAGGTCAGGGAACCAAGTTCCCACAGGGGCAATTTGTGAAGTCTCATATAAGACTTCATGGGTGTTAAAATTAGTTACTCTCCAGGTTAGGTTAAAAGGTTGGTGGGGGTTTTTGGTGTCAGCGACGCGGGGAAGGAGGGCTAGTAGTAAGTAAAGGGTGAGGTACGAGTAAGTCTTATCTTGAGGGGGTCCTCGGAGCGACGGAGTCTCCATGTCCCAGGTGGTCCGGGCGTCTCTGGAGCAGCCTTGGTGTGGGATGCGTGGATCCAAGTGGCGATTCCGTCAACTTTTATAGCTGTGGGTGTGGTCAGGAGAACAATGTAGGGTCCTTTCCACCGAGGCTCCAGTCCTTGAGAACGGTGTTGTCTAACGTAGACGGAGTCCCCCACCTGGAAGGGGTGGCTGGTCTGCGAATGTCCTGGCCGGTACAGTTCTGCCAAGGGGGCCCAGATTTGGGTCTGTACTGCTTGTAGTCCTTTTAGCCGGGCCTGCAGGTCAGTCTTGGAGTTGGAAGGAGAAAAGGAGTCAAGTAGGGTCGACAAAGGGGGAGGTCCTCCGTAGAGGATTTCATATGGAGTGAGCCCAAAGCTGTTAGGCGTATTCCGGGCTCTTAAAAGAGCTAGAGATAGGAGGCGTCTCCAATCTTTTAAGCCAGTCTCTAAGGTCAATTTAGTAAGGGTCTCTTTTATTGTTCTATTTATTCTTTCTACCTGTCCTGAGCTCTGGGGTCTATAAGCACAATGCAATTTCCAATTAATCTCCAGTATCCTGGCTAGCCCCTGACTTACCTGGGAAACGAAGGCCGGCCCGTTGTCTGACCTAATTACCTTGGGAAGTTCAAATCTAGGAAAGATTTCTTCCAGAATCTTCTTGGCTACTATGTGTGCCGTTTCTTGCCGGGTGGGGTAGGCTTCTAACCATCCTGAAAAGGTATCTACAAACAGTAGTAAGTACTTATACCCAGCATAGTGAGGTTTTACTTCAGTGAAGTCTACCTCTCAATAAGCCCCCGGGCGGCTGTCACGGGTTCGTATTCCTGCTGGCACTTAAGTAGCCCCAGCGTTCACCTGCTGACACACCTTGCAGGCAGAAGTCACCTGTTCTATTAGAGTACTTGCCTTAGGAATTAGAAAGTCAGTTTTTTCAATCAACATTTTTAACTTCCGGCTACCTAAGTGTGTCCAGGCGTGCATCTGCTGGATCATAGCCACGGCTTCTTTTTGTGGGAGGACTGTCTTCCCTTCTTTTTCTCAGTTCTTGGTGTCCTTATTTTCTATAGTTCCTATGGCTCTTGCCTCTTCCTGGTCTTCTGGGGTGTAGGTGTGTCTATCCTGGTCGGTTTTGTTGGGTTCTGAGGCTAAGGTTAGTACTTTTGCCATGGCTGCCTGCTTGGCCACGTGGTCTGCCTGTCTGTTTCCCACTGCAACTGGATCCTGTCCTTTCTGATGTCCGGGACAGTGGATTATGGCTGCTTCTCGTGGGAGGAAGAGGGCTTTTAATAAGGCAATTATTTCAGCTTTGTTCTTGATTTCTTTTCCCTCTGATGTTAGGAGACCTCTTCTTTCATAAATACTTTTATGGGTATGAGCCGTTGCAAAAGCATATCGGCTATCTGTGTAAATATTAGCCTTTTTCCCCTTGGACAGCTCTAGGGCCTTTGTTAGCGCTATTAGCTCAGCCTTTTGTGCAGACGTGCCAGGGGGCAGTGACTGCGCCCAAATGGTGGTGTGGCCATCCACCACTGCCGCTCCTGCCCTCCGGGTACCTGAGTCAAGATAGCTGCTGCCGTCTGTATACCATGTGTGGTCCGCGTCTGGGAGTTCTGTGTCCTTGAGGTCCTCCCGCGTTCCGTGGGTTTCTGCCAACACCTGCCGACAGTCGTGAGGGCTCAGTTGGTCTCCTGGTAGTGGCAGCAGCGTTGCAGGGTTCAGGGTGACCGGAGGGCCAAACCGGACGCGGTCTGTGTCCAATAGGAGGGCCTGGTAGTGGGTCAAGCGTGCACTGGTAATCCACCGGTCCGGGGGCTGTCGCACTATGGCCTCTAGAGCATGTGGAGTAATAACAGTCAATGGCTGCCCAAGGGTTAACTTAGCAGAGTCTTTGACTAACATGGCAGTGGCTGCCATGATGCGGAGACACGGGGGCCAACTGGCTGCTACAGGATCTAGCTTTTTAGACAGATACGCTACCGGTCTCTTCCAGGGCCCTAATTTCTGGGTTAAGACTCCTTTTGCAATTCCTTGCCTCTCATCTAAGAAGAGGGTGAAAGGTTTTGAGGTATCCGGTAACCCAAGGGCTGGGGCAGAGAGGAGTGCTTTCTTTAGAGTCTCAAAAGCCAATTGATGTTCCTCCTGCCAGGTAAAAGGGGTACTTCCCTTGGTGAGGGTATAAAGGGGGGCGGCCAGTTCAGCGAAACCGGGTATCCACAAGCGACAGAACCCAGCAGTTCCTAGGAATTTACGCACCTCTCTGGGATTCCGGGGCGGTGGAATGCGAGCCACAGTCTCTATGCACCTAGGGGTGAGCCACCTTTTCCCCTCACTCAGTATGTACCCCAGGTAGGTTACCTTGGTCTGACAAATTTGTGCCTTCTTGGCGGATGCCCGGTATTTTTTTTTCACCCAGTTCCTGGAGTAGATGCCTAGTACCTTGCATGCAGGCTTCCTTTGTGGGGGCTGCCAGGAGGAGGTCATCTACATACTGGAGCAGGGTCACTTCTGGATGCTGGGTCCGGAAGTCAGTTAGGTCCCGGTGGAGAGCCTCATCAAAGAGAGTGGGAGAGTTCTTGAACCCTTGGGGAAGTCGGGTCCAGGTCAATTGGCCCGAAATTCTTTTTTCAGGATCTTTTTACTCAAAGGCAAAGAGTTCTTGGCTTTGGGGGGCCAAGGGTAGACAAAAGAATGCATCTTTTAATTAAGGTGCTGAGCAAGTTGTAAGGCACTCAGCTCCTGAAGTAAATGCCTGGTAGGCACACTGGTCCTTATCTACTTTAGGCCGCCTCCGCTTTTCCCCCTGTCTCCCTGGCCTTTTCTCCGTTACTACTGCCGCCAGGATTTTTGTTAAATACTTATCTCTCTTTTATCTCTTTGATCCTCTCGTTCCTCTTGTTCCTTCGCTAGCCTGGCCTTCTTTTCCTCGGGAGTTTTTTTTTTTTTTTTCTTATTATACACTTTTTTGTCTTTCTGACTAATTCCTGTAATCTATAGGTCTGGATCCCATCTAATCTTTGGAGTTTCCCTCTAATATTTAGTGCTGCTTGGTCTATGAACGACATGGCCACGGCAGCCTTATGTTCTAGAGCCTCTGGATTAAATGGGGTAAACATTCGGAACCCTTCTAGAAGTCTTTCCATAAAGGCTGCCGGGTTTTCGTCCTTTCCCTGAATTATGGTCCTTACCTTGGCCAAATTGGTGGGGTGTTTCTTTGCCCCCTTGAGACCCGCCAACAGAGCCTGGTGATAGATTCGGAGACTCTCCCTACCTGGTGCTGTCTCATAATCCCAGTCTGGGCGGGTGAGGGGAAATCCCTCGTCTATTTCATTGGGGAGCTGGGTTGGAAGGCCTCCTGGCCCCGGCACATTTTTCCGGGCCTCCAGGAGGACTTGTTGCCTTTTTTCGGTGGTCAGAAGGACCTGCAAAAGCTGTTGACAATCATCCCAGGTAGGCTGGTGGGTGAGGAGAATGGATTCTATCAATGAGGTTAAGGCCTGAGGGTCTTGGGAAAAGGGGGGGTTGTGAGTTTTCCAATTGTAGAGGTCGGAGGCAGAAAAGGGCCAGTACTGGATTGCGCGGTTGACCGTGCGAAGGGGGAAAAGGGAAGACTGCCAGGTGGGAGTGCCATCCGGGTCTTCAGTCCGCCGCAAGCGGAGACGAGGTGTTGGTGGCGGTGCGGAACGGCGGAGGGGAGGAGGGGCGCGGGAGCGGCGGTCGGCCGGACGCCGGGCCACCACCAGGGGCGGGCTCCCCTGACCTCTCTTTTTTTTTTTTTTTTTTTTTTTTCACTGCGCAACCCCTCCGACCTCGCCTTTTACCGCTGGAGGCACGCAAACCCCGGGAATGTGGCTGCGAGCGCGGCCGGGCGGGCCGCGGGGCGGGCTTCCGGCCCCCTGACGCGCGGAGCGAGCGGGGAGGACGGGACGGTGGCGGCGTTCTAGGGGTTAATTTGGGCGGGGTTGGAGAGGGAGGCGAGGTCGAGGAAGGGACCGATGAAGGGGCTGGAGAAAGAGTAGGGGCCGAGGGAGTAGTGGGAGGGATTGGGGATAGGGTAAGGGACGAGGGTGAAGCGTAAGGTGGCTGAGTTCCATCAGGGAGGGTAGATTGGGACGGGGAGGGGGAATGGAAGAAGGGTTTCACCCAGGAAGGGGGGTTTCGGACCAAATCTTCCTAGGTGATTATGTAGGCCACTTGGTCCTGGTGTCCTTGTGGCCCAGGATTCATCACTTTTGCTTTAACCTGTAAGATAATGGAGAGGTCAAATGTTCCGTCCTGGGGCCACCCAACCTGGAGGGCTGGCCATTCAGACGAACAGAAAGTTTGCCATCGTCCTTTACGGACTTCCACGGAGAGATCGTGGGCTCGCGCCCGGACGTCAGGGAAGTGGGTCAAAGTCAAGGCTAAAGGAGTTGTTAGTGTCTGTCCTATAGTTTCGTCCAGAAAGTCACGCACACACAAGGACGAAATGACAACAATATACACAGTGACCAAACAAACACAGAGGAGCCGCGCGGCCAGAGAGTGGCGCCACAAGATTACAAAAGATTCAGATGGCAGGCGTAACCTGCCTACCGATTTGAGGAGGCCAACAGAGTCGTCAGCTTTCCTCCTGACAACCACCAGGGCGTCCCCCGGGGCGCAAGGGGGAAGGTGCCGGACACGTCTGCCCCCCTTCCCCACTTGATTATTCAGACGGAGTACTCCTCAGAGCTAGCCGGCAAGACAAACAGAGCACAGAGCGAAACGAAAGTACCTGACAAGAGTCCGTTCGTCCGGTCAGCAGTCGGTGGCCCGGGCCAATTGTGTCTCCACTGGAGGGGTCGAGGGTCCTCGGGCGACCCCCATTCCCGGCCAACGCACCAAATGTAGGAACCTAGTTTTTAGATTCCTTCCTGGGCAGGGGTCGTCACGAGAGACCACTCGACACAGAAGTCACAGTGGAGAGATTTATTGCTAGCGCGCTAGGGTCCTATGTCCAAAGTTGGCCACAGGACCCCGAATGCTTGTTACAGACAGTTTATAAAGGCAAAAAACCACAAAATTTTACAAAGCTTGAGGCGCAAGATGATTGGAGCAGGTTATGGCCTGAGCGAGATGTCTTACTTTAATTGGTTGGTTTGAACCTGGTTTGAACCCGCGCGGGGTATTTCCCGGACTTGTTCTTCTGTTTGAGTTCCAGGAATATGGGTGGGTGTTTTAGATAGCCACACGGACATCAGGCGGGTGCTTTAGATGGCCACCTGGTCATTGGGTGGGTGCTTTTAGATAGCCACCTGGTGTGGCTTTTCTAAACTTCTAAGTTTCTAAGTCTCTAAGTCTCTGAGCTTCTAAGTCTATAAATTTAAAGGTTTTTAAGTTTCTAAATCTATTTTCAAAACAACTCAGATCAATAGCACCAGAAACTCAGTCTCAGACCCAAGGCAGGTCCTGGAGCCCGGGGAGACTGGGTGACCCTGACCTGTGCCATCATGGGGAGGTTCAAAAGAGGGACAGCCTCTCCTGCCTGGCAGGCACGACTGCTTCTCCAGGAGGTACCAGTGTTTCTAGAAACTATTACAGGGCTATCCCCAGTGAACCATGCTGATGGAGATGAGAACATGGAGCAAATGAAAATAGGATATGGGAGAGGAGAAACCTGATACTCAGGGATTAGCAAAGTCCCCTTCTTGGCGAGAAATTCATGAAGTCAGAAAGCTGCTCACTCCATTGCATTGTGAGAGGGCTCATCACGCTTGGATGCTCCAGTTGGCAGGTTCCACTCTGAGGAACTGTTTCCAGCATCACTAGGGTCTGGAAGTTCCAGTCTCCATTCTGGATCAGGCCTGTGGACACCACCCCAGCCTTCTCTTCCTTGATGTTCCGGAACCACCTGACTTCAATGCTGCCTGGATAGAAACCATTCACAGAGCAGACCAGGAGGTTGTGGTGCTGTAGAGGCTGGGTATTTGCAGGATACACAGTCACCTTAGGTTGGACTAGGAGAAAAAAAGGTAGAGAGAATCAATCAGGAAGTTACAGTCTCCTTGTTTGACTGTTTGTCTGCTTCTCTGTAAACCCAGATTCTGACCTTGACCAGGCCTCCAGTACAGCTGGCCATGAGGCCTTACAGCATCAGCAGTCTGGAATTTAATCTTGATAGTGTGGACCTATTTGATTTGAGAGATGTTATAAAAATTGTATTTGTTTCTTCATAGCTTGAAATTGGCATGCATTGTCAAAGTGTTTACAAATCTTTGAAAGTACAGCGTGTAGTAATTAAAATTGATTTCTGAGCCCAGTTGCCTGGTTCAAATCCGAGGTCTGCCTTTTACTGGTTGATCCTGGAAGAGTTTTTTGATTCTTTTGTGTCTCATCTTTCCCACGTATAATGTAGGTTAATTATACTAATTTACCTCTTGGGGTTATGTGAGGATTAATTTACGTGAAATATATAGAACAATGACTGAAGATAGCCATCAATTTATGAGGTCAGAAGCTTTTCACTCCATTCCACTGTGAGAGGGCTCATCACACTTGGGTGCTCCACTTGGCACCTATTTATCATCCTCTTACACCTTGAGAGAAGAATATGTTTTAAAACAATGTGGATAGATAAAGGGACAGAGTAGGGTACATGAGGAAACTGAGTATGGATTTTTAGGAATACTACCGCCATGCACTCACACCTTAAAACACCACAGAAATGGTTCTGACCCGGGAACGTGGGACAGACAGAAATGATTCTCCAAATCTTTACATTCCCAGAAAATCCTAAGATTTAGGAATTAAGGAACGTCATTTTAGTTTTGAAAGTTCTTATATTTACATTTAGGTGATCAATGCATCTCCTGTGCAAAACAAGCAGAAATGATTCTCCAAATCGTTTTTTTTTTTTTGTTTTGTTTTTGTTTTTGTTTTTTTTTTTTTTTTGAGATGGAGTCTTGCTCTGTCGCCCAGGCTGGAATGCAGTGGTGCCATCTTGGCTCACTGCAACCTCCGCCTCCCGGATTCAAGTGATTCTCCTGCTGCGGCCTCCGGAGTAGCTGGAACTACAGGGGCATGCCACCACGCCTGGCTAATTTTTTGTATTTTTAGTAGAGATGGGATTTCACCATGTTAGACAGGATAGTCTCCATCTCCTGACCTCGTTGTCCACCCTCCTCGGTCTCCCAAAGTGCTGGGATTACAGGCATGAGCCACCGCGCCCGGCCGATTCTCCAAATCTTTCTCCTAGAAAGGCATGAGAGCTAAAGCAGCGAGAAGGATTAAGGAAAGCCACTTTAATTTTGAAAGTTCTTATATTTACACTTAGCTGATCAATGCATCTCCCGTGCAAAACAAACATAACTATTATCAGACCTATCATTGTAAAATGATTTTTTTCCAGAAGGACTTTTGGATCGAGGCAGGGTCTGGGACTCATTACTTGGGGTGCTTATGCCCAGGAAAATCCCTGACACTAGCAGACTCTCAACAATGCAATTTTCGTGAGCAGGAAGGAGAAACCTGGAGACAACAATACCACAGAATGGTAGATTTAAGATAGATTGCAAATCGTTAATAAAAATTTGCAATATATTTTATTAAATAAAAACATTCAGGCCGGGTGCAGTGGCTCAAGCCTGTAATCCCAACACTTAGGGAGGCCGAGGTCAGGAGTTTGAGAACAGCCTGACTAACATGGTGAAACCCCGTCTCTACTAAAAATAGAAAAATTAGTCGAGTGTGGTGGTGCGTGTCTGTAATCCCAGCTACTCAGGAGGCAGAGGCAGGAGAATCGCTTGAACCTGGGAGGTGGAGGTTGCAGTGAGCCGAGATCGCGCCACTGCACTCCAGCCTGGGCAACAGAGTGAGATTCTGTCTCAAAAAAAGAAAAAACAAAAAACAAAACCCGAAAACAAACAAACAAACAAACGTTCAAATCCTTAACATGGAAAAGAATTTTCAAAATCAACATACAAACCACAAACTGGAGAAAATGCTGAATAAAATATCAAGAAAGTGTTAATAATCTTACAGTACAAAGAATCCACAAAGTCACTGAGAAAAATGCTAAGCCCTAGAGATAATAGCCAATAGATAGTTGTCCATTACCTACCAAATACAATAGGGAATTCTTAGAGCAGTAATTATAACCGGCACACAATTAGGTCAAAATTATTTAAAAGAATTACAAATCCAAAAATATAAATTGCAAATTAACTGGAAACATACGTTTTCAGCTTTTGGAGAATGTCATAATAAAGGAGAAACAAAAGAGAAAGTGAGGTAAGTTGTGTCACAACTATTACATATAAAATAATAATACGTAACTACTAGAAAACTTTCAGCATTATAATAAAATAATAACAATGTGTTAAAACTTTAATTCAAGAAGTTAGTTTCACAATCATTTCAGCTATGTAAAAATATACACACTAAGAAAACAAACCAAAAAAAAGAAATTTAGACCTAAAGAAGCTTCAGAATTGCCTCAGAGGTCTCCTCCGTTCCCCTGGAAGTTAACGTAATGCTTTTGCAAACAAACACCATGCACTTTTATTTCAGAGATTACAAGAAGGGTGTGTGCCAGGGACAGTCTGGAACTGGCCCCCTCACGTTATCCCGAACCTTCCATACCCCTCAGCTCTCCTCCCCTAAACCTTCACCCCAACCATATACACCTTACACTTCCCTTCCCTGCATCTCTAAGGATCCAGGACAATCAAGGTCTCCTCTCTCTCCAGCCCCCTGCACCCACCTCCCATGTCACCTCCCCACAGAGGTCTCCAAGGATAAGAAGAAGCCGGCTGCTGCCTCCCCTCCCACAACGGCCACACAGACACAACAAATCCACACTCTACACACACCTGTGCTCTCAGAACTGCTTGCTCGGCATTGAGAGGACTCTAAATGGTCACAGACGGCTCTCTCTCTCTCTCTCTCTCTCTCTCTCTCTCTCTCTGTCACATACACACACACACACACACACACACACACACACACGCGCGCGCGCGCGCGCGCGCACACACACACACTCTCAGATTTCCAGCTCACTGGGACTCAGGCCCCGCCCCCTGCCGCTCTCACCTCATGGCTGCTCTGTGAAGCTCTCAAAAACCCTGTAATTGGATCTGCAGTAGGTGTCCACCTTGTCCCGCTTCTCCTCCAGGATGCCCTTCTGGCTGTTCCAGTTCTCCACGACAGGCCGCCCCAGTTCCGTCACCGCCTGGAACTCCCCCATGTCGCTGGCGAAGCGCAGGTTCTCCTCCCGTTTATGGGTGTTTCTGTTCAGGTACCGCACCCGCTCAGTCCCATTGAAGATACGACACTCACACTTAGCCTGCTCCAAGAAACCTGCTGTGGACACACGAACCATCCAGTCACAGGGATGGCCTCCGAGGAAGACACTGACACCGACGCCCCATCCAGGGCTCCCTGGGTGGGGTGCGGGCGCTGGGAACCTTGATCTGCCCAACCTGCAACCCTGACCACGCACAGCCCAGGGGCTCATCCTCCGTCTTCCTGAGGCGTACAGGGGGTTTGGGGGACCAGGTGGGAAAACTACCACGGATTCCAAGGCTTTGGGGACCCCCTCCCTGCCTCCAGCCTGTTCTGGAGACCTCCAAGCAGGAGCTGGAGGAGGATCTGTCAAGCACCGCAGCCCGCGCAACCTCCTTCTGGGAGCCTGCTCCCCAAAGACACTCTCTACTCCTTCTCTCACCCCACAGGCTTTACCCCTCCTTAAACAGCAGCCACCGCCTTCATCCTGTGAACACTTCCTACGTGATGACCTTGTGCCTGGCCTGCGCTGCCTCTAGGAATCCAAACAAGGGAAAACAGACCTCTCCACTCCACTGGGGGAGCTTAAAGAGCAGTGAAAGTGATGGCCAAAAACCAAACACACAGGAACTTACACAGGAATGAGAAATATCAGAAGTGGGGAGTTCTAGAACAGAGAATAATAGGATGATCTCAATTACATTAGGGTGCCAGAGAAAGACCCTCTGAAGAGTGACAGTTCAGTTGGGACTTGACAGGTTAAGCAGGTGTGAGCCAGGGGCAGAGTGGAACCTGTGTCTCTTTGGACAAAATGGGGGAGACACATTTCAGGTTTAGGGAATCCCATAGACAAAAGCTTGAATTGATGAACTTCTTCAAGAAACTAGAACAAAGTTCACTAAAGCAGAGAGGCTGAGGGGAAGGAGGGTGAAAGACTAGCCTGGAGAAATCACAAGAAGCCAGGTTATTAAGAGTCTCGTGGATGGCGTTAGGATTTTGGATTTATACTAAAGACAATGGGAAAGTATCGAAGAGTTTTAAGGAGAATAAAACCATGATCCCTGTAAATGTTCACAAACTTTCCTTTGCATTTCTAAATCCACAAAGCTCAGAAATTCAGTTAAAAGAAATTTGTTCCCAAAACTCATTTGTCAAATCTCATCTGATGAGGGTAAGTGGTCAAAGGTGTCTCAGAGCTCTTACTGGTGACATGTGCTTCTGTAGTTTCAATACATATAAACATACATACATGTAGGTGTAGAAATATACACATATGAAAAACACTTTGTATATACGCTTGATGTTTTGTCTTTATGTTTTATTGAAGTGTGAAAATGACAAAAATCACTTAAAAATAATCCTGTGGGTAAAAGTGAAATGAATAAATAGAAACATTTTACATTGTGAATAATATCTAAAGTAGAATCACTACAGAAATCTGAGGCATGTTAGTGAAGAATAATTGCAGCAGCATCACTATTTGTGACTTACAAGGGCAAACTGTTGAAAGTTAATAGAGATAGTGATGACCCACAACTCATGAAAATGTTGAAAAATATTGCATAAGGCAAAAAATAAATATGAAGGTATTGATCTTGCATTGAGTAAATTGCCTTGGTCCCTGTTGGACTGAACCAAGGAGGATAAATGGGGGAATAAAGACAAAAGACAGAAGAGTACATTTGGAAGAAGGGGTCAGGGGGCACCTTGCTCTTAGTGAACAAGGACCCTGACGTTTGAGCTCCCTTCATATTTACTGAAAAGAGATAGCGAGAAGGGTGTGTGTGTCAGTCTGCTGCTTGATCCAGAGCAGGCTTGCAAGACTGCATTCCTCGAGCAATAGGCTGTAGATGTCCCAGCACATAACCTCAAGGAACCTGGCACCAGGGAGTGATTGCCCTCAGTAAACTTTCTGGTGCGGGGGGGCGGAGCAAGATGGCCAAATAGGAACAGCTCCAGTCTCCAACTCCAAGCGCGAGCGACACAGAAGACCGGTGATTTCTGCATTTTCAACTGAGGTACTGGGTTCATCTCACTGGGGAGTGCCGGACAGTCGGTGCTGGTCAGCTACTGCAGCCCGACCAGCGAGAGCTGAAGCAGGGCGAGGCATTGCCTCACCTGGGAAGCGCAAGGGGGAAGGGAATCCCTTTTCCTAGCCAGGGGAACTGAGACACACAACACCTGGAAAATCGGGTAACTCCCACCCCAATACTGCACTTTAAGCAAACAGGCACACCAGGAGATCATATCCCACACCTGGCCGGGAGGGTCCCACACCCATGGAGCCTCCCTCATTGCTAGCACAGCAGTCTGTGATCTACCGCCAAGGCAGCAGAGAGGCTGGGGGAGGGGCGCCCGCCATTGCTGAGGCTTAAGTAGGTAAACAAAGCTGCTGGGAAGCTTGAACTGGGTGGAGCTCACAGCAGCTCAAGGAAACCTGCCTGTCTCTGTAGACTCCACCTCTGGGGACAGGGCACAGTAAACAATAACAAACTCAGCAGAAAGCTCTGCAGACGCAAACGACTCTGTCTGACAGCTTTGAAGACAGCAGTGGATCTCCCAACACGGAGGTTGAGATCTGAGAAGGGACAGACTCCCTGCTCAAGTGGGTCCCTGACCCCTGAGTAGCCTAACTGGGAGACATCCCCCACTAGGGGCAGTCTGACACCCCACACTTCACAGGGTGGAGTACACCCTTGAGAGGAAGCTTCCAAAGCAAGAATCAGACAGGTACACTCGCTGTTCAGAAATATTCTATCTTCTGCAGCCTCTGCTGCTGATACCCAGGCAAACAGGGTCTGGAGTGGACCTCAAGCAATCTCCAACAGACCTACAGCTGAGGGTCCTGACTGTTAGAAGGAAAACTATCAAACAGGAAAGACACCTACACCAAAACTCCATCAGTACATCACCATCATCAAAGACCAGAGACAGATAAAACCACAAAGATGGGGAAAAAGCAGGGCAGAAAAGCTGGAAATTCAAAAAATAAGAGCGCATCTCCCCCGGCAAAGGAGCGCAGCTCATCGCCATCAATGGATCAAAGCTGGACGGAGAATGACTTCAACGAGATGAGAGAAGAAGGCTTCAGTCCATCAAACTTCTCAGAGCTAAAGGAGGAATTACGTACCCAGCGCAAAGAAACTAAAAATCTTGGAAAAAAAGTGGAAGAATTGATGGCTAGAGTAATTAATGCAGAGAAGGTCATAAGTGAAATGAAAGAGACGAAAACCATGACACGAGAAATACGTGACAAATGCACAAGCTTCAGTAACCGACTCGATCAACTGGAAAAAAGAATATCAGCGATTGAGGATCAAATGAATGAAATGAAGCGAGAAGAGAAACCAAAAGAAAAAAGAAGAAAAAGAAATGAACAAAGCCTGCAAGAAGTATGGGATTATGTAAAAAGACCAAATCTATGTCTGATTGGGGTGCCTGAAAGTGAGGGGGAAAATGGAACCAAGTTGGAAAACACTCTTCAGGATGTCATCCAGAACTTCCCCAACCTAGTAGGGCAGGCCAACATTCAAATCCAGGAAATACAGAGAACGCCACAAAGATACTCCTTGAGAAGAGCAACTCCAAGACACATAATTGCCAGATTCACCAAAGTTGAAATGAAGGAAAAAATCTTAAGGGCAGCCAGAGAGAAAGGTCGGGTTACCCACAAAGGGAAGCCCATCAGAGTAACAGCAGATCTCTCGGCAGAAACTCTTCAAGCCAGAAGAGAGTGGGGGCCAATATTCAACATTCTTAAAGAAAAGAATTTTAAACCCAGAATTTTATATCCAGCCAAACTAAGTTTCATAAGTGAAGGAGAAATAAAATTCTTTACAGATAAGCAAATGCTTAGAGATTTTGTCACCACTAGGCCTGCCTTACAAGAGACCCTGAAGGAAGCACTAAACATGGAAAGGAACATCCGGTACCAGCCATTGCAAAACCATGCCAAAATGTAAAGACCATCAAGGCTAGGAAGAAACTGCATCAACTAACGAGCAAAATAACCAGTTAATATCATCATGGCAGGATCAAGTTCACACATAACACTATTGACCTTAAATGTAAATGGACTAAATGCTCCAATTAAAGACACAGACTGGCAAACTGGATAAAGAGTCAAGACCCATCAGTCTGCTGTATTCAGGAGACCCATCTCACATGCAGAGACTTACATAGGCTCAAAATAAAGGGATGGAGGAAGATTTACCAAGCAAATGGAGAACAAAAAAAAGCAGGGGTTGCAATACTAGTCTCTGATAAAACAGACTTTAAACCATCAAAGATCAAAAGAGACAAAGAAGGCCATTACATAATGGTAAAGGGATCAATTCAACAGGAAGAGCTAACTATCCTAAATATATATGCACCCAATACAGGAGCACCCAGATTCATAAAGCAAGTCCTTAGAGACTTACAAAGAGACTTAGACTCCCATACAATAATAATGGGAGACTTCAACACTCCACTGTCAACATTAGACAGATCAAAGAGACAGAAAGTTAACAAGGATATCCAGGAATTGAACTCATCTCTGCAGCAAGCAGACCTAATAGACATCTATAGAACTCTCCACCCCAAATCAACAGAATATACATTCTTCTCAGCACCACATCGTACTTACTCCAAAATTGACCACGTAATTGGAAGTAAAGCACTCCTCAGCAAATGTACAAGAACAGAAATTATAACAAACTGTCTCTCAGACCACAGTGCAATCAAACTAGAACTCAGGACTAAGAAACTCAATCAAAACCACTCAACTACATGGAAACTGAACAACCTGCTCCTGAATGACTACTGGGTACATAACGAAATGAAGGCAGAAATAAAGATGTTCTTTGAAACCAATGAGAACAAAGATACAACGTACCAGAATCTCTGGGACACATTTAAAGCAGTGTGTAGAGGGAAATTTATAGCACTAAATGCCCACAAGAGAAAGCAGGAAAGATCTAAAATTGACACTCTAACATCGCAATTAAAAGAACTAGAGAAGCAAGAGCAAACACATTCGAAAGCTAGCAGAAGGCAAGAAATAACTAAGATCAGAGCAGAACTGAAGGAGATAGAGACACAAAAAACCCTCCAAAAAATCAATGAATCCAGGAGTTGGTTTTTTGAAAAGATCAACAAAATTGACAGACCACTAGCAAGACTAATAAAGAAGAAAAGAGAGAAGAATCAAATCGACGCAATTAAAAATGATAAAGGGGATATCACCACCGACCCCACAGAAATAGAAACTACCATCAGAGAATACTATAAACACCTCTATGCAAATAAACTGGAAAATCTAGAAGAAATGGATAATTTCCTGGACACTTACACTCTTCCAAGACTAAACCAGGAATAAGTTGAATCCCTGAATAGACCAATAGCAGGCTCTGAAATTGAGGCAATAATTAATAGCCTACCAACCAAAAAAAGTCCAGGACCAGATGGATTCACAGCCGAATTCTACCAGAGGTACAAGGAGGAGCTGGTACCATTCCTTCTGAAACTATTCCAATCAATAGAAAAAGAGGGAATCCTCCCTAACTCATTTTATGAGGCCAACATCATCCTGATACCAAAGCCTGGCAGAGACACAACAAAAAAAGAGAATTTTAGACCAATATCCCTGATGAACATCGATGCAAAAATCCTCAATAAAATACTGGCAAACCGGATTCAGCAACACATCAAAAAGCTTATCCACCATGATCAAGTGGGCTTCATCCCTGGGATGCAAGGCTGGTTCAACATTCGCAAATCAATTAACATAATCCAGCATATAAACAGAACCAAAGACAAGAACCACATGATTATCTCAATAGATGCAGAAAAGGCTTTTGACAAAATTCAACAGCCCTTCATGCTAAAAACGCTCAATAAATTCGGTATTGATGGAACGTACCTCAAAATAATAAGAGCTATTTATGACAAACCCACAGCCAATATCATACTGAATGGGCAAAAACTGGAAAAATTCCCTTTGAAAACTGGCACAAGACAGGGATGCCCTCTCTCACCACTCCTATTCAACATAGTGTTGGAAGTTCTGGCTAGGGCAATCAGGCAAGAGAAAGAAATAAAGGGTATTCAGTTAGGAAAAGAAGAAGTCAAATTGTCCCTGTTTGCAGATGACATGATTGTATATTTAGAAAATCCCATGGTCTCAGCCCAAAATCACCTTAAGCTGATAAGCAACTTCAGCAAAGTCTCAGGATACAAAATTAATGTGCAAAAATCACAAGCATTCTTATACACCAGTAACAGACAAACAGAGAGCCAAATCAGGAATGAACTTCCATTCACAATTGCTTCAAAGAGAATAAAATACCTAGGTATCCAACTTACAAGGGATGTAAAGGACCTCTACAAGGAGAACTACAAACCACTGCTCAGTGAAATAAAAGAGGACACAAACAAATGGAAGAACATACCATGCTCATGGATAGGAAGAATCAATATCGTGAAAATGGCCATACTGCCCAAGGTAATTTATAGATTCAATGCTATCCCCATCAAGCTACCAATGAGCTTCTTCACAGAACTGGAAAAAACTGCTTTAAAGTTCATATGGAACCAAAAAACAGCCCGCATCTCCAAGACAATCCTAAGTCAAAAGAACAAAGCTGGAGGCATCACGCTACCTGACTTCAAACTATACTACAAGCCTACAGTAACCAAAACAGCATGGTACTGGTACCAAAACAGAGATATAGACCAATGGAACAGAACAGAGTCCTCAGAAATAATACCACACATCTACAGCCATCTGATCTTTGACAAACCTGAGAGAAACAAGAAATGGGGAAAGGATTCCCTATTTAATAAATGGTGCTGGGAAAATTGGCTAGCCATAAGTAGAAAGCTGAAACTGGATCCTTTCCTTACTCCTTATACGAAAATTAATTCAAGATGGATTAGAGACTTAAATGTTAGACCTAATACCATAAAAATCCTAGAGGAAAACCTAGGTAGTACTATTCAGGACATAGGCATGGGCAAAGACTTCATGTCTAAAACACCAAAAGCAACGGCAGGAAAAGCCAAAATTGACAAATGGGATCTTATTAAACTAAAGAGCTTCTGCACAGCAAAAGAAACTACCATCAGAGTGAACAGGCAACCTACAGAATGGGAGAAAAAATTTTTGCAATCTACTCATCTGACAAAGGGCTAATATCCAGAACCTACAAAGAACTCAAACAAATTTACAAGAAAAAAACAAACAACCCCATCAAAAAGTGGGCAAAGGATATGAACAGACATTTCTCAAAAGAAGACATTCATACAGCCAACAGACACATGAAAAAATGCTCATCATCACTGACCATCAGAGAAATGCAAATCAAAACCACAATGAGATACCACCTCACACCAGTTAGAATGGCAATCATTCAAAAGTCAGGAAACAACAGGTGCTGGAGAAGATGTGGAGAAATAGGAACACTTTTACACTGTTGGTGGAGTTGTACAGTAGTTCAACCACTGTGGAAAACAGTATGGTGATTCCTCAAGGATCTAGAACTAGAAATATCATTTGACCCAGCCATCCCATTACTGGGTATATACCCAAAGGATTATAAATCATGCTGCTATAAAGACACATGCACACGTATGTTCATTGCGGCACTATTCACAATAGCAAAGACTTGGAATCAACCCAAATGTCCATCAGTGATAGACTGGATTAAGAAAATGTGGCACATATACACCATGGAATACTATGCAGCCATAAAAAAGGATGAGTTTGTGTCCTTTGTAGGGACGTGGATGCAGCTGGAAACCATCATTCTCAGCAAACTATCACAAGAACAGAAAACCAAACACCGCATGTTCTGACTCATAGGTGAGAATTGAACAATGAGATCACTTGGACTCGGGAAGGGGAACATCACACACCGGGGCCTATTATGGGGAGGGGGAAGGGAGGAGGGATGGCACTGGGAGTTATACCTGATGTAAATGATGAGTTGATGGGTGCTGATGAGTTGATGGGTGCAGCACACCAACATGGCACAAGTATACATATGTAACAAACCTGTATGTTGTGCACATGTACCCTAGAACCTAAAGTATAATTTTAAAAAAAAAGAAAAATAATTTTTGATGAAAAAAATTTAGAAAAATAAAAAATAAAAATAATAATAAAAGTAAAAATGAAAAATAATAATAAAAAGGCTGATTACCTGAAGCACAGTCACATGAGGTTGGTGAATTCCATGCTCCTGTCTCAAGGTCAACCCAGTCTCTAATTTGCCCACAACGTTTTCAGACACATTTAGATATACAAGATGAGAATCCTCCACTCCCAGCTTCACTTCTTCCAGATATATTGTTCCAGGTATGACATGTCTGAGTCCTCACCTTCCTGTTTTCTAGGCCATAACTCATGTGGCGATTTGGGGCTGGAAATATCATGTGAATGTAGACCTCAGGTAATGCAGATGGTGCCCATCACAATGCCCATGAGGCCTGCAGCCAACCCAAGGGTGCAGATTTGGTTTACACCAAATGGTTTCTATCAGCTCTGACATATGGGGTGGGAATCTCAGGTTCTGAGAAAAAAGAAACAGATAGGGTTACAGGATACTGTGTGTCTATGAGGAGATTGGTGTGTGCATTTGGAAGTGTACAAGACACCTAGACTTTGGGAGACAAGTGAAGTCGATCATTACAAAATTTTGCAATTGTGGGAAATGAAGTTGTGGCAATGAGGGCTAAAGGTCATAAGGCAAGGCAATGTGGACTTGGGATACAATTGGAGGATATATACACCATGATGGGATTCAATATACCCCAGTGCTTGAGGAGTGACTCTTATAGGCCCCAGTGCTCCACCTTGCAGTCATAAAAATAATCAGTGGAGGGGAGAAAAATGAGGTAACTGAGCTTGAGGAAGGAGTGGTCACTCTTGGGGTAGAAGGTTGTCTCAGAAATACCTTCTGGAACTAAACATCCATTGTAAACCCGAATTATACTGATGACAGGAGGAAAGATGTTGTCCACTAGGCAGATGAGAGTGTTGGAAACACCCAAGACCACAGAAGATTTGGGAAAGTCAGACACTGCAGGAATTTCTACAGAAAAGACAATGAACTTATATGAGTTTATGATTACCATGCCTTGAGTTTATTGATCATTTTAGGGGAGGCTTTCCATTCACAATTCCCTAGCTGTTTGTGAGATTTTTCCTGTCCTTTCAAAAACTAGGTGCAACCTTCATCTTATCAGCATGAAACTCAAAACACTTGCCTGCCTCTGGGAATTTACAGATAATTGTGTGTGTGGGTCTGGGTCTGTGTCTGTCTGTGTGCTTGCACGTGTACATGAGCACACATGCCTGCCAAGAGGCCAAGAGTTTGGGAACCTTTTTTTTTTTTTTTTTTATACTTTCAGTTCTAGGGTACACGTGCACAACGTGCAGGTTTGTTACATATGTATACATGTCCCATGTTGGTGTTCTGCACCTGTTAATGTGTAATTTACATTAGGTATATCTCCTAATGCTATCCCTCCCCCCTCCCCCCACCCCATTACAGGCCCTGGTGTGTGATATTCCCCACCCTGTGTCCAAATGATCTCATTGTTCAATTCCCACCTATGAGTGAGAACATGAGGTGTTTGGTTTTCTGTTCTTGTGATAGTTTTCTCAGAATGATGGTTTCTAGCTTCATCCACGTTCCTACAAAGGACATGAACTCATTCTTTTTTAGGCTGCATAGTATTCCACGGTGTGTATGTGCCACATTTTCTTAATCCAATCTATCATTGATGGACATTTGGGTTGATTCCAAGTCCTTGCTATTTTGAATAGTGCTGCAATAAACATATGTGTGCATGTGTCTTTATAGCAGCATGATTTATAATCCTTTGGGTATATACCCAGTAATGGGATGGCTGGGTCAAATGGTATTTCTAGTTCTAGATCCTTGAGGAATCGCCACATACACTGTCTTCCACAATGGTTGAACTAATTTACATTCCCACAGTGTAAAAGTGTTCCTATTTCTCCACATCCTCTCCAGCACCTGTTGTTTCCTGACTTTTTAATGATCACCATTCCAACTGGTATGAGATGGTATCTCCTTGTGGTTTTGATTTGCGTTTCTCTGATGGCCACTAATGATGAGCATTTTTTCATGTGTCTGTTGGCTGCATAAATTTCTTCTTTTGAGAAGTGTCTGTTCATATCCCTTGCCCACTTTTTGATGGGGTTGTTTGATTTTTTCTTGTAAATTTGTTTAAGTTCTTTGTAGATTCTGAACGTTAGCCCTTTGTCAGACGGATAGATTGTAAAAATATTTTCCCATTCTGTAGGTTGCCTGTTCACTCTGATGATAGTTTCTTTTGCTGTGCAGAAGTTCTTTAGTTTAATTAGATCCCATTTGTCAATTTTGGCTTCTGTTGCCATTGCTTTTGGTGTTTTAGTCATGAAGTCCTTGCCCATGCCTATGGCCTGAATGGTATTGCCTAGGTGTTCTTCTAGGGTTTTTAATGGTTTTAGGTCTAACATTTAAGTCTTTAATCCATCTTGAATTAATTTTTGTATAAGGTGTAAGGAAGGAATGCAGTTTCAGCTTTCTACATATGGCTAGCCAGTTTTCCTAGCACCATTTATTAAATAGGGAATCCTTTTCCCATTGCTTGTTTTTGTCAGATTTGTCAAAGATCAGATGGTTGTAAATGTGTAGTATTATTTCCAAGGGCTCTATTCTGTTCTATTGGTTTATATCTCTGTTTTGGTACCAGTACCGTGCTGCTTTGGTTACTGTAGGCTTGTAGTATAGTTTGAAGTCAGGTAGCATGATGCCTCCAGCTTTGTTCTTTTGGCTTAGGATTGTCTTGGCAATGCGGGCTCTTTTTTGGTTCCATATGAACTTTAAAGTACTTTTTTCCAATTCTGTGAAGAAAGTCATTGGTAGCTTTATGGGGATGGCATTAATCTGTAAATTACCTTTTTTAGATTAAATTACCTCTTTTTAGATTATATAGGATAATCTCCAGATGTTGCCATGGCATTTGTAAACTGTCATGGTCCTGGTGGGAGTGTCTTTTAGCATGATAATGCATCATAATTAGCAAATAATGAGCAGTCAGGAGACCAGAGGTCTCTTTGGTTGCTATCTTGGATCTTGGTTTTGGTGGATTTTGGCTGGCTTCTTTACTGCATCCTGTTTTATGAGCAAGGTATCTGTGAAAGCAGTCCAGCTGACCTCCTATCTTATCCCGTAACTAAGAATGCCAAATCCCCTGGAAGTGCATTCCAGCAGGTCTCAACCTCATTTTACGCAGATCCTATTCAAGATGAGTTGGTCTGATTCCAATGCTTCTGGCAATGCCACTCAATTTCTTCAAAGTAGATGGCCACAGTTTATGTTCAAACAGGCCTGCTCTTGATATTTTGTGTCCAGCCTCCTCTGGTTTTCTGAGATTTCTTAGGGTAGGATCGGAATGGAGATGTTTATCAGCCTTCCCATTATCCACAAGACAAAACTTGTTAGAAAACCCAAATCTGTTACCCAGTCATCAGCATATTGCATATTGGCTCAAGTACCTGCTTGGCCAGTAGCTGTTATAGGTACAGAACATGAATGCCAATATACATGAACAGAGTGGCGCTGCTTTTCCTTCTGGAGTCAGAAGTGGGAAAACAAGGACCATTGTACGTAGTGGATGAGGAACATGGCCAGGAGGACACAGGTGGCACAGTTGCAGAGGCACTGGGCAGATGCCAGGCGCACTCATAGAGGACACCCACTGCAGGGCCCAGGCAGCCCGTGGGCAGCCATTGGTTGGAGTGAGGTGACTTATAACAGCTTGAGGCAAGCCCACCAGCTCCAGCAGCGTGAAGCACATGCAGCCCCAGAAGGCCTCCAGGTAGGTGAGCATGTCTAGCAGGTGATGGTCATCCAACTCCCTCTCCTGGGATGGGTGGTGCGCTCCATGCCCAGCAGCTGTGGTGGGTCAGGCATAGGGTGGTGAGGAGGGAACAGGAGGTGCAGCTACCTGAGGACTGTGCAGCCACCGATGCACCCAGGCTGGGTACTGACCTTGGCCCCTCCCAGGCTGCCATGTGCTCTTTGTCATTAAAATACACATCTGCATACTTATTTATTAGATTATGCATTTCTTAGAACAATGGGCCAATTAATTTCACATATAAGAAATACAAAGATCAAAGTAGTGAATTGACATACTCAATGGCACTCAGTTAATTATTTTAGTTTCTCCAATTCCAACAATCTTCAATAAAATTTGTCCTCCTCACCTCCCAAGTCCAAACTTGGAAAATATAGATTGTGTTGGAAACAAAGAATATGACATGCTACTTTCTTTTTTTTTTTTTTTTTGAGACGGAGTCTCACTCTGTCGCCCAGGCTGGAGTGCAGTGGCCGGATCTCAGCTCACTGCAAGCTCCGCCTCCCGGGTCTACACCATTCTCCTGCCTCAGCCTCCCCAGTAGCTGGGACTACAGGTGCCCGCCACCTCGCCCGACTAGTTTTTTGTATTTTTTTTTTTTAGTAGAGACGGAATTTCACTGTGTTAGCCAGGCTAGTCTCGATCTCCTGACCTCGTGATCTGCCCGTCTCGGCCTCCCAAAGTGCTGGGATTACAGGCTTGAGCCACTGTACCCAGCCTGACATGCTACTTTCTATATGGCAAAGAAAGTTTATGGACCTGATTGTCCAAAGGAATCAGACAAAATGAAAATAAATTAATAATAGTTTTGAGAAACAGTTTAGAGTAGGTTAGGAGTAGTAGAATCATAAATGGCTGTTAAAGGAAAGCAATCTATCTGGAGAAACATCTGTAATACCAGCAGCTATTGTAAATCAGTGCCAAATAATGTTCAGGAGTATATTACATGGTTCTGACATTAGAAAGAAAATAATGCCCTTGGTGAACACTTCAATGACATGTGGACCTTACGGAATTCACTTTGGTCTACTAAGTAAGCATGGATTTTAGGCTGGAATTTGGCTTCATAAACATAACAACTCAGATTAAGAGGAGCTGGGGTTTCACAGACTACCTCTTGAGACCAACAACCTGATTCACAGTTTCTTGCCATTCTCTTTTTTTTTTTTTTTTGAGACGTAGTCTTGCTCTGTCGCCCAGGCTGGAGTGCAGTGGCTGGATCTCGGCTCAGTGCAAGCTCTGCTTCCCGGGTTTACGCCATTCTCCTGCCTCAGCCTCCTGAGTAGCTGGGACTACAGGGGCCCTGGCCTCGCCTGGCTAGTTTTTTGTATTTTTTAGTAGAGACGGGGTTTCACCGTGTTAGCCAGGATGGTCTCGATCTCCTGACCTCGTGATCTGCCCATCTCGGCCTCCCAAAGTGCTGGGATTACAGGCGCAAGCCACCGCACCCGGCCGCCATTCTCTTTCACAATTCTGAATCCACATGCTTCAACTGTGCACTCACCCCCAATGTCTTCATCTCCATAGGGGCTTATCATGGTGGTCAGGGCAAAGACTCCGAGAATCAGAGCTGTGTTCATGGTCATTCTCCTCCAATTGTCACCTCAGGGTGGCTGTTCTGAGTGGAGTAGCCATAAGAACTGTGCAAGGAAAGTGATCAAAAGAGAACTGCTGGAAGAAACCATGTAGGTGGAGCCCAATCCTAAGCTGTCCCAGGTTTCAGCCCATCAGAGGAATTCCCTGGTGCACCTCTGCTTTCCAGGTTCAAGCGATCCTCTCACCTCAGCCTCCTGAGTAACTGGGATTACAGGTGCCCGCCACCATGCCCGGCTAATTTTTGTATTTTTAGTAGAGACAGGGTTTCATCATGTTGGCCAGGGTGGTTTGGAACTCCTGACCTCAAATGATCCACCTGCCTCAGCCTCCCAAAACGCTGGGATTGCAGGAGTGAGCCACTGCACCCGGCCCCTAAGAAACCTTTACTATGCTGTACCCCACCACACCCCACTCCACATGTCTCCACACCTGTTATGCTTTAGGTGACTGGGATACAGGAGAAACACAATAGACAGCAATTCTGCTTATCATGTATCTTTCTACATTTCTGGTTAGCTCTATTCTAAAAAAAAAAAAAAATCTCTACTAATAGGAGCCAAGGAACATCTTATCTTTTCTTCTTCTGTACTTTCAATTAAGCGAGTTCTTCACTTGTATTCCTAAAAGCCCCAGAATTTTAAACATCTATATTTTCCAAATGCTTAAAAATGTGTAATGTCATATAGAGTTGTAACATCATGTAGAACCATCCATATTAACCATTCATACACCCTTTTCTTCATCCTGATTTTTTCTGCTTGGCACGCTTCTTATGATCTGTGCCTGGTGCTGTCTATGTTCAGTGGAAGTTTGTGGAAATGATGTATATCAATGAGAATTGTCTCAATTAATGATAAAGTGATAAACATATGAAGTTTCTGATGGTCTTCACTGTTCCTCCAGCATGCCCCTCTATGAACATGGAGGTGTTTTCCTCCTTGTTCCATTCAGAATCTACTATAGCCTCCAACTTTCTGCACAACAAACTGCAGGATTTTCCTCACACCATTCTAACCTACCTTCTATCTTGCAGAAATCTCTTGAGATTCCAGCAGCAAACTGACCACTTATTTTTGCGATGCCATTAGATTTTGCCTATTATTACTTTAAAATATTTATTTATAAATTCATTTGGTAGGCTGTGGTTTTTCACACATAGGATCAGAACACCAGTTCTGATCCAAACAGTGAGAGCCTAGCTTCAGAGCTCAGATTCAGATTCAGTTGAAGACTAGTCCAGGCAAAGTCCTGCTACTAGATAATGGGTGTGTGTGTGTGTGTGTGTGTGTGTGTGTGTTGTGTATGCGGCCTCTGCAAGGTTTGGGGAGACTTGGTATACTGACTTTCAGCCTGCCTTCGATCTCACCTACGCATTACACATTTGACTACTTCCTAGTTGGTTTTGAGCCTAGTATGCTAGCTTTACATGTAGCAATGCAAAATTATTAGTACATTGACTCAAATGAGAGGAATGAGTATCATTTTGACACTGAACAACATGAGATTTTCTTTTGTCTGCTAAAAAAACAAAATGTTTCTCCTGGTAATTTAACGGAAAAAGATGCAAGGTTAAATCATGTAAATTTCCTAATAATCTGCTAGTATTCTAAAATACTTAGAAACATATTTTGATAATGCCATTTAACATAAAAACTATAATTAAGTTGACTAGTCTGCTAAGTAATCGTTGTTTATATGAATGCAGGTTTTCTGAGAAAAGCATTCCATGAAAAGCATTCAAATGAGTGGTAGTCAACATATACAACAGAAAAATCTGTAGTTTGTTCAAGGGTTTTGCATTTTATTATCAGTTCCATGATCTCTTTATGGTCTCAAAATCCAACAGTGGTCAAAGTTCCATCATAACAACAGAGACTGGATGGAACTTGCAGAAAGTGCATCGATTTCATGATAACAAAAACTGGAATTTAAATATGTGTTCTCGTTTACATTAATCAGTTGCACCACCTTGGACAATTGATGTATGTCATTTTTACCCAGCAATTTTATCTGTGAAATGGAAATGGTCTTACTTCATAATCCATTAGTATGCTAAAACTAAATTGTATATGTAAATGCAGCTGTTGAATTAGTCTGCATAGTTATTCCCAGTATCTCTTTCTATCCCTTCAGTGCCTCAAGCATCTGTAATGACAGTCCTGTTTTCCTTTTCTAACTGGTAATTTCTGTTTCTCTCTTCTTTCCTAGGAGTTTATCAATTTTATTAATCTTTCCAAAGAACCATCTTTGGCTTTCTGGTTTTTTGTTTTGTTTTGTTTTTAAGAGACAGAGTCTCACTCTGTCGCCCAGGTGGGAGTGCAGTGGCGTGATCCTAGCTCACTGCAGTCTCGACTCCTGGGCTCAAGCTATCCTCCCGCTTCAGCCTCTGGAGTAGCTGGGACTACAGGGGTGTTTCACTGTGCCTGGGTAATTTTTACATTTTTTTGTATAGAGGAGGTGTCACTGTGTTGCCCAGGCTGGTCTCCAACTCTTGACTTCAAATGATCCTCCCTCTTCATCCTTCCAAAGTGCTGGGATTACAGGTGTGAGCCACCACACCCAGCCCAGCTTTGTTAATTTTTCTGTTTGCTGGTTTTCTGTTTCATTGTTGTCTGATTTTGTTTTCATTAATTCCTTCTTTTTGTTGTTGTTGTTGCAATATTTAATCATTTCTTTTTTAAAAATTTTTACTTTAAGTTCTGGGATACATGTGCTGAACATGCAGGTCTGTTACGTAGGTATACATCCACTATGGTTTGCTGCACCTATCAACCTGTCATCTAGGTTTTAGGCCCTGCATGCATTAGATATATGTCCTAATGCTCTCCCTCCCCTTTCCCTCCACTCCCCAACTGGCCCCGGTGTGTGATGTTCCCCTCCCTGTGTCCATGTGTTCACCTTGTTCAACTCCCACTTATGAGTGAGAATATGCAGTGTTTGGTTTTCTGTTCCTGTGTTAGTTTGCCGAGGATGATCGTTTCCAGCTTCATCCGTCACCCTGCAAAGGACATGAACTCATTCTTTTTATGGCTGAGAGTATTCCATGGTGTATATGTGCCACATTTTCTTTATCCAATCTATCATCAATGGGTCAAGTCTTTGCTTTTTAATTCCTTCTTTCTACCTTCTTCTATCTTCTTTAGGTTTAGTTTGCTTTCCTTTTTCTACCTTGTTAAGGTAGAAGCTCACACCATTAATATTAAACTTCTCTTCAGTTCTGATGTATACATTTAAAGAAGTTAATTTCTCTTCAAGCACTCTTTCAGCTTTATCTTCTGCATTTTGATATAATGAACTTTATGATCATTCACTTAAAATATTCTCTAATTTCCTTTGTAATTTCCTCTGAGACCTGTGGCTTATTTGGTAGTATGTTGATTAATTTCTGTACATTTAGGGGATTTTCTAGTTATTAGTCTGGTACTGCTTTCTAATTTAGTTGAGGGTTTTTTTTTTGTCAGAGAACATACTCTACCCAATTTTAATACTGTTGAATTTCTTGAGACTAAATTTATATCCAGTATGTTGTTTATTTTGATGAATATTTCATGTACACCTAAAAATAATATGTATTTTGCCATCGCATATTCTAATGTCTTGTAAGTGTCAATTAGGCTGATTTAATTATTAATGCTATTCAATTGTTTAATATATTTTCCTGATTTTTTGTTTATTTCTTTTACCAATTATTGAGAGAAGCATTTAAGATCTCTATGATTGCAAATTTATTTAGATTTTCATTTCTGTCAATTTTTGTATCATTTATTTTTTATTTAATTTAATTTATTTATTTATTTGAGACGGAGTCTCGCTCTGTCGCCCAGGCTGGAGTGCAGTGGCACGATCTCGGCTCATTGCAAGCTCCACCCCCCGGATTCAGGCCATTCTCCTGCCTCAGCCTCTGGAGTAGCTGGGACTACAGGCGCCCGCCAGTACGCCTGGCTCATTTTTTTTGTATTTTTATTAGAGATGGGGTTTCACCATGTTAGTCAGGATAGTCTCAATTTCCTGACCTCGTAATCCGCCCGTCTCGGCCTCCCAAAGTGTTGGGATTACAGGCGTGAGCCACCGCGCCCGGCCCGTATCATTTATTTTTAAGTCATATTATTAGATGTATACATATTTAGAAAAGTTATGTTCTTCTTATAGTTTTTCCATTATGACTCAAGTTTTATTTTTATTTCTGGTAAAATGTATTTTTAGGCCAGGCATGGCAGCTCACGCCTATAATGTCAGCACTTTGGGAGGCCGAGGCGGGTGGATCACAAGGTCAGGAGATCGAGATCATGCTGGCCAACGCGGTGAAACCCCGTCTCTACTAAAATATATATATATATATATATATATATATATACACACACACACACACACAAAATTAGCCAGGCGTGTAGTCCCTGCTACTGGGGAGCCTGAGGCAGGAGAATGGTGTGAACCCGGGAGGTGGAGCTTGCAGTGAGCTGAGATCTTGCCACTGCACTCCAGCGTGGGTGACAGAGCAAGACTCTGTCTCAAAAAAAAAGAAGAAAACATATTTTTAATGAAGATTATTTTGTTTGTTATTAATATGATCATACTGAATTTATTATTATTTAGGTATTTGCAGTATGCATTCTTTCTTCCAGTTATTTTCTGCCTATCTGTGTAAAGAGCACGTATCTACCATTCTTCCTTGAACACATTCTTTATCTCTGACACCTGACATGTATTCACCATTGTTAAAATATCCTTACTTTCTATAATCATCTTTCATTTTTTTTCTCAAGCTCTAGAATCTGTCATAGCTCTGGTTCCTCTTAGAAGAGTCTGGTTAAAAAGTTACATCAAGATCTGTGTGTTAGGTGTGCTCATTGCTATGGGAAGGTCAAAAATCTAAGATCCTATTCGTGGACATACACGTAAACATCTATACATTTATTTCTATAGCTACTTACTTATATTAAAAACCTTATATCTACATCTAGCCTTCCTAGAAACAAAAATTATGAAATCTATAAAAATGACTTAAAAATTTGCAATCATAGGAGATCTTTTGAAGCATGCAGAATACATGAGGAGATAAATATTGAGAAAAGGAAAATAACTAGGTGAGTTCAACATTTGCTGTGAGTTTCCCCTGAGAGTACTTTTCAGTCTAAAGCAGCAGATGGTAGAACAAAGCTCAGGCAGAAAGATGCAGTCTTACCAGGAAGAGAAGACGGAGGTTGGAGTTTGGTGCTGAAAGAAATAGTTGCTGTTGAGGAGAAAGATCCATGGAATACTGTCTTTTGTCTTTATTCCCCCATTTATCCTCCTTGGTTCAGTCCAACAGGGACCAAGGCAATTTACTCAATGCAAGATCAATACCTTCATATTTATTTTTTGCCTTATGCAATATTTTTCAACATTTTCATGAGTTGTGGGTCATCACTATCTCTATTAACTTTCAACAGTTTGCCCTTGTAAGTCACAAATAGTGATGCTGCTGCAATTATTCTTCACTAACATGCCTCAGATTTCTGTAGTGATTCTACTTTAGATATTATTCACAATGTAAAATGTTTCTATTTATTCATTTCACTTTTACCCACAGGATTATTTTTAAGTGATTTTTGTCATTTTCACACTTCAATAAAACATAAAGACAAAACATCAAGCGTATATACAAAGTGTTTTTCATATGTGTATATTTCTACACCTACATGTATGTATGTTTATATGTATTGAAACTACAGAAGCATATGTCACCAGTAAGAGCTCTGAGACACCTTTGACCACTTACCCTCATCAGATGAGATTTGACAAATGAGTTTTGGGAACAAATTTCTTTTAACTGAATTTCTGAGCTTTGTGGATTTAGAAATGCAAAGGAAAGTTTGTGAACATTTACAGGGATCATGGTTTTATTCTCCTTAAAACTCTTCGATACTTTCCCATTGTCTTTAGTATAAATCCAAAATCCTAACGCCATCCACGAGACTCTTAATACCTGGCTTCTTGTGATTTCTCCAGGCTAGTCTTTCACCCTCCTTCCCCTCAGCCTCTCTGCTTTAGTGAACTTTGTTCTAGTTTCTTGAAGAAGTTCATCAATTCAAGCTTTTGTCTATGGGATTCCCTAAACCTGAAATGTGTCTCCCCCATTTTGTCCAAAGAGACACAGGTTCCACTCTGCCCCTGGCTCACACCTGCTTAACCTGTCAAGTCCCATCTGAACTGTCACTCTTCAGAGGGTCTTTCTCTGGCACCCTAATGTAATTGAGATCATCCTATTATTCTCTGTTCTAGAACTCCCCACTTCTGATATTTCTCATTCCTGTGTAAGTTCCTGTGTGTTTGGTTTTTGGCCATCACTTTCACTGCTCTTTAAGCTCCCCCAGTGGAGTGGAGAGGTCTGTTTTCCCTTGTTTGGATTCCTAGAGGCAGCGCAGGCCAGGCACAAGGTCATCACGTAGGAAGTGTTCACAGGATGAAGGCGGTGGCTGCTGTTTAAGGAGGGGTAAAGCCTGTGGGGTGAGAGAAGGAGTAGAGAGTGTCTTTGGGGAGCAGGCTCCCAGAAGGAGGTTGCGCGGGCTGCGGTGCTTGACAGATCCTCCTCCAGCTCCTGCTTGGAGGTCTCCAGAACAGGCTGGAGGCAGGGAGGGGGTCCCCAAAGCCTTGGAATCCGTGGTAGTTTTCCCACCTGGTCCCCCAAACCCCTTGTACGCCTCAGGAAGACGGAGGATGAGCCCCTGGGCTGTGCGTGGTCAGGGTTGCAGGTTGGGCAGATCAAGGTTCCCAGCGCCCGCACCCCACCCAGGGAGCCCTGGATGGGGCGTCGGTGTCAGTGTCTTCCTCGGAGGCCATCCCTGTGACTGGATGGTTCGTGTGTCCACAGCAGGTTTCTTGGAGCAGGCTAAGTGTGAGTGTCGTATCTTCAATGGGACTGAGCGGGTGCGGTACCTGAACAGAAACACCCATAAACGGGAGGAGAACCTGCGCTTCGCCAGCGACATGGGGGAGTTCCAGGCGGTGACGGAACTGGGGCGGCCTGTCGTGGAGAACTGGAACAGCCAGAAGGGCATCCTGGAGGAGAAGCGGGACAAGGTGGACACCTACTGCAGATCCAATTACAGGGTTTTTGAGAGCTTCACAGAGCAGCCATGAGGTGAGAGCGGCAGGGGGCGGGGCCTGAGTCCCAGTGAGCTGGAAATCTGAGAGTGTGTGTGTGCGCGCGCGCGCGCGTATGTGTGTGTGTGTGTGTGTGTGTGTGTGTATGTGACAGAGAGAGAGAGAGAGAGAGAGAGAGAGCCGTCTGTGACCATTTAGAGTCCTCTCAATGCCGAGCAAGCAGTTCTGAGAGCACAGGTGTGTGTAGAGTGTGGATTTGTTGTGTCTGTGTGGCCGTTGTGGGAGGGGAGGCAGCAGCCGGCTTCTTCTTATCCTTGGAGACCTCTG
The DNA here is from genome assembly GCF_047675955.1 of Chlorocebus sabaeus. Lineage (NCBI taxonomy): Eukaryota > Metazoa > Chordata > Mammalia > Primates > Cercopithecidae > Chlorocebus > Chlorocebus sabaeus. The sequence goes on along the minus strand of NC_132920.1, from coordinate 32,643,217 downwards.
TGGGGAGGTGACATGGGAGGTGGGTGCAGGGGGCTGGAGAGAGAGGAGACCTTGATTGTCCTGGATCCTTAGAGATGCAGGGAAGGGAAGTGTAAGGTGTATATGGTTGGGGTGAAGGTTTAGGGGAGGAGAGCTGAGGGGTATGGAAGGTTCGGGATAACGTGAGGGGGCCAGTTCCAGACTGTCCCTGGCACACACCCTTCTTGTAATCTCTGAAATAAAAGTGCATGGTGTTTGTTTGCAAAAGCATTACGTTAACTTCCAGGGGAACGGAGGAGACCTCTGAGGCAATTCTGAAGCTTCTTTAGGTCTAAATTTCTTTTTTTTGGTTTGTTTTCTTAGTGTGTATATTTTTACATAGCTGAAATGATTGTGAAACTAACTTCTTGAATTAAAGTTTTAACACATTGTTATTATTTTATTATAATGCTGAAAGTTTTCTAGTAGTTACGTATTATTATTTTATATGTAATAGTTGTGACACAACTTACCTCACTTTCTCTTTTGTTTCTCCTTTATTATGACATTCTCCAAAAGCTGAAAATGTATGTTTCCAGTTAATTTGCAATTTATATTTTTGGATTTGTAATTCTTTTAAATAATTTTGACCTAATTGTGTGCCGGTTATAATTACTGCTCTAAGAATTCCCTATTGTATTTGGTAGGTAATGGACAACTATCTATTGGCTATTATCTCTAGGGCTTAGCATTTTTCTCAGTGACTTTGTGGATTCTTTGTACTGTAAGATTATTAACACTTTCTTGATATTTTATTCAGCATTTTCTCCAGTTTGTGGTTTGTATGTTGATTTTGAAAATTCTTTTCCATGTTAAGGATTTGAACGTTTGTTTGTTTGTTTGTTTTCGGGTTTTGTTTTTTGTTTTTTCTTTTTTTGAGACAGAATCTCACTCTGTTGCCCAGGCTGGAGTGCAGTGGCGCGATCTCGGCTCACTGCAACCTCCACCTCCCAGGTTCAAGCGATTCTCCTGCCTCTGCCTCCTGAGTAGCTGGGATTACAGACACGCACCACCACACTCGACTAATTTTTCTATTTTTAGTAGAGACGGGGTTTCACCATGTTAGTCAGGCTGTTCTCAAACTCCTGACCTCGGCCTCCCTAAGTGTTGGGATTACAGGCTTGAGCCACTGCACCCGGCCTGAATGTTTTTATTTAATAAAATATATTGCAAATTTTTATTAACGATTTGCAATCTATCTTAAATCTACCATTCTGTGGTATTGTTGTCTCCAGGTTTCTCCTTCCTGCTCACGAAAATTGCATTGTTGAGAGTCTGCTAGTGTCAGGGATTTTCCTGGGCATAAGCACCCCAAGTAATGAGTCCCAGACCCTGCCTCGATCCAAAAGTCCTTCTGGAAAAAAATCATTTTACAATGATAGGTCTGATAATAGTTATGTTTGTTTTGCACGGGAGATGCATTGATCAGCTAAGTGTAAATATAAGAACTTTCAAAATTAAAGTGGCTTTCCTTAATCCTTCTCGCTGCTTTAGCTCTCATGCCTTTCTAGGAGAAAGATTTGGAGAATCGGCCGGGCGCGGTGGCTCATGCCTGTAATCCCAGCACTTTGGGAGACCGAGGAGGGTGGACAACGAGGTCAGGAGATGGAGACTATCCTGTCTAACATGGTGAAATCCCATCTCTACTAAAAATACAAAAAATTAGCCAGGCGTGGTGGCATGCCCCTGTAGTTCCAGCTACTCCGGAGGCCGCAGCAGGAGAATCACTTGAATCCGGGAGGCGGAGGTTGCAGTGAGCCAAGATGGCACCACTGCATTCCAGCCTGGGCGACAGAGCAAGACTCCATCTCAAAAAAAAAAAAAAAAAAAAAAAAAAAAAACGATTTGGAGAATCATTTCTGCTTGTTTTGCACAGGAGATGCATTGATCACCTAAATGTAAATATAAGAACTTTCAAAACTAAAATGACGTTCCTTAATTCCTAAATCTTAGGATTTTCTGGGAATGTAAAGATTTGGAGAATCATTTCTGTCTGTCCCACGTTCCCGGGTCAGAACCATTTCTGTGGTGTTTTAAGGTGTGAGTGCATGGCGGTAGTATTCCTAAAAATCCATACTCAGTTTCCTCATGTACCCTACTCTGTCCCTTTATCTATCCACATTGTTTTAAAACATATTCTTCTCTCAAGGTGTAAGAGGATGATAAATAGGTGCCAAGTGGAGCACCCAAGTGTGATGAGCCCTCTCACAGTGGAATGGAGTGAAAAGCTTCTGACCTCATAAATTGATGGCTATCTTCAGTCATTGTTCTATATATTTCACGTAAATTAATCCTCACATAACCCCAAGAGGTAAATTAGTATAATTAACCTACATTATACGTGGGAAAGATGAGACACAAAAGAATCAAAAAACTCTTCCAGGATCAACCAGTAAAAGGCAGACCTCGGATTTGAACCAGGCAACTGGGCTCAGAAATCAATTTTAATTACTACACGCTGTACTTTCAAAGATTTGTAAACACTTTGACAATGCATGCCAATTTCAAGCTATGAAGAAACAAATACAATTTTTATAACATCTCTCAAATCAAATAGGTCCACACTATCAAGATTAAATTCCAGACTGCTGATGCTGTAAGGCCTCATGGCCAGCTGTACTGGAGGCCTGGTCAAGGTCAGAATCTGGGTTTACAGAGAAGCAGACAAACAGTCAAACAAGGAGACTGTAACTTCCTGATTGATTCTCTCTACCTTTTTTTCTCCTAGTCCAACCTAAGGTGACTGTGTATCCTGCAAATACCCAGCCTCTACAGCACCACAACCTCCTGGTCTGCTCTGTGAATGGTTTCTATCCAGGCAGCATTGAAGTCAGGTGGTTCCGGAACATCAAGGAAGAGAAGGCTGGGGTGGTGTCCACAGGCCTGATCCAGAATGGAGACTGGAACTTCCAGACCCTAGTGATGCTGGAAACAGTTCCTCAGAGTGGAACCTGCCAACTGGAGCATCCAAGCGTGATGAGCCCTCTCACAATGCAATGGAGTGAGCAGCTTTCTGACTTCATGAATTTCTCGCCAAGAAGGGGACTTTGCTAATCCCTGAGTATCAGGTTTCTCCTCTCCCATATCCTATTTTCATTTGCTCCATGTTCTCATCTCCATCAGCATGGTTCACTGGGGATAGCCCTGTAATAGTTTCTAGAAACACTGGTACCTCCTGGAGAAGCAGTCGTGCCTGCCAGGCAGGAGAGGCTGTCCCTCTTTTGAACCTCCCCATGATGGCACAGGTCAGGGTCACCCAGTCTCCCCGGGCTCCAGGACCTGCCTTGGGTCTGAGACTGAGTTTCTGGTGCTATTGATCTGAGTTGTTTGTTGTGATCTCAGACGAGGAGAAGTGTAGGGGCCTTCCTGGCATGAGGGGAGTCCAATCTCAGCTCTGCCTTTTATTAGCTCTGTCACTCTAGACAAACTACTTAACCTCTTTGAGTCTCAGGCTTTCTGTTGATCAGATGTTGAAGTTGTGCCTTACATCAAGGCTGTGATATTTGAATGAGTTTGATGCCTGGACCTTGTAACTGTTCAGTGTGATTTGAAAACCGTTTATTCCCCCAGAAATGGCTAGTTATTTTAGTTCTTACAGGGCAGCCTTCTTACCCGTTTTGAAAGCTCTGAATCTTAGAGTCTCAATTAAAGAGGTTCAATTTGGAATAAACATCACTAAACCTGGCTTCCTTTCTCAGGAGCACGGTCTGAATCTGCACAGAGCAAGATGCTGAGTGGAGTCGGGGGCTTTGTGCTGGGCCTGCTCTTCCCTGGGGCCGGGCTCTTCGTCTACTTCAGGAATTAGAAAGGTGAGGAGACTTTGGGAGCTGAGTCTCTACACAGGTTTTTCTGGAGGAGGAAATATGGCTTTGCTGAGGTTAGTTCTCAGAATATGAGTGGCCCTGGATAAAGCCTTTCTTTCCCCCAAATGACCTCCAATGTCCTGATAATCTAGAAATCATCAGCGCATAGTTTCTATGTCAAAGCATAATAGCCATAATAGCTTGTGGCCTGTAGAGATGAGAGAAAGGTTAACGAGTAGCGATCCTTTGGTTCCAGATCCTGGAGCAAATTAAGGAAGAGCCACTAAGGCTAATGCAATTACACTGGATCCTGTGACAGACACTTCACGCTTCATGGGTCACATGGTCTGTTTCTGCTCCTCTCTGCCGTGGTTGGTGTGGGTGGTGGTGATAGAGGAACCTCAGGTGAGAGATCTGGGGCTGGAACATTGTGTTGGAGGACAAATTTGCTTCCATATCTTTTAAGTGTATATCTTTTCCTCTTTTTCCTAGGACACTCTGGACTTCTGCCAACAGGTAATACCTTTTAATCCTTTTAAGTTTGGGATTTCAGTTATTCATTGCTATTAATAAGACCTCATTCAGTCTGTATTAACTTACAATTGGTATAGATGGCCCCTTCCTGATTCTGTAAGCACTTTCAGGTTTGGCGAGTGCAAATAGATCTCAAGTTTGAGCAGACCAATTATTAAGCAATTTTCCTAACTCTGGTTCTACAGGAGTTCCCTTATCACTTACTGAATAACCATTGTGTCTTTTTCCCTTAGTCGCCTGGGAGGCACCATCTATCCTCCTGTCCTGAGGGGAGTTCCTCCTAGATCTGGTTGGAACTTTGTATGGTAATTAGTTAAGATTTAGATCCCCTGTTGGGAAACCTGCTGGGTTATGGATTTTTTTTTTTTTTTTTTTTTTTTTTTTTTTTTGAGACAGAGTCTCGCTCTGTCACCCTGGCTGGAGTGCAGTGCCTCAATCTCGGTTCACTGCAAGCTCTGCCTCCCAGGTTCACACCATTCTCCTGCCTCAGCCTCCCGAGTAGCTGGGACTACAGGTGCCCATCACCACACCTGGCTGTTTTGTATTTTTAATAGAGACGCAGTTTCACCATGTTAGCCAGGATGGTCTCAATCTCCTGATCTTGTGATCTGCCTGCCTTGGCCTCCCAAAGTGCCGGGATTACAGGCATCAGCCACTGCACCCAGTCAGGTTAAGGATTTTTGACAGGAAGGCTATGGGTTGTCAGTGGCCTCAGTGCTTTCAGGCTATGCTCTTGTTTACACTGACAAGAAGGTGGTATTGGAGTGGTATAGGGTTGTGGAGAAGACCTTCAATTATCAACTACAGGTTGTAAATTTACCCTGGCTTTTAAAGGAATAGGGTACACTGTTTTTTCTTTACTACTTCTATCTCTTTCTCTCTCTTTGACTCCTTGTTTGTCTCCTCTTCTCTCTTTAACTTTCTGTCTCTCTGTCTCTTCCTCCTTCTGTGTCTCTCTTTCTGTCTTACTCCCTTTCTCTCACTTCTCTCTCTTTTGTTTCTGACTCCCTGTTTGTGTTATGCCCAGACCGTTTGTTCCCCAAAGAAGACCACCAGAGTCCAGTGTCAAAGCCAAGCGGCAAGGATCTTTACTACAAGTTCGAACCTGGTCCCTCCATTCCACAGCATACAAGAGGGTCCTGAACAATGCGAGTGTTTGCTTTTTATAGCCCGAAAGTTACAGGGGAACAAAGAAATTCTTTTGGTTCCCGCGCTTTCAGTAAAACCTTGAACGACTGTCTCCTTATCGGAGACTTTCCAGGTGGTGTTTGCACTGGACTCAGGGAGTTTGAGAGATATATGGCCATATGTGGTGGGATGGGAGGATGGGATGTGTTTGTACTGGGCTCAGGGAGTTTGAGAGATATATGGTGATATGTGGTGGGATGGGAGGATGGGATGTGTTTGTACTGGGCTCAGGGAGTTTTGAGCCCGGGGCTGAGGAATGTGCCCAGCTCCTTTCATTTGTCTCTGTCACTTCCTCCTTCTCTCGCTCTCTCTCACTTTCTGTCTCTTTCTCTCTTTCCTTTGTGCTGGTCTTTCCCTGCCTCTGCCAGCTGCTTATGCTGTGGTTCTCCCCTCTCCTTCCCTTTTGATGGCTTAGACAGTGTAAGACTGCCACCTCCTTGGGTTTTTGCACTGCATGCAATAACTCCATGATTCCCTTGTGATATTTAATGGGGGTTCCCCCAGAGGTTAGGAACTCCCTTTCTTTCCATATTGCCGCATGGGCATGTAGAATTAGATAAGCGTACTTACTATCTGTAGCAAAGTCTCCCAATTATAACTGACAGGCGGGAGAAATACCTGGTTACAGGCTGTCCCAGGATTCCTCAGATGGTAACGGACCTTGAGAACAGTCATCCGGGACAGGAGATTAACATTGAGAAGGCTGCACCAGTGTCCAGGAGGAAGTCAATTTCCTGGCCCTCAATGGTTAAATGTACCCAGGGCTCAGTGAGGGTGATGACATGAGCTGGCACTTGCCCTGGGCACCTGTTGTTGGATCATCTGATTGGGGGCTTCTGGCCCAGAGAACCTTTACACTCTGGGGCAGTGCACCTTCCAGTAATTGCCTCGGCATAGTGGACATGGGCGAGGGGGCGGCTTGTTTCTCATTGGACAATCTTTTTAAAAGTGTCCTTGAAAACCACACTGATAACAAGCCCTACTGGGTGATTGGCCTGCTCCATTTTCTATCCTCTCTGAACCACCAACGTCTGTTTGCCTGAGGACCATGACTAAGGCTGCAGCCTTTCTCTGATCTCGCTTTTCCTTTTGGGCCAATTCCTCTTGGTCCCAATTACGGAACATCAAGTTTGCCAGGTTTAATATGCCTCCAGATTTTGTTCAGTGTCCAGGGCTTGGTTTGGGAGCTTTCTCCTGATTCTTGTGGCTAATTAGGTAATGAACATATCTTTCAGGATCAATTGACCCTCAAGTGAGTCAGGTGACAGGGGAGTATATCTTCTTAAGGCCTCCCGTAGCTGCTCCAGGATGGCAGAAGAATTGTCTTCTCTTCCCTGAGTTATGGTGGACATCATTAAATAATTCACAGGCTTTTTCCTAATTGTCCTTAGTCCTTCTAGAACACAGGTCAACAGATATTTGTGACTCCAGTCCCAATGATCTGAGTTGAGGTCACAGTGGGGATCCATACTGGGAACAGCTTACTGACCAGTAGAGAATTTGTCCCTTTCTTCAACTGTCATTCTATCACTTACTTGACTAAGATACCAAGTATCTCCAAACTCTCAGGCTGCAGCTAAAGCCACATTCTTTTCATTAAAGACCAGGGTTTGATCTAACAGTAGTATGACATCTCTCCAAGTGAGATAGAAGGTTTGCCCAAGACCCCGTAGGACGTCTATATACTTATCAGGATCATCTGAAAGCTTCCACCAGTCTGCCTTGATCTGCTTTAAATCAGAGAGGGAGAAGGGGACATGTACTCAGGTTGGGCCAAATTCTCCGCCCCCTACCGCTTGAAGGGGACATAACCGATAGCCCAGGGGTTTTTGTGGTCCCTTGGAGATTTATTTGCTTGTTTCCTTCTGGGTGGGGGAGATTAGAGGAGGCTTATCATTAATAGGAAGGAGAGGTATAGGGAGGCTAGCATATGGGGGTAAGCTGAGAGGTCCTCTTGTGGGATGTAAATTGCAAGTTTTGCATAGTTGTGGATTCTCCTTCAATGAAAAGAGAGCTTGGACACAAGGTATTTCTCCATTTGCCTTCCCTCTTACAGAAAAGGTCAAGCTGCAGGACAGTATTGTAATTTATACTGCCCTCAGGGGGCCATTTTTCCCCATCAGAGAGACAATACTGGGACCAAGCCACAGTGCAGACAAAAATGAGTGGCCACTTTTACAGAGTTTGTGGATCAAACTGGTCCCAATGGCTTAGGATGCATTTCAAGGGTGAGCCTGTTGATGCCTGAGTGTTTCCCATCTGAAAGACAAAACTGCCTGCAGTTTTGGTTTGTTTGTTTCTTCCCTGCCCAAGAACCCCCAATGATCCCTGGACCCTGCTGACTGGAATAGTTGCTCTCACTGATGCAGCAGCAGAAACACCTCTTGCCCAAGAACTCACAACGGTCCCTGGACCCTGCTGATCGGAATAGTTGTGCTCACCAATGCAGCAGCAGAAACACTAATTTTCCTCCTAGACCACAAGGAGGACCAAGGAAGGTCGGATTTAGTGACGGTTACTGACATATTCTCAAAAACCTGCACCCTTGCCTGTCCTCCTAGACCACAAAGAGGACCGAGAAAAATCAGATTTAGTGGCCCTTACAAACACATTCTCAAAAACCTCTTAGAGTCCTAAGCATTTTCCTGTTAGTATTGGGACTTTATCCCTGTCCTATAAAGATGTTATGCCCCAAAAATGAACCAGAGGGCCATAACCTGAGGGAGGGAAGGGATCTCCAGGATTGGAAGAGTGACGCCTTTTGTCCCCACTTGAATAGGAAGGATATCATTTCTGAAGCTCCCCATATCCTAGCTTCAGGAATAGCTTTTGTTAGGCCTGCCAGTCTGAGGAGGGATCCTAAAATTCCAGATAGTCCCACCCACCAGACAGGGCTTTGGGCAAAAATTATTTCTTTCTGATTGCTGTGTCTGGGTGCCTAAAGAAGGGAACAGAGTCCTGAGGTTTATACTAGAAATCATTCTTATAGGAGAAAGTAGGCAAGCACCAGACACACGGAGTGGTTTTTAGAAGCAAGACTCACCTCGTAGAAGAGAGGCAAGAGGACGTTTGCCTGATAGGCATTAGGACCCAGGAGGCAAGGGTCAGTATCAATAGGATAGATGTGCGAGTCTCACTTGGGCAAGGTGACTTTAAGAGTTCCGCTCATGGCTGCAGGGTCAACCAACTTGTTGTCAAGACTCCAGAGCTGAATGGCTTTCCTTTCTGTCAACCCTCAGCTCAGGCCAGAAGTACAGAAAAAGTGGAAGCTGCTTCCAGGCAAACCAACGCTTCCAACTCCAAAGAGCTGGGGTGAGAGGTGACAACATGCCAGCAGCCCTTGCTCACTCTTGGCGCCTCCTAGGCCTCGTGCGTTCTGGCCATGCTTGAGAAGTCCTTCAACCTGCCACTGTACTGTGGGGCCCCTCTCTGGGGCTGGCCGAGGTGGAAACCGGCTCCCTCTGCTGGCAGGAGGTGTGGAGTGAGAGGTGCAGGCAGAAGCCCGGGTTACACACGGCACTTGCTGACCAGTGCAGGTTCCGGGTGACACGGCTTGGAGGGCCCCACACTCAGAGTGGACGCCCGGCACCTGATGGACGTGATTGGGGGATGAGCTCCCTCTGGGCTGCTGGAGTGCCCAGGCTGGGTGCTGCAGAGTCCCGCGGTGAGTGCCAGTAAGAGGTGAAGCCTGCTGGGCTTCTGGGATGGATGGAGACTTGGAGAACTTTTCTATCTAAATGATTGCAAATGCACCAATCAGCACTCTGTGTCTAGCTAAGGGTTGGTAAATGCACCAATCAGCACTCTGTCAAAACAGACCAATCAGCTCTCTGTAAAATAGACCAATCTGCAGGATGTGGGTGGGGTCAGATAAGGGAATAAAAGCAGGTTGCCCGAGCCATCAGTGACAACCCTCTCGGGTCCCCTTACATGCTGTGGAAGCTTTGTTTTTTTGCTCTTCACAATAAATTTTGCCGCTTCTCCCTCTTTGGGTCCGTGCCGCCTTTATGAGCTGTAACACTCACTGTGAAGGTCTGCAGCTTCACTCCTGAAGCCAGTGAGACCACGAACCCACCGGGAGGAACAAACAACTCCAGACATGCTGCCTTTAAGAGCTGTAACACTCACTGCAAAGGTCTGTGACTTCACTCCTGAAGTCAGCAATACCACAAATCCACCAGAAGGAAGAAACTCCAGACACACCATCTTTAAGAACTGTAACACTCACCGCAAGTGTCTGCAGCTTCATTCTTGAAGTCAGTGAGACAAGAACCCAGCAATTCTGGACACAGAAGGTTGTTAGAGAGCCCTGTCCCAGAAAGCCTGACACCAGTGTCTTTAGTCTGGCAGCTATGCTAGTCGCTTTTAACTCCCAACAGGTGCCTGGTATTTAGCCCCTGAATTCTAAGGAAAAATAGGATAGAATAGCAAGTGAAAGGGGTCTGATGGTGCTCACTGCTGTGGCGATAGGTGATAGTTCCTACATAGTTTCCAAAATGTGTCCGGAATTTATTCCTTTTGGTGGGTTCTTGGTCTCAGACTTCAAGAATGAAGCCTCAGACCCTCGCAGTGAGTGTTACAGCTCATAAATGTAGTGGGGACCCAAAGAGTGAGCAGCAGCAAGATTTATTGTGAAGAGCGAAAGAACAAAGTTTCCACAGCGTGGAAGGGGACTCAAGCGGCTTGCTGCTGCTGGCTTGGGTGGCCAGCTTTTAATCCATAATTTGGCCCCACCCACATCCTGCTGATTGGTCCATTTTACGGAGTGCTAATTGGTCAATTTCACAGAGTGTTGATTGGTCCATTTTACAGAATGTTCGTTAGTGCATTTACAATCCTTTAGCTAGACACAGAGTGCTGATTGGTGTGTTTTTACAGAGTGCTGATTGGTGCGTTTACAATCCTTTAGCTAGACACAGAGTGCTGATTGGTGCATTTTTACAGAGTGCTGATTGGTGCATTTACAGTCCTTTAGCTAGACAGAAAAGTTCTGTAAGTCCGGACTCAACCCAGAAGTCCCGCTGGCTTCACCTCTCAAAAGGGTACGTATATGTTCTCTGTACTAGCTTTGCAATTTCCTGTGACTCTATAATGATTTCCAAGTAAAAGATTTTTAAAAAGCAAATTTTTGTCGGTTGGGCGCAGTGGCTCACTCCTGTAATCACAGCACTTTGGAAGGCCGAGGCAGGCAGATCACGAGGTCAGGAGATTGAGACCATCCTGGCTAACATGGTGAAACACCGTCTCTACTAAAAAAATAAGAAAAAATTAGCCGGGTGTGGTGGCAGGTGGCTGTAGTCCCAGCTATTCGGGAGGCTGAGGCAGGAGAATGGCATGAACCCGGGAGGCAGAACTTGCAGTGAGCTGAGATTGTGCCACTGCACTCCAGACTGGGCAACAGAGTGAAAAAAAAAAAAAAGCAATTTTTTTGGGCTGAATCCAAAACTCTCAGGAAACCAAATGCTAGCAAAGAGGTAGAACAACAGGGACTTTGATTCATTGCTGGTGGGAATGCAAAACAGTACAGCCACTTTGCAGGACACTCTGGCTGTTTCTTACAAAGCTAACCATACTCTTAATACAGTCCAGCAATGGCACCTCTGAGTATTTACCCAAATGAATGGAAAACTTATGTCCACACACATACCTGTGATGGATATTTATAGCAGTTTTATTTATAATTGCCAAAAATTGGAAGCCCCTAAGGTGTCCTCAAGGTGAGTGGATAAAGAAAGTGTGATATGTCCATACCGTGGAGTAAAGAGAAATAAGCTATCAAACTATGATAACACATGGAGGAAACCTATAGGCATATTGCTAAATGGAAGGATCCAGTCTGAAAAAGTTCTATACTGTATAATTACAACTATATGACACTGTGGAAAAGGCAAAAATACAGACAGTAAGTAGCCAGGTATTCAGGAGTAGGAGGGATGGGTGAGTAGGTTGAGCCTCAGGCAAAGTTAGGGAAACTACTTTGTACAATGCTTTTGTTACTGAAACACCCTGGGTTTGTCTAGCTCCTGCCCTGGCCACACACAAAGCCATCACTAAGATGACAAGTATTGCCAAGGAAGAAGGCTTTAATTTTTAATCAGGCACTGCAGCTGAGTAGATGGGAGATCAGTCTCAAATCCATCTCCCTGACTGACTAAAATTAGGGGTTTATGTAGCAAAGAAGGAATGTTACTATGTATGGGAAAATAAGAACTCCTGACAACAAGGAAACAATCATAATTGTTTCCATAATTACCAGATGGGAACTGGCATCTCATGGTCTGGAAGTGATGATCTGCTGAGTTAAAGTTCTTTGATAATTTTTGAGAGACCTCAGGATCCTTTCTTGAGGAAGGAACTCAGATTTAAAAAATGTAAATTTCAAGTTTTAAGAGCAGAAGGATCAATTTTTATGTTGATCCAAATAACTATCTATGGGACTATTGGGTTTGTTTCACTTTGATGGTAGACACATGACATTACGTATTTATCAGAACCCATAGAACTGTGTAATAGAGTGAACCCTAATATAACTATGAACCTCAGCTAACAGTAAGTATCATCATTGGTTCATTAATTGTAACAAGTGTGCCACACTGATGCAAGATGTTAATAGGAGAAACTGAACAGAGGGCTGTTTTAGGGAAGGAAGTGTGTGGGAACTACCTAAACTTTCTTTGAAATATTTTTCTACACTTCAAACCGCTTTAGAAATGGTCTTATTACATGGGAAGATATGGATTTAGTTTTGCTTTTCATTCTATACTTGTCTGAGTTTGAGTGTATTCTCTATTGTTCATCTATTTATTTTATATTAAAATTGTAGAAATGTTAACAAAAACTTATTCTATTTGCAACATTTTCAAGTCAGCTTTCTCTAAACTATAGGTAAAGAAACTTATAATTTATTTGTAAGTCTTACAAGGTTATGCCACCTTGGTTTGTGCTTGTTTTATCTTGCTTTTCTTAGATTTTTATCACTAGGCTGTAGACATTTTGAGGAAAACAACTCTGCAACCAATAAGAGGCCAAAATCAACTTACAAAGTTATACTTCTATGCAAACATCTGATTAGTTGCAAAAAACAACCAATCAGAGGTACTTTCAATTTACCATCTGCCAAGCAGAAAAGGTGGGGGTTTGCAAAGGGAGTAGTAGTCTCTGGTTACTTTGTTACTTAGGCATAGAAAGTTAGGGTTTTCTTTTGAATTTAGTTCTATTCAGAAGTCAGCGTGAAACCGCCTTAAGTTCCCCGCCTCCAGACCCTATTCTCCTGCCTCATCTGGAAGATGCTCTGGCTGTTTCTTACAACACTAATCACACTCTACCATAAGATTCAGCAATTGCAATCCGAAGTATTTACCCAAATGAGTGGAAAACATCTGTCCACACAAACAAGTGTACACGAATGTTTATAGCCGCTTTATTCATAATTGCCAAAAATTCAAAGCAACCAAGATATCTTCCAGTAAGTGAGTGGATAAACAAATTCTGGCATATCTATACCATGAGTTATTATTCTACATTAAACAGAAACAAGCCATCAAGTTATGAACAGACATGGAGAAAACCTATATGCATACTGTTTCTTCTCTCTCTCTCTCTCTCTCTCTCTCTCTTTTTTTTTGAGACAGTCTCCCTCTGTGTCCCAGACTGGAGTGCAGTGGCATGATCTTGGCTCACTGCAACTTCAGCCTCCCAGGTTCCAGCAATTCTCCTGCCTCAGTCTCCCAAGTAGCTGGGATTACAGGCGTGTTCCAACACACCCAGCTAATTTTTGCATTTTTAATAGAGACAGGGTCTAACATATTGGCCAAGCTGGTCTCGAACTCCTGACCTCATGATCTGCCTGCCTCAACCTCCCAAAGTGCTGGGATTACAGGCATGAGCCACCAAGCCCGGCCCCTATATGCATACTGTTATGTGAAAAAGTCCGTTTGATAAAACTATATCCCATATGATTACAACTATATAACATTCTGGAAAAGGCAAAAATACAGAGACAGTAAATAGTGGTTTCTAGGGGTTCGGGAGGAAGAGGAATGGATGAAGAGGTGGAGTCCGGGACAATTTTAGATCAATGAAACTACTTCGTAGGATACTTTTGTTACTAAAACACCAGGTTCAGTCTAGGTCTTGCACACAAGGGCTTCAGTCTGTATCTTGCTGCTTGCCACACAATCACTGAGATGACAACGAGTATTGCCAAAGAAGAAGGCTTTAATCTTCAATCAAGTGCTGCAGCTGAAGAGGTGGGAGACCGGTGTCAAATCCATCTGTGTGACTGACTAAAATTAGGAGTTTATATATCAGGGAAGAAATGTAGCTAGGTATGGGAAACCAGGAACTAGGAAGGGGTAAGGGAACAATCATGATGAATGAGGAACAGGGAGTCTCATTGTCTGGATGAGATGATCTGGTGAGTTCCAGTTCTTTTATACTTATTGAGAGACCTGCAGGATCTGTTTTTGGAAAGAAACTCAGATAAAATAAATGTAAGTTTCAGGCTTTAAGACCCGAAGATCCACCATTTCACTTTAATGGTGGATATATGGCATTACGTATTTATCAGAACCCATAGAGTTGTATAATAAAAATGAACCATAATTTAACTATGGACCTGAGTTAATAATAAGTATTAGTATTGGTTCATCAGTTGTAACAAGTGTACCACAATGATGCAGGATGTTAATAATAGAAGAAACTGAACAGAAGGCTGTTTTAGGGAAAAAAGGGTGTGGTAACTCCCTGAACTTTCTCTGCGATTTTTCTGTACATTCAAAACTGCTGTAAATAATGGTCTCCTTACATAGAATGATGTGGATTTATTTTTGCTTTTTTATTCCATATTTGTCTGCATTTGACAGCATTCTCTATTACTCATCTACTTATTTTATATTAAAATTATAGATATGTTAAAAAACACGTATGCCTATTCTATCTGTAATATGCTAGAAATTCTGCTTGGATTCTCTAAACCATACATGCAGAAATTTGTTATTTATTAGTAAGTCTTACAAGATCATGCTAGCTTGGGGTGTGCTTTTTTATCTTTTATAATTTGGGAGTAGAAATTTTGAGAAACAAATAGAAAGTATAGTTTGTGCAATATTTTATTATCACCAAACATGGTACCTAATTCCTTTGCTTACATTTTCCCTTTAATTCTGATAATAATTCAGTAAAAATTACTATCAGTATTTTTATGAGGATGGTAGCCAAGGCTAAGGTAGGCAAGATGTCAGTGAAAACATAGCTAGTGATTTATACAGCCCAGGTGAAATCTAAATCTAACTCATATTTATTTGCAGTCTATCACACTGTCAAGGATAATTCGTCTTTATGTTTTGTGGTAGATTCTGATAACCATTTCAGAAACAAATACTGTCATACTTTTACAGACAAATTAGCAAGAGCTCACTGTGTTTCTAATGTTTTCTTCTCATCTTAATGCTATATCCTGCCCCTGCTCCCATTACTCAGTTTTTCTACCCAAATACACATGTCCAAATATATGATGGTTTCAATAACAAGTCAGACTGTTCTCCTGGTAATAAAACAGGCATCCAAAGCTTTTTCTTAAAGAACAGGCAATGTCAATATTCAGTGTCTGATCTCAGTCCTCATTAAGTTTGGAATGAGTAATGCTGATATGTAAATCTTTTCATATTTGTGGGTCTTCTCATTCTACTCCCCAGTCTACCCCCATCTCCTCCTCTCCATCTGTTTCACTCATTCTCGGAGGCCAAACTCTGGGATTTCAGATTTACTCTACTGAAGATACACGCATGTCATTGACTTGCAGGCTTAAGAACCAAAAACTGATTCTGAGCCCATTGCCCAGTAAAGATTTCTTAACAACAACAACAACAACAACAAAAAACCCTGCTTTAGCGTTTTCCTCCACAGGAGGAGAACACAGAATCGCCTGCACATGCTCAGAAAGAGACCAACCCAATGAGCCTGGATAGTTCTGATTAATTCTGTTACTAAGAAGTGTACGAATCTTCCATTCTTGTCTAACTTGGAAGAAAGAATTCAGCCAAGAGATGCACAGCAAGGGTTGAGTAGTACAGATTATTGAAGGAAAATAAAGTACATTCCTAGGGAGGAGTGGAAAACAGTTCTGGGCTGTTCCAGCTGGAAAAATAGTAGTAGCAGTGTTTATTTAAAGAGACAGTATGCTCTGAAAGAGGAGACAGAGTGGGCTGCTCAAAAGAAGGAGTCAGAAGCAGCCAGTGCTGAAGGACTCTCTATGAGAATCTCACATGATTATTCATGAAGGGGCCTGAGGGGGTGTCACTTGCAAACGTGTTTCGGGAGGACTCCTCGGGTGCGTATGCTCTGGGGTTGTACATATTGCTACACATGTTGAATGTCTCAGTATTTAAAATCTCCACCCAGCGCTGTGGTTTTTATTGTTATAGTGAGCAACAGGCTATTCTACTGGAAGTTATTGGAGGAGTGCACAATTTCATCAGTGGAGAGAGTCCCTGCCATGGCTGTTTCTGGCTAGGGCCTGATAAGTTCCCCGCAGGGACGGAGGGACCGACCACAAGGCCAGGTGTAGCCAGTGTGACCATTGTCCTTTTTGCTATTAGTGCACAGTGCTGATTATCAGTGGGCAGTGACTCCAAGACTTCTTTTCCCAGGGGCTCCCTTGCCTGCTCATTTCTGGCTGTCTGCCTACTCTGACAATTCCAGAGCTTATTTGATACATTCGACCTTCACACAACTCAGGATGAAGGGATCACACAAATCCTCCCACTCCCCTCACTGCAAATAACCAGTTCAAACACCAGAAAATTCACCAAAGAACCATCAAAATAGTATAGTATATTCAGAAAAATCATTTTTGAAGAAACTTGAAGCAGTAAAGTACATGGAGAATGTCCCCATAGAATGTTTGGAAAATTCTACAGTAGAGAAAGAATCTTATGTGATATATTCCAGAAGCATTGCATGGTGATAATAAAATGATGGGAACAAGTTTTGAAAGTGCTCCCTTTAACCGTATTTCAGTATGTTACTGATTAAGAATTACTTTTCTTTGCCACCTGTAATAGTCAGTTCTTACATTGCCATAAGAAAATACCGGAGACTGGGTAATTTATAAAGAAAAAAGGTTGGGGCAGAGCAAGATGGCCGAATAGGAACAGCTCCAGTCTCCAACTCCCAGCGCGAGCGACACAGAAGACCGGTGATTTCTGCATTTTCAACTGAGGTACTGGGTTCATCTCACTAGGGAGTGCCGGACAGTCGGTGCTGGTCAGCTGCTGCAGCCCGACCAGCGAGAGCTGAAGCAGGGCGAGGCATCGCCTCACCTGGGAAGCGCAAGGGGGAAGGGAATCCCTTTTCCTAGCCAGGGGAACTGAGACACACAACACCTGGAAAATCGGGTAACTCCCACCCCAATACTGCGCTTTAAGGAAACAGGCACACCAGGAGATTATATCCCACACCTGGCCGGGAGGGTCCCACACCCACGGAGCCTCCCTCATTGCTAGCACAGCAGTCTGTGATCTACCGGCAAGGCAGCAGCGAGGCTGGGGGAGGGGCGCCCGCCATTGCTGAGGCTTAAGTAGGTAAACAAAGTCGCTAGGAAGCTTGAACTGGGTGGAGCTCACAGCAGCTCAAGGAAACCTGCCAGTCTCTGTAGACTCCACCTCTGGGGAGAGGGCACAGTAAACAATAACAAACTCAGCAGAAACCTCTGCAGATGCAAACGACTCTGTCTGACAGCTTTGAAGAGAGCAGTGGATCTCCCAACACGGAGGTTGAGATCTGAAAAGGGACAGACTGACTGCTCAAGTGTGTCCCTGACCCCTGAGTAGCCTAACTGGGAGACATCTCCCACTAGGGGCAGTCTGACACCCCACACCTCACAGGGTGGAGTACCCCCCTGAGAGGAAGCTTCCAAAGCAAGAATCAGACAGATACACTCGCTGTTCAGCAATATTCTATCTACTGCAGCCTCTGCTGCTGATACCCAGGCAAACAGGGTCAAGCAATCTCCAACAGACCTACAGCTGAGGGTCCTGACTGTTAGAAGGAAAGCTATCAAACAGGAAGGACACCTACACCAAATCCCCATCAGTACGTTACCATCATCAAAGACCAGAGACAGATAAAACCACAAAGATGGGGAAAAAGCAGGGCAGAAAAGCGGGAAATTCAAAAAATAAGGGCACATCTCCCCCAGCAAAGGAGCGCAGCTCATCGCCAGCAACAGATCAAAGCTGGACGGAGAATAACTTTGACGAGATGAGAGAAGAAGGCTTTAGTCCATCAAACTTCTCAGAGCTAAAGGAGGAATTACGTACCCAGCGCAAAGAAACTAAAAATCTTGAAAAAAAAGTGGAAGAATTGATGGCTAGAGTAATTAATGCAGAGAAGGTCATAAAGGAAATGAAAGAGATGAAAACCATGACACGAGAAATACGCGACAAATGCACAAGTTTCAGTAACCGACTTGATCAACTGGAAGAAAGAGTATCAGCGATTGAGGATCAAATGAATGAAATGAAGCGAGAAGAGAAACCAAAAGAAAAAAGAAGAAAAAGAAATGAACAAAGCCTGCAAGAAGTATGGGATTATGTAAAAAGACCAAATCTACGTCTGATTGGAGTGCCTGAAAGTGAGGGGGAAAATGGAACCAAGTTCAAAAACACTCTTCAGGATGTCATCCAGGAGAACTTCCCCAACCTAGTAGGGCAGGCCAACATTCAAATCCAGGAAATACGAAGAATGCCACAAAGATACTCCTCGAGAAGAGCAACTCCAAGACACATAATTGCCAGATTCACCAAAGTTGAAATGAAGGAAAAAATCTTAAGGGCAGCCAGAGAGAAAGGTCGGGTTACCCACAAAGGGAAGCCCATCAGACTAACAGCAGATCTCTCGGCAGAAACTCTACAAGCCAGAAGAGAGTGGGGGCCAATATTCAACATTCTTAAAGAAAATAATTTTAAACCCAGAATTTCATATCCAGCCAAACTAAGTTTCATAAGTGAAGGAGAAATAAAATCCTTTACAGATAAGCAAATGCTTAGAGATTTTGTCACCACTAGGCCTGCCTTACAAGAGACCCTGAAGGAAGCACTAAACATGGAAAGGAACAACCGGTACCAGCCATTGCAAAACCATGCCAAAATGTAAAGACCATCAAGGCTTGGAAGAAACTGCATCAACTAACGAGCAAAATAACCAGTTAATATCATCATGGCAGGATCAAGTTCACACATAACACTATTAACCTTAAATGTAAATGGACTAAATGCTCCAATTAAAAGACACAGACTGGCAAACTGGATAAAGAGTCAAGACCCATCAGTCTGCTGTATTCAGGAGACCCATCTCACATGCAGAGACATACATAGGCTCAAAATAAAGGGATGGAGGAAGATTTACCAAGCAAATGGAGAACAAAAAAAAGCAGGGGTTGCAATACTAGTCTCTGATAAAACAGACTTTAAACCATCAAAGATCAAAAGAGACAAAGAAGGCCATTACATAATGGTGAAGGGATCAATTCAACAGGAAGAGCTAACTATCCTAAATATATATGCACCCAATACAGGAGCACCCAGATTCATAAAGCAAGTCCTTAGAGACTTACAAAGAGACTTAGACTCCCATACAATAATAATGGGAGACTTCAACACTCCATTGTCAACATTAGACAGATCAACGAGACAGAAAGTAAACAAGGATATCCAGGAATTAAACTAATCTCTGCAGCAAGCAGACCTAATAGACATCTATAGAACTCTCCACCCCAAATCAACAGAATATACATTCTTCTCAGCACCACATCACACTTACTCCAAAATTGACCACATAATTGGAAGTAAAGCACTCCTCAGCGAATGTACAAGAACAGAAATTATAACAAACTGTCTCTCAGACCACAGTGCAATCAAACTAGAGCTCAGGACTAAGAAACTCAATCAAAACTGCTCAACTACATGGAAACTGAACAACCTGCTCCTGAATGACTACTGGGTATATAACGAAATGAAGGCAGAAATAAAGATGTTCTTTGAAACCAATGAGAACAAAGATACAACATACCAGAATCTCTGGGACACATTTAAAGCAGTGTGTAGAGGGAAATGTATACCACTAAATGCTCACAAGAGAAAGCTGGAAAGATCTAAAATTGACACTCTAACATCACAATTAAAAGAACTAGAGAAGCAAGAGCAAACACATTCGAAAGCTAGCAGAAGGCAAGAAATAACTAAGATCAGAGCAGAACTGAAGGAGATAGAAACACAAAAAACCCTCCAAAAAATCAATGAATCCAGGAGTTGGTTTTTTGAAAAGATCAACAAAATTGACAGACCACTAGCAAGACTAATAAAGAAGAAAAGAGAGAAGAATCAAATTGACGCAATAAAAAATGATAAAGGGGATATCACCACCGACCCCACAGAAATAGAAACTACCATCAGAGAATACTATAAACACCTCTATGCAAATAAACTGGAAAATCTAGAAGAAATGGATAATTTCCTGGACACTTACACTCTTCCAAGACTAAACCAGGAATAAGTTGAATCCCTGAATAGACCAATAGCAGGCTCTGAAATTGAGGCAATAATTAATAGCCTACCAACCAAAAAAAGTCCAGGACCAGATGGATTCACAGCCGAATTCTACCAGAGGTACAAGGAGGAGCTGGTACCATTCCTTCTGAAACTATTTCAATCAATAGAAAAAGAGGGAATCCTCCCTAACTCATTTTATGAGGCCAACATCATCCTGATACCAAAGCCTGGCAGAGACACAACAAAAAAAGAGAATTTTAGACCAATATCCCTGATGAACATCGATGCAAAAATCCTCAATAAAATACTGGCAAACCGGATTCAGCAACACATCAAAAAGCTTATCCACCATGATCAAGTGGGCTTCATCCCTGGGATGCAAGGCTGGTTCAACATTCG